>NC_046286.1:17656595-17962666 GCF_004115265.2 Rhinolophus ferrumequinum | reverse complement strand
TAAACTTTAACAAAAAAAGAAATCAATTCTATTCTTACCTGCTTTTTACTTTTTGACATTTTGCTGTCCTCCCCACTGGTTTAATTGATACATTTTTTTTTACAGTGTACTTATCTGACAGCATATGCAAATATATACCCCCCAAAGAAAACAATAGTAATACATATTTTAGAGAGATTTACTATTTATAAGTCTTTGCATACATTCTCATTTAAGATTGATAAAACAACAGGGTGATGTAGATCTATTTCATGGATGAAAAACTATACATTAAAAATCTTTAAAAAGTGAAGGAGATGTTGATATGAGTCAGAAAATAGGTCTGGCCAGACAGATGGTAAAATAGCTTGTGCGACTGATGCCTCTGAGATTAAATAGATCATCTAAATTATCCCATACTCATTAAAGAAATTGCATTCATAATTCTAAAGTTTCTATAAGGGAAATTTCCAGGCCCAGATGGTTTCACAGCAGAATTATACCAAACATCAAAAGAAGAATTAGTACAAATTATACACAATCTTTTCCAGAAAACTGAATAAGAAGGAATACTCCTCAATTCATTCTTTGAGACTAGTATTATCCCACTATTAAAACCAAAGACATTAAAGAGGATAAAACAAACAAACAAAAACTACAGATTTATACCTGTTGTGAATATGCATAGAAAAATTCCAAACAAAAATTTAGTAAATCCAGGGTTATAAAATAAAGATAATATGCCCTAACCATGTGGGATTTAACCTATATGGTTCAGGATTGAGCTAACATTCAAATAAAACTTGTATGCCACCATATTAGGCTAAAGAAGAAAACCGTGTGTTCACCTCAATAGAAGATAATCAAGCATTTGACAAAAATCTAATATCCTATCCTGATAAAATTCTCAGCAAACCAAGAATAGAAAAAGAAGTTTCTCAACTTGATAAAGGGAAACTGTAAACAATTACATCCTTCTATAAACAAATATATAAAGTATAAACAAATGCACCTGACTTAATGGTAAAATTGTGAATGTTCCCCTCCTAAGATCAGAAAAAGTCAAAGATGTCCACTCTCATCATCTCTATTAAACATTGTACTAGTTCTGGCTGGTGAATCAGGTAAGACAAACGGAAGGCTTCCAACTGGAAAGGAAGAAGTAAAACTATCCTTATGCACAGAAGGAATAATAAACATAATTATCAATCTGGAAATAAATACACATGTATATGGACAGCTGATTTTTGACGACAGCTGATTTTTGACAGTGGTGTAGAGGCAACACAGTGGAGAAAAAATAGTGTTGTCAACAAATGGTGCTGGAAAAATTGATATCCATATGTTTAAAACATGAACTTTGATCCAAACTGCGCTATACACAAAAAGCAACCCCAATCTATCATAGATCTAAAAAAAAAAGAGAGAAATTAGAAAACATTTAGAAGGAAACATAAGAGAAAATCTTTGTGACTTCTGGTTAAGCAACGATTTCTTACACACAAAGTCAAAGCAATATATAAAAGAACAAATTGATAAACTAGACTGCATCAAAATGAAAAAGTTATGTTCTAAACAACACCATTAAGAGAATAAAAAGGCAATTCACAGACTGAGAAATTGTTTGCAAGACATCTACGCGTATCTAAAAGAGGACTTGATTGGGAATATACTGGCATAATGACTCTCAAAATTCAATAATGATTTTTAAAAAGCAGCCTAATAAAAATGGGCAAAAGATTTAAACAGAGACTTCACCCAAGAATATGTACAGATGGCAAATAAGAATATGAAAAGATATTAAACATCATTAGTCATTGCAGAAATGCAAATTAAAACCACTGTAAGATACCACTACACAAGAATTATTAGGTTGGTGCAAAAATAATTGCGGTTTAAAAGGTTAAACATAATTGCAAAAACCGTAAGTACTTTTGCACCAACCTAATAGAATGACTAAAATGAGAAGGCTGACTATACGATGTGTTGGTGAAGTTGTGGAGGGATTGGATTCATCATACACTCCTCTTGGGAATATAAAATGGTGCAATTGCGTTAAAAAAACATGTCTGCTGATTCTTAAAAATGTATATACCTGTCATATGATCCAGCCTTTCCATTTCTATCTCCCCAAGAGAAAACATGTTCATTCAAAGTCTTGTACATGAGCATGCAGAGCAGGTTTATTTGTAAGAGCCAAAACCTAGAAGCAATTCAAATGTTCATTCACATGTGACTGGATAACCAAATTGTAGTATATGCATATAGGCGGGTACTATTTGGCAAATAAAAGGAATGAACCATTGATATACTCAACATTGATGAATCTCAAAATAATTAGACTGGGTGAAAGAAGACAGAAGTGTTCACGCTATGTCATTCCGTTTATAGAAAACTAGAAAATGCAAACTGTAGTGACAGCAGATCCAACTTCAACCTTCTCCTTTATAAAATGAGTATAATCATTGTATGTATCGCATGAGGAATTTGGTACATTTTAATGACATAGGTAGATAAGCATTTAAAATAGTTTTGGTTGCAGGGTGATGTCAGCAAAACGGCGGCATAGGAATTTTTAGCACTCGTCTCCCACCCAAAATCATAATTTTGAACAATTCACAAGTAAAAATACATTCACAAAAGCCAAGGATTCCAGGTAAGGAATTATAGTACCTGGGTGAAGCACAGAAATAAGAAAACACACACTGAGGAAGGTACGAAAGATAGATTCACTCTATCCCCATTCTTGTTCCCCAGTCCCTCGCAGCCCAACACAGAAATACCCTTTCCATGGGAGAAGCAGAGTGAAGCCTGACCACCACAGTCCTTAGAGAGCGGTCCACTCAGGCACCAGGCCAAGTCGTGCGGCCCCTAGGGGTCGCCCTGCAGGCTCCTGCAAACCCAATGCCTGTGGGTCCAGAGACCCCAGGCAGCTCCTATGGCTTCAGGCTCCAGGAAGGCTCCAGTGGCTCTTGCCCAACCCTGGCACCAGCCAGTTATCATGGCAACAGGCTTCCGGGAGGCTCCTAAAGCCCTGGGCAATTCCTGCGGCACCAGGCTCCCAATCAGCCTGGCAAACCCAGGCTCCAGGCCTTGTCTTGTATTCAAGGAGTTCATATTGTCTTTGTCTTCAGGGATTTCACGTTATAGTGTGATCGAACCTCCCTGTTCACTTCACAGCTGTATTCCCAGTGCCTGGCAGAATGTCTCACACATAGGAGGGATTCAGTAAATATTTGTGGAATACGTGAATATCAATGAATAGGCCAACAAACAAGATAGTGTAAGCTGTAAGTGTCATGGAGAAAATAAAAAAAGAGCATATAACAGAAAAAAGAGATGAGATGAGCTATTTAAGCATCATTCTCTTTGGAAATATGAGAAGCAACACTGGGCTATATAATGCTCCACTCCAGTGAATAAGATTTTCTTGTGTATTTGTTTTTAACCTCAGACATGAGTTAGTAGTTGTGAAACTACTACGTAGCCTATGATTGAACAAATAAGTAAATATATTATGAATAATGGAAGCCAGGTTTCTCACGGTTGGAGAAAGGATTTACACCTATGGAAAGAGGGAATGCAGGAATAAACCGTGTGCTGTTGTATTGAAGTTGTATTGGTAGGAATTGATGGATTTCAATACATAGACATCGATATAACTGCTATCGGTGAACAAAACAGAAGGAATTCCTGCCCTTAGGGATGCATAATTTTTGAAACTGGGAAATAAGAACATAAGGGTTCCCAGCCACTCAGGACACAAACCATTCTTCAGGATATTAAAAATTATTCATAAGATGATATAAAATGTAACACCAAAGGGACTAATGCAGTCTTGCCACTTTTAGATGGAACACATCATGGTTTTGAATTAAAGAAAGTTCCAGAAGACACAATTCCATGTTGTCTGCATGAAGTATACATCCATAGTACTGCACCATTGGTGGTCAGCAAGCAGCAAAGACAGTGGGGCTGATGGGTAGCCACTGGAGGCTTCAGTGGAACCCAGTAATAAAGTGATCTTTGAGGCCTGGAGTTAGTGACATGCTCACTCAGTGTTCCTGGGCATCAGAGTCCTTAGCTCCCCACATTTGGGAAAGAGCTATGAGGTAGGTGACAAGATTTGTTAATACCCATGAGAAAACCCCCAGGGGCCTGCAGGTACGCAGTAGTAATTGGGTGAGAGGTTTAGGCTCTCTTTAGGTTACTGGATCTTTCAGCAGCAGATGGAAGGGAACAAACACTATCTTTGCCTGTCACACACATACATGCACACACACGAGTGAAAACAATTAATGGAAACTATCTTAAAACCAAAACTCTTAGAGTTGGGAAACATGACCATAAAAGGTACTCTTGTATATATTTCAAACCGAGATGATTTTTCTCATTTTTGATTAAGTGAAAGAATGCATGCCAGATATTTAGGAGTAAGCGATACTAACGATGCTCAATACATTTTTATTTACTTATCTGTTTCCACTTACTGCTACCTAAGTTAATAAGAGACATATTACATTCCAGAAGTCATGCAGAATTTTTTATATAATTTTTGCACTTTATCCTCGCAATAGTTCTTTGTTTGCATTCTGCAGACGAGTAGAGAGGGATAGGAGGATTAAGTACCTTGTCTAGACATAAACAACCAGCAAAAATCGGAGCACGGACTCAACCCAGATATACCCTGAAAAAAGACTAATGTTTTTAAGCACTACACGATGCTGTTTCCTGATCTAAACTAAAATTAATTGACACTTTGGACTAAAAAATGTATTTATATTATTTAATTTGAAAAGAAAATTTCACTTATATTAAGTTCTTAGATAGATTACTTGTTCTATATTCATGGAGGTGTGTTTATTTTTGACAATGTGACTTTTCAAACTTGTAGTTCAATGGTAGTCAGGCATAAAATACCTTCCTTATAACTTCATAAGAGCACATACTGACTCAATCAGTCAGGTTAATTTCCATTTCTATTATATTACAGACCTGGTCTCTGAGTAGAAAAATGGTGACAAGAAATAGATTAAACCTTGAAGAGTACTGATTGGGTGAGGGCATGAAGAAGTCTTCTAGGTTACTGGCTACAGTAATCTACATTGGCTATATACCCTTAAGAGTTCATGTACTATAATGTGTACAAGTTATGCCTCAATTTAAAAAAGAATAAACAGATGTGGAAAGAAAGAAGGAAGGAAGGAAGGAAGGAAGGAAGGAAGGAAGGAAGGAAGGAAGGAAGGAAGGGAGGGAGGGAGGGAGGGAGGGAGGGAGGGAGGAAGGAAAGAAGGAAAGAAGGAAGAGAGGAAGGAAAGAAGGGAAGGAGAGAAACGGAGGGGAGGAAGAAAGAAGAAAGAGAGGGCAAAAAAAGAAAAAGTCAAGAAAAGAAAAGGAAATAGATTACCATAATATGGCTTGGAGGCACAGGTTTGGGAAGAAAATCAGATGTTCACTGTGGGACATGTTAAAAGTGGAGGCATGGAGTGGCAATTGAATTTATGAGTCTGGGACTCAGTTTAGAATGGAAATAAAAATTTGGTAATCATCTCTGTAGAGAGGATACTGAAAGTCATGGTACTGCATTTGATTCCTAGAGAGTGAAGCAATATGCTAAATCCCAGAATATGCTGAAGCTTGTGAATATAAGATGCAAAGGTATACCAAAGTATCAAAAGGAAACAAATTACTGTCTAACTTATTTAACTTTTTTTTCTATCAAAGAGGTGAATCTTTAAACTCTACAGTCCAGAACAATTATCTGAAATAGGAAAAGAATAATTTAATCTATGAGGAGACAGAAACAAATCATCTAGATACTTGGAGGATATTGAAAAACTTTGCAAGTCATCATGAAATTATTATCAGTTAACCTGAAAAATGATGAAGAAGAAGAGCAATCTATGATGACGGACACGGCAAATGGAAGGGCTAAAAAATATCTTGAAAGTTTGATATTAATCTTTGGGAAAACCCTACGATTGAAAATATTTTTATATTTTAGCATTCTTGAAACATGGCTTCATATATAAACAGAATTATTCATAAACCCACACTTTTTAAAAACTGTGCTAAACTAAATTTGTTTCTTTTTGATAGTGTATGCATATAAATCAAGATTGATTCCATTTTCTAAAACTACTGTGTTTGTGTTCAGAATTCATCTAAATGTTCAGCAGAATTTCACTAAACTCTTATTAGAACATGGGAACTATCAAATATATGGTGATGGAAGGAGAACTGACTCTGGGTGGTGAACACACAATGTGATATATAGATGATGTATTACAGAATTGTTCACTTGAAACCTATGTAACTTTACTAACCATTATCCCCCCAATAAACTTTCATAATAAAAAGAAGAACATGGGGACTGTTTGCAAATATTACAATGGGTACTTGAAACTGGTTTAAAAATGCAGATTAGAGTGAAAATGTCAATCTACAGTTCTCTGGACTGTGTTTGTTCAGCACAAGACCGTGACCTTGATTGAACGCCATTAATCAGTGCTTCCAGTAACTTCTATGCAAGCAGGCAATTAGGCCGTGCATTGGGATACCAATGAGCAACCTCTCAGGAACTTGCAAATAAAATTTTGTTTCTTGTTTGAACCAAGTGATGTTATCAATTCTAAGTGAAACGCTTGGGAAACCCTCAAACACCAGTGAAGGTAACCTACATCTATTATAGAGATAAGATTGGAATGTGATTATAATTTCCTAAATGGAAACTTAACAAGAAAAGACTATATGATTAGACAGGGTAGGTCAGTGCAAGGCAGTGGCCCTTAAGGAGTCCATCCCCTAACCAGTAGCACCAATGTCAAGTGGCAACTTGTTAAAATGCACTGAATCAGAAACTGGGGGTGACACTCAGCAGTCTGTGTTTTAACATGATCCCCGCTAAAGGGCACTAAAGTTCAAGATTAACTTGCCTACTGCGTGGACTAGGGAAGGCAGACACTGAATTTGGCAGCCTCCAGCGTCGTTATTAGGGGACAGTATTCCACATGAGGCCAGGCTCTCTCAGTAGCCCCATCAAGACTTGAATGAAATGCCATTCAAAACTCTTTCCCTTTGCTCTCATTTTACATTCAAAAAGCACTATTTTTATTGCATGTTTGACCTTCTGATTACCCTGTCAGTATAAAGAAGGAGCCCTTCATGGGGAACATAATCATGCTAAATTTGGACAGATGGCTAATACTTTAAGTGACAGAATCAAGGGTAGAAAGCATTGAAAAACCTGGGCTGTGGCAGTAACTAAGATTGAATTTAGGTTCAGAAATCGACTGTGGAAGAACAAGTTAAGCACTACTTGGCACCTGAATATCTTATTTGAAAAAGACCTAGAGCTTTTCATTAATTACAAATGTGACTCATGACAACAATGTGACAGCACTACTACGGTTGATGCAAGCCTAGAGTGCATTTATAGGAAAAATGTTCATTCAGGGAAAATAAAAGGCCCTTTCTACTATGTATTGTGGAGAACACAACCAGAGCATTATAACATTATATTCTTTTCTGATGTCAGCTTTTAACAGGGTATTTGAACCGGTGTCCAAAGGACAGTGATAAGGAGGTGAGGTGTGTTTAAAACCATATCATCCAATAGGACATCCAATTGAGCCATCGGGACACCAATCCTGCAGAGTCCCACATACATTGAGCATGGCTGCCTCTCACTCAATGATCATTTCCGGGAGGCAGAGACGTTCTTATGTTTGCTTGGGTTTGGGGCACTACGGAATACTTAGTGGCCACCTGTCTACCTTTGCAGGTAGCAAACCTTGGTAGAAGCGATTAAAATGGGAAAGATGCTGACAACATTTTTCCTACTTGAAATGTGGTGATCAGAAGTGGCTATAATGGTAAAATATGTGACAGTCACCTCAGGCTGGAGATTCTGGTCTTTTACCTTCCTCACTTTAAACTCTGATGGTATCATATTTGCCCCTCCACAATTATAAATATCCCAGCCACATAGAAGAAACTGAAGGGAGGCAGGGACGGAGGGAGTTTGTTATGATATGAGAAAGCAATTCTCACTGACAACAAATAACTTTGTTTTTCTTCCACTTCTCAAATTAAAAAAAAAAAAGTGAGTAATAGATTTTTCAGGACTTTTTTCTGGAAAAGATGTAACTAGATGAAAATTTTTACTCCCCAGAGCTTCAAGAGTTGTATCTCTGCTGAAAAGCAAAGCCTATTGATGGACTTACACTTCTTATAATGTGGCCCAAAGGTGAAATTGGGACACAGCACTGCTCGTGTGGGTTGTATATGCCTTATCAACACAATCAAGTTATATAACCTCTTTGTAGTCATGGATGAATCTTCTCTTATATCCCCTAAAGCACTTAGCGTGCGGTGGAGCAATATTTGATGTTCCGGAAATATTGATTGTGTTGAATTGTTTCTAAATACCTTTCCTAGTGTTCTATTTTAGATGCCATTATTTTTGTTCTTAAATTCTGGGTGTGTTTTTAGTATAATCACCCTGCAAGTATGAGCTATCAGAGGTTAAAAAGACCGTCAGAGATTCTGTGGCCTACACTCTTTTTAGAGATGAGAACACTGAAACCACAGAAGAGAAGGTTATAGACATAACTGGCAGAAGTTATAAGTCTAACATTGATTCTAAACCCAGGCTCCCTGACTCCAATTTCTGTAATCATTCCACTAAAACTAATATTCATTCTTAAATATCATCATTTCTTATCTGTCGACCATAATTGTACTTACCTTCGTTACCTATTTACTTATTAAGTATCAATCCCTTAAATGATTGTCTACTGGGCCTGGGTTTTCTTGACATTTCCTCAAGTATATCTTTATCTTTATTCATTATTAAACTTGGTATGTGTATAGCTAGAACTCCTGTTCAGTAGTAGCCCAGTGCTCTGCTTAACACTAGCTACTGAGTAGTAATTTAATGAATGTGTACTGGAGCAAATAAGCAAATGAATGAAAGAATAACTGAATAATTGCACAGGACTATATTTTGTGAAACTGACATAGATACTTTAACAATCCTTTGGGAAATAAAGACTTAGTTCCAACGAAATCCTTGCTGTATTTTCTGCTACAATTGTGTGCAACGAACACTACCTGCTTTTTATTAAAAATAAAGAAGAGAATAGTTGTCATCTCTACCTCTTTGGAAAACAGAACATTTCTGTGGAAGGAAGGAATCAGACACAATTTCTTTTTGAAACATAATAAACACAACGAAAAAACATATATAAAGAAATCATGAAAGCTAAGTTGATTCTGAACTCTCTCTTTAATACTATGCTTATTATTTAAAAATAAGCTGGTATATTTGTTGTTTGAGGCATGAAAATTGAAAAAGAAGGTAAAAAGTATCTTAAAATTTAGTGTAAAGGGACATACCACAATATATTTGATAAAACAAGAACATTGAAATTAAACGGCAACTATGGGTGTGTGTGTGTGTGTGTGTGTGTGTGTGTGTGTGTGTGTGTGTGTGTGTTTATTATATTATATCATATTTATAATTGAATATCCACTGGGTATCCAGCACCCATTATGCTTATCTCTGGTAAACAAAAGATAGTCTTCCATTCAAAAAAATATACTGAATATATATTGAGTATATACTATGTCCTATATGTGCTGATTAGTTGCATTGGGAAATCCTGACTTTATGGAAGTCTAATGTATGATTCTGTATAGGAAACTTCAATAAAGGATGATTAAAAGGAATGTATCTGAACACCATAATATTATAAATTCTTGAAACAACAAAGAGAAAAATTGAGGTTGTGGGGATGTGATAGCCATCCTTGAATACCACTAAACTCTATTCCCTGTACTATTAATCATGAGGTTCCTAAATTATCAAATCCACTTCATCATGTACACATCTACCAAACTATACTTCCTAGAACATACTTGAATTTACCATGTGTTTCCCTCCTGCTTAAAAAATCTCCCAACATGTTCTCATTTCTGTAATGAAAGCATTTAATTTGAAATGTTATGACCCTTCATTACTGGCTATAAACTTTATGCCCAACCTTTTCCCCCTTCTCACAGGATAATGCAACTATTTGGGAGTCCCTAGAATGTGGCATAGTAACAGTAAGTAGTTTCCTCTTACTGTAGTACGCCAAGCTATTCTACTTCATCTCTGAAAGGAAGGATGTGATGTTTCATTTTCCTCTTAATGGCACCAATGTCACCAGTATGTAGCATGTAACTTGCATTGAATCCATACCTACTAAATCCAAGATATATAGTAAATAGCCTATAAATTTTGAATCATATTATTTATAAGAGTGTATAATTTCAAAATATGTTTTTATGTGTATCCTTAATTAACTATATAAGTACATCAGTTAGTACGCTTTTATTGCAAAAAACATTTTTTTAAACACAATCCAAAGTAATTTAAATAATACAGGACTTTTTCCTGACTTGTAAAACTAAAAAGACACAAAAGTAGGCAGACTGCTGGAGCCAAAGGTTTTCAGTGTTCTCAAGCTACCCGATTCATTTCTCTGCAGTCCTCTCAATTTTGCCCCCTCCGTGTATTGGCTTTACCTGCAGGTTTTACTGTAATCTTATTTAAAATTAATCTGTAGCTTTAAATGTGGAACTAAAAGCAAGGTATTAATCTCCTCAGTGAATGGATTTTTATGTAATAGCAAGAAATAAATAAAAAGTAAGATTTAATGTCACTTCCCAGCTTCCTTAGGCCAAACGTTAAGGTTTAAGAAGATCTGTAGGTCAAGGAAGAGTGAAGGGATGTAGCTTCTTACCACTCCAGGCAGGGCACGGGACAGATGGCAGAGAGCCAGGTTGGCTGGTTCTGAAAAACTGAGACTTCTCCGTCTAGTCAAGGGACACAAAGAAATCTCACCAATGGATGTCAGCAAACGTAACAGCCCAAGCATGGAACTGGGTGTCTTTCCTGCTACCTCAGACTTCCAGGAAAGACAATCATGGAGCTATGGGAACCAAGGAGCAATGGGGAAATTTCTTTTAGGGTTAATTATATATATGATCACAGTTCACGCAAACCATGGTTGACATTACTGGCTGTCCACAAACGTGTGACCCATCAATTCTTCCAAATTATTTTAATAACCACATCACATTTTAAACAGCCTGTGATCCTAACTTATAATTGCTATATTATAATAAGAATGTCAGCCTATATTTAATTTAAGATCTAAGGATTACAGATAATTCAGGGGACACTTGAGTTGATCAAAGGGGTGGTATTTCCTACAGAAGCTATACATATAAGCAAGGCCAAGAATCCTAAGAAATTTTTTGTTGCTTTTTAATTTGTTTTGTTTTGGACCCCCTGATCATTTTATTCTTTCAACAAATACTTATTTAGTACTTACTATGTGTCAGGCACTGTTACTGATGTTAAAAATGTATAAGTAAACAAACATACAAAAATCCTTGCCCTGGGGAACTCATATTCTACTGGAGGGAGGTAGATAATTAAGAGGATAAATGAGAAAAATATATAATGTGATTCATAATAATAAGCCAGGAGTTGAGTAACAAGGTGGGAAATAGTAGGAAATGAATCAGAGAAGTAAAGGGTGGGAAGAAAATCCTGTAGGGTCTTGTGGACCATTGTAAAGAGTTTGGTTTATTTTCAGTGAGATGGAAGCTGTTCAGAGAACTACTGAAGGAGCTATTGGAGGGTTTAAACAGAGGAATGACATAATTTGATTGATGACTTAACATGATTATTTTAGTGTTGTAAAATTGGGCAAGAGCTGAAGTACGGAAGTTTGGAAGTTATGGTAAATATTATAGACAAGAGATGAAGATAGCTATGTGATGAGAAAGCATAAGTGATGAGAAAGCATAAGATTCTGGATATATTTTGAATAGAAGGCTTATGAAGATTTGCTGGAGTAGGATGTAAGAGAAAGAGTAGAATCAAGGATATCTATGAGGTTTTGAGCTGAACAACCAGAACTAGGGAATTGCTATTTCATGAGATGGAGAAGACGAGCGGATGATCAAGTTTTGGTGGAAAGATCAGTTCAGTTGTAAATAAGTTGTGTATGCGTTTTATGTAACCAAGTGGAGATGTTGAGTAGGGAATTGGATATTTGAGTCTGGAGTTCAGGGGAGAACTCCAGAAGAGGGATATAAAGTAGGGAACCTCAGCATATAAATATAGGTATTTAAATACATGACTTTGATGAGATCATGGGGTGAGGGCAAATAGAAAGAGAGAAAGTCTAAAGATAGCCATGGGGTACTGTAACATAAACAGTTTTGGGAAGAAACCAAATAACAGCCTTTGAGGTATGAGTTAATTGCACTTCACTGGAAGCTATGTGGGTAAACAAAGTGTTTTAAGGATGAAGGATAAGCCACCAATACATCAAATGAAAGAGGAGAACTAAAAATTGAGGTCACTGATCGCTTGAGAAAGGCAGTTTTAATGGACTCATGGGTGCAAAAGTTTGAGTAAAGGCAGTTCAAGAAAGAATTGAAGAGTGTGAGTATAACAGTAGAAACCATGATCATAGATAGGCCAGCTACACATCCAGGTTACACAATATCCGAAGGAGAGAAAAGTAATGCCTTCATACTAGCTTATAAACATGGATCCCGAGTTTGTTTGAACTGGACTTACTTAAGTCACATACCTGTATCAATCACTACGGAATGAAGTGGCCTGAATAGTAGTCTGATTAGCTTAGCTGAAGTTACATGTTCTCCCCTCCCTTTACAAGAAGTCAGGTGTGGAGTCATACTTCCCAGAACCACAAGAAACCCCAAACAGAAATGAGGACAGTTAAGAAGAAGGTAGGCTAACATGATGTTGAGAGATCATCAAAAATTGTTCACAAAATTGATATTTTTCATAAATCTTAGTTATAACAATACGAGTATAATATAAAACTGGACCAGACTATCTACCCAAAAAAGTGTTTGCTGATACTTCCTTTACACTATAAAAGAATGTGTTTCCTTTAGTCAAATGGAATATAATTCATGAACAGAATTATATTTTTTGCATGAAATATCAGGTAGATAAATATACACAGATGGTTATAAACATACTAAATTTTTTGAACTATTTCTAGGTATAAATATCAGAAGTATAGAATAACTTTTATAGCACTCATCTCTTTTTAAAATCTAAAGAATAGCTATTAAATAATTCAGACCTGGAACATGAAAAAATACTCTTATTTCCATTATCCATATATTATTAAATATACTAATTTTTCTCTTTGAAATTCCTCATTAATAGATTGAGTCAAAATCATAGTAAGCAGGTAATCTGATTGTTTTCATTTCACTTGGTAATATGTCATTGGAATGTCCTTAAGTCTTATACTTTTTAAATTAAAAAAAGAAATCATGAATGCAAACTAGTTTCTGAACTTATTTCTTCTTCCCCTTTGACAACATAAACACAAATTTTCCCAAGTCACTAAAGAAATGTGGATATATATTTCTATTAGTTTATTTTGCAGAGCAAATGATATCTCTTTGCTTTAACCTTTCCCATGCATGTGATCTAGAACACTCCTGACCATGAATGAAAGGAAGGAAGACAAAAATATGGATGTGAGAAGGAAAAGAAAAAGCAATCACTACTTTCATGCACTGAACATTGAGGATTTACATTAAAGAACCAACATAAGCTTTGAAATTACACTTTCAGTATTTTCCTCATTATGTCCCTAAATTGACTCTCAGGGCTCAAAGGTGAGCAAACATCAGGAGTTGGTGGCTTTGCTTTTTAATAAGAGTCTTGCTAACAGATTACATATATTTGTTGCACAAATTAAGAGACTAAACCAGTGTACGATTCCTTTATTGTTTAATTTACACTTTGAAATTTTTATTAAACCAAAGGGTTAAGAAACAGTAAAGAAAAACAATGAAATTAAGGTATTGATTAAGTACTCTCTTCTGGGGAAAAGCTCACTATTCCATTCCTTTCACTTTGATGTGGATCTTCAAATCTTCTCCAAAAAAATAAAGCCTCATCCAGAAGGTACTGTCTGATCCCTTCCAAATTCACCACAACTAATTCATTATACCATGTTTCCCCGAAAATAAGACCTAACCGGAAAATAAGCCCTAGCATGATTTTTCAGGATGACATCCCCTGAATATAAGCCCTAAAGAGTCTTTTGGAGCAAAAATTAATATAAGATCCGGTCTTATTTTCGGGGAAACACAGTACTTCTACTCTAACACAGCGTGTTGGGTTACAATTATTTAAGCATTTGTCACATTACATGTTTAAGGTGAAGCATAGTTGATATTTTATCTGTAAAAGAATATTTTTCAAAAGACATAAACAATTTTAAAATATATTTGAAAGCACAGAGCATCCTTAAGAATGAGCTTTGAGATGACTTGCAAGTTTCCAATGAGATTATTCTGTCAGTGTTGGTGCTACGTGTGAGAAGTTCATGAAGTGTGAGGTTGGTGGTGATCTCTTACAGTACTTGCTTGAAACTCTAAGGACAGAGACAATTCTTGGGCTTAGGAAAAGTTTTTACCAAGGGTGCCTAATAGATAATTAAAGTTTTTTAAGAAAGTACATGGAGTGCTCGCTTCGGCGACACATATACTAGAAAGCACATGGAAAGGGGTGTGGAAGTAAGCTGCATGATAGGAAAGGTCAAGTGGAAAACCCACCTGATTTCTGAAGCTCTGTATCAACTACCTTATGTAATTAATTTTTTAAGTCAGCTGCTGATTGTCTCCATAGAATGACAGCCCAGCTTAATTTTTATGGTTATTACTCAAGTATTTGTTTTTCTCACATTGTACACTGCAAATTGTACCACAGCAATGCCTCTCCCCATTTTTATTGGACTTAGCTAAAAAATACACATGGTGGGCATTTATCACATTTTTTACTTGATAAATGAGATAGCAGAAAATGACTAAAAGCCTGACCAGTGTCCTCAAGAGGGGAGCAAACCAGCTGAAAATTACTCTGTATCAGTTACATTCACATGTATTTTCTTCTTTTACCCTCCCAATCAAACTGGGGAAAATCTAGGCATATCAGAAAATTGGAAGTTAGAAAATTTTATTATCACTCCTGTTTTCACGTACCTTTTAAGTTGGACCTGGACTTTGATGCCAGTTTCTTTGATTGTTTTAGTTCCTTTGATTATTTTATAGTTATGCTGCTTCTCAGATCAGGCAAAAATTATTAGGACTGACAATTGCTAATTTTTTTTCTCTACTCCATGTCTGATTATAACAATAAGTAGCTAGATAAACAGTGCTGAATGTCTTAACTGTTTCTAAAAGTTTCATTATTATTATAAATTTGTCCTTTTTACTGATGCGCGCAATCTGATAGAGAATGGTTTCCTAATTCCTATATTGTTTTGCCAAATGAGGCAACTGAATACTATATGAATTCTCAAGTAGCTTGTTTCAATTCTCCCTTAGCCGATAATTCATATGTATAATATTATTAATATATCAGATACCAAATAAAATTGCTTGAGTTCGAATTCCATGGTCTCAAAGTAATTTATTTTTAATTGTCAAATGTCTCTTTCTCTCTTTTTGTTTTTCAATTTCAGAATGAGTTCTACCACTAAATGAGACTATGGCTTACAAAAATCCATCAAATTAATCCATCTAGGTTAATATTAACCTAGAGGGGGAAAACAAGTATCTTGGGTCAAGTTTCCTGGAAGCGGAGCCCACGAGGGGCATTCTGATCCAAGTGATCTATCAGGGAGTGTTCTCAGGAGATGGAGAAAAACCAAAACAGGATGCAGGAGGGATAAGCAAGAACTTGTCTCTACTGGAATCTAGCTTCTTTCTGATCTTGCTAGAGCACAAATTGTATGGCAAAATGAATCCCGCCTTGAAACAAGGGAACGGCCATTTTATGGTGGTATCATTGGCTCCTGAATGCCCCTGGCTGTTGGGGGACACATAACATCCTTGAGCAAAAGCGCAAGGGCAGTTTTGTGGAGAAAAGGGCACATGAGCCATATAAGCCAACGCTCACGGCAGCTGGGGGTGAAGTACACGAGCTAGTGAAGTGGATCTGGACACCAACAGTGTCCACTGTTTAAATGGTACCTCAACAAAAGAGGCTCTTTTCAATCTTTCCCAGTACAAAAGAAAATAGGGGGGAAATCCCGTCATTTCTGCACTAGTTTGTTAATAATGGCAACAGAGAACACGGCAACAATGACACTTTTATTTTTTCATTATGTCGGGAGACATTTATACCAACGAGGAATTATACACGTAGGTTACCTGAAACCAGTGAAAAATGATGTGGGACTATTATTTAATGGGTGGAAGACCGTTTTCACCTGGACGGCGACAATAACGCTATGTTTCCAATATAATAAAGACTCTGATAATGAGAACAGTCACTGAAAATTAACTTTCTTAAAAGTTAAAGTTAAAATTAAGTTTCTTAAAAATAGAGAACAAAAGTACAATAGAAAAAGTTAATGCAGCAAAGAGCTGGTTCTTTGAAAAGATTAATAAGATTGACAAACCTTTGGCTCACTAAGATAAAAAGAGAAAACACACAAATAAACAAAATCAGAAATGAAAGAGGGGAAGTTACCACAGATGCCACAGAAATACAAAGGATCATCCAAGAATACTATGAAGGACTATATGCCACCAAATTCAATAACCTAGAAGAAACAGTCAAGTTCTTAGAAACATACAGCTTTCCTAAGCTAAATCACAAAGAATTGGAAAATCTAAATAGACCGATCAACAGTAACGAAATTGAATCAGTCATCAGAAACCTTCCCAAAAACGAATATAATAAAAACTCTGATAGTGACAACAGCCACTGAAAATTGACTTTCTTAAAAGTTAAAGTTAAATTAACTTTCTTAAAAGTTTTCTTCTGACAGCCATGAAAATCCTTTGCATAGGTACTTTACGTCTATAAATTAATGATACTTTTATATTACTAAGGCAGATACCCAACAGCCTGAGTTGTCATGGCCTCTTTGTCATAAATCATCACAGTATTACAAATATTACTAAAAAATTTTCTGGACTTCACATTTCCTTTTATGTACAAATTAAACATGAGAAGGAAAATAATCTTCATTACTTGTTCTGGTGGTTATTTTCATTCTTCTTTGGACTTTAGTCACCTACCTAACAAACCAGAAAAAAACATCTTTCATGTAATGACATGCCAACTATTTCACCATTCCTTCATTTGCTTATACCCAGGAATCTGTCTTGTAATTACGATTACTAGGTCATTTCTCCTTGTCCCAATGTAAACATTTACAGACTTGTTCAAAAGCTCTGACAAATAGGCAGTCTCTTTGAAATATGAAAGTTAGTTAATATATATCATATAAAAACCTGAATTGTGGGTTATACTATCAAACCAGTCAATGAGAATAATAAAAACGTCTTTGGTATTTTCCAAAAGATTGGGTGAAAATGCGGTCTTTCAACGGAAGTATTAAGCAATCTTGCCCTAGATATTTAACAAGTTTAATTGAGGTGATGCATTTTAATTGCCTAGTTTATGAGAGCCTTCACTCAAGAATTTGATAAAACTGCTGTTCTTGTAATGATTCTATCATTCCAACTCCACAGTCTGACACAGGGGTTGGCATAATTATTTGATTGCCTATTTCTTGATAACATCTACTTTTAGTCATTAAATATATATAAATCAAGAAGCTTTATAAAGTATCTAAATTATCACGTTCAATAACGTGAATATTTTGTTATAAAATACTTGTTCTAAGTTAGTCAACCTATTTTAAAAGGAAGAACAAAAAATCAAAGACACAGCTCCCTTATTCTCTATCCCATCTCTAGATTTCCTTTCTTCAACATAAGCTTAGTTATCCTCCCATCTCTTGTCTCTACTTGTTAGTCATGATTTGTTCTTAGCCTGCAGGTACTTTTTCCAGAACTGTTTGCTATTGCTGTCTTCGAAATATTTTCCCCTCTGACAAATACCTCCTATAACTTTCACCAGTACACAAGTTAACTTTCTTGGTGAAACACAATGTTTTCCATCTAATAAATTTTTTCCCAAATTTACACATCCATGACTCATTCAAGCATGAGTTTGTTTTGAAGGAAATATAAGAAGAACGCTCTCTTCACATAGTCATCTACATTACAGTGCTACTTGTTTTATATTTATTTCTTCATTGCTTTCATTATTCAAGTCTTAGCTCTCAAACTAGATTGTAAATGCCATCAGGGTATCTAAAACATCATTCATCACATGGTAGGTACTCAGGAAATTATTTAAGCCTTCAATGAAATTTAAAATATTAATGCCCCATACAGATAAGAACAAGTAGATAAACTTGGTCAATCTGCTACTACAATAACAAACTGAGATTTTGATTCTCCACCAATGATGCAAAAATATGGAAGAGACGCAAGTTTAACCTACCTATGTAGAAAGGGGAGACCTAGTTCTGGTTATCTGATACAAACACTGAAGTGAATAAATACCATACATAGAAGGAAATGATTGCCACAGAGATGACCTTCTTTGGGAAATATTCAAATTCTCAGTACTGGTTTAATGGTTAAATATTTTTCAGACTCTGAAATTGAAAACTTTTCACGCAAGGGAAGATTTTAAAAGTTTAAAGTACTGAATTGGAAGTTCATGAGGAGATAACTATATTATGGTATAATTTATAGATTTGCTGTCATTGTAATTATTCTGTGGCTATATTTGCAGATGTGCCATCAAATGTCAAGAGACATTGAGGATATAATAAATTTCCAAGGCTACCAAACAACTGAGATTACATTTCTTAGAGGGGGAGAGAATCTGTCCCTCCATGGCTGACTGTGAAGACCAACAGATAAGTTATCTGATATAGAAGGTTAAAAATTAGTGTCTTCTTTCCAAAACTAATATTCAGTAAGATCACCTGGGGGGAAAACGCTGTGCAGGCTCTCATGGAGGCAGAGCCCATTGCCAAGGAACAACTTTTCTTGATTGAGAGAAGAATCACTCAACTACATATAATGAGACCTGAAGTTCTTCTTAGCATCTTCATTCAAGCAAAGCCGTTTCACTTCTATTTCATTTTTAATATCTCAGAAAACTCTATAAAGTAGGAACTGTAAGTAACATTATTTCAGTTTACATTCATAAAGTGAAAAACATTGAATAAGATAATTAGAGATCTCATGTCAATAGATAGTTCCACATTACCTGACCAAGTAATTTTATCTTTCTGTATTTACTTTCTCTGTTCTCGAATAATATTGCAGGGAAAGTTGTCAAACTAAATGTCTCAATGATCCTCTCTTATGATTATCAGGACATATATAAATAATATCTCCTCAGAATCTCCTTAGAATTTTAAGATAAGGTGTATTCCCCTGCATGCCGATAGATGGAGGAAGAGGAGAAGGAGGGGGAGGAGGGGAACTGACAGCGGATATTATTAAGACCTTACTTTGTGTTCTGTCCCCAGTGCTTTATATAGGTTAATCCCATTTCATTTTTGCAACTGATCCTCTAAGGCAAATATCATGATTATCCCATTTTTAAATTAGGAAAATGAAGTACAGAACTTTCCTCAAATCAGCTGCTAAGTAATGCAGTTTGCCCATTGAGAATGATTTCCAGAATCAGCAAAGGGCTCAGATGACATAGTCTATTTCTATATGAGATGGCTCCACCAACTATTTTATTTGGGTATGCAAAGTTGATATTCTGGATGGGAGATGGAATTATACAAGTGTAGAGTGATGAACTCTTTTTGGCACATATATTAGATCACCATGTTTTTTAATTATTTTTCCTGTATTTACACAGAAAGGTGTTTAACATGAAAATGAGTTCCTTTGAATAATATTTAGGGTTACAACATTTTGCTTACTCTAAATATTTTTATATTTATATATTCCCATTAGCGCCCAATCATCTTATGGTTTAACCATGTCAGACAGGTTTGGTAAGAACTAGTAACTGCATGCAAACATCTTGCACTATTAAAGATCCAAGAAAAGATACCTGGGACAAATGTATCATATTTTCAAGTAGATATATGCAATATAATTTTATTCAATAAGCTTTACTGATTTAGAATATAGCAAAAGAAAAAATGGACCAAGTTTACGTCGTACTTCAAACCTCAGGCATTTAAGTACATAATTTGTCTTGTTAATAAACTATAATTTTATTACGTGCACACAGACACTTTTAAAAAACAGTTTTTTCTTAAAAAGAATCACATTTTTACTTTCTCAATTAATTTCTTTTTTAAAAAATTGAGATATAATTGCCAGATAACACTGTGTAAGCTTAAGGTGGACAACATATTGATTTGATAACATTTATATTGTAATATGATTTTCACTGTAGTGCCAGCTAACACCTTTGTCGAGTCACATAGTTATTTCTTCTAGTAATGGGAACAATTATGGTCTAGTTTCTGAGTTTAGTTTAATGTTAATAAAACAGTTTTGTTGTCCACAGTCACTGTACTTTGTATTAGCTCTCCAGGACTTATTTATCTACTAGTTGCAAGCATGTATCCTTAACCAACGTCTCTCCCATTCCCCAGTCCCCTGCCGCTGACAAACACCGTCCCACTTTCTGTTTTTTCAAACTCAGCTTGTTTTAGATTCCACATGTAAGAGATATCATATAGTATTTGTTTTTCTCTGTTTGACTTATCTCAGTTAATATAATGCCTTCAAGGTCCATCCATATTGATGCAAATTACAGAATTTTCTCTTTTTTCATAGCTGAATAGTATTCCATTGTACATATACGAGGGTGCCAGAAAATGTATACACATTTTAAGAAAGGTAAAAACTGTATTAATTGCAATACTCAATATATACCGATAACAAAAGATGAATAAAAGTCACATTTGACTTCTGCAATTACAAGAGGTGCTCAAAGTGGTTACCATCAGTGTCCAGGCACTTCTGATTACAGCAAACTACTGCTTGAGCATAGATAACATCTCTGAAAATCTGTATACATATTTTTGGCACCCCTGGTATACCACATCTTTATCCACTCATCCATTAATGAAACTATCTTGGCTATTGTGAATAATGCTGCAAGAAACATGGGAGTGCACACATCTCTTCAACGACCTGTTTCAGTTTCCTTTGGATATATACCCAGAAGAGGGATTGCTGGATTGTATGGTAGTTCTATTTTTTAATTTTTTGAGAAACCCTCATACTACTCTCCACAGAATCAGTTTGCAATCCCACCAACAGTGCACAAGGGTTCCCTTTTCTCCACATCCTCACCAACACTTGTTATTTTTTGTTTTCTTGATGATAGATGGCCATTCTAACAGGGTGAGGTGGTATCTCATTGTGGTTTTGATTTAATTTCCCTGATAATTAGTGATGTTGAGTCCTCTTCATGTACCTTAGTCAGTTAGATGTCTTTGGAAAAATGCTGATTTAATTCCTCAGCCCATTTTTAAATTGGATTGTTTGGGGATTTGTTGTTGTTATTGCGTTTATGACTTCTTTATCAATTTTGGGTATTAACCCCTTATGAAATACATGGTTTACAAATATTTTCTTCCATTCCACAGGTTGCATTTTCATTTTGTTGATTGTTTTTTTGTTTGTTTGCTTTGCAGAAACTTTTAAGTTGGCTATAGTCCCACTTGTCGAATTTTTCTTTTGTTGTTTGTACTTTTGATGTCATATTCTAAAAATCTTTATCAAGACCAGTGTTGAGGAGAGTATTTCCTATATTTTCTTTAGAAGTTTTATGATTTCAAGTCTTATATTTAAGTCTTTGATCCATTTTAAGTTAATTTTTGTGAGTGGCATAAGACAGGGTTCCAATTTCATTCTTCTGCATGTAGTTATTCATTTTACAACACAATTTGTTGCAGAGACTATCCTTTCCCCATTGGATGCTTTTGGTACCCTTATCAAATATTATTTGATTGTATATCTGGGGGTTTAATCCTGGGCTGTATTCTGTTCCATTGACCTAGGTGTCTATTTTTATGCCAGTAACATACTGTTTTAATGAAAATAGTTTGTGGTATAATTTGAAATCAGGAAGTGTGATGTCTCTGGTTGTGTTTTTCTGTTTCGTGATTATTTTGGCTACGCAGAGTCTTTTGAATAGCCAAAAGACTGTGGCTCCATACACACTTTAGGATAGTTTTTTTCTATTTTTGTGAAAAATGCCCTTAGGATTCTGATAGAGATTGCATTGGATCTATAGACGGCTTTGGGTAACACGAACATTTTAACAATATTAATTCTTCCAATCCATGGACATGGGATGTCCTTCCATTTATTTCTGTTTCTTTCAATTTCTTTCAGCAAAGTCTTGTAGTTTTCTTTTTTTTTAATTAAAATTCATTGGGGTGACAATAGATAGTGAAGTTACATAGGTTCCAAGTGTATAGTTCTGTGAAAGTCTTGTAGTTTTCATTGTGCAGATCTTTCATTTACTTGGTTAAATTTATTCCTACGTATTTTATTGTTTTGAAACTATTTTAAATAGGATAGTTTTATTTCTTTTTTAGATGTTTCATGTTAGTGCATAAAAATGAAACTGATTTATTTTATTGATTTTATATCCTGTAACTTTACTTAATTCATTGATTAAACCCAACAGCTTTTTACTTGAATCTTTGGGATTTTCAATATATAAGATCACAGGATCCAGAAATAGAAATAATTTTACTTCTTCCTTTCAGATTTGGACCACTTTTATTTCTTTGTCTTGCCTGATAACTCTGCCTAAGACTTCCAGTACTATGTTGAATAAGAGTGGATAGAGTGGTCACTTTGTTTTGTTCCTGATCTTATAGAAAAATATTTCAATTTTTCTCCATTGAGTATAATAGCTGTGGGTTTGTTGTATGTGGTCTTTATGATGCTGAGGTATCTTCCTTCTATACCCAAATGTTGAGGGTTTTTATCATGAAGGAATGTTGCACTTTGTCAAATGCTCTTTGATCTTTGTATCAGATGACCATGTAATGTTGTTTCTTTCACTCTGGTAATGTAGTATACCATATTTATTGATTTGCCTATGTTGAACCATCCTTGCATCCCAGCGATAAATCCCACTTGGTCATGGTGTATAATCCTTTTAATGAGTTCTTAAATTCAGTTTCCTTATATTCTATTGAGAATTTGTGCATCTATATTCTTCAGGGATATTGGTCTATGTTTTCTATGCCGATAGTGTCCTTATCTGGGAAAGCCTTTATTCCACCTTCATATCTGAAGGATAACTTTGCCAGAGAAAGTATTCTTCTTGGCTGGTAATTTTAATCTTTCAATATTTTGAATATATCATTCACTGTCTCCTGGCCTTCAGAGTTTCCGCTGAGAAATCCACTTATAGCTTAATGGGGGTTCCTTTGTAAGTTAATCTTTCTCCCTGTCTGCCTTTAATATTCTTTCTTTATCATTAATTTTTAACAGTTTCATTATAATGTATCTTGGAGAAGATTCTTTTGCATTGAGATAATAGGATGTTCTATTAGCTTCATGGACTTATATGTCCAAGTCTTTCCCTGGGTTTCACAAGTTCTCAGCTATTATTTCTTTAAATATACTCTCTGTTCCTTTCTTCTTTTGAAATCCCAGTAATTCTATTTATCTTTGTGGTGGAATTCAGTATCTCTAGTAGGCTTTCTTCACTCTTTTTAATCTTAGTTTTCTTTTCTCTTCTAACTGTGTTATTTCAAAATTTCTAACCTCCAAGTCATTTATTCTTTCTTCCATCTGGTCTGCCCTGATGTAGATGCTCTCTATTGCGTTCTTCATCTCATTTATTGATTTCTTCAGCTCTAGAATTCCTGTTTGTTTCTTTTTATAATTTCTTTTTTTTTTTTTTACAAAAAAGTTGTTTTGTTTATATATTTTATTCCTGATTTCACTGAACTGTCTTTCTGAGTTTTCTTGTGACTCATTGAGTTTCTTCTTAACAGCTATTTTAAATTCTTAATCAGTTAGATTACAATATTCCATGTCTTTGAACTCAGTTGTTGGACAATTATTGTTTTCTTTTTGTGGTGTTATATCACCTTGATTTTTCTTAGTACTTGTAGTTATGCATTTATTCTTTTGCATTTGAAGTAGCAGACACCTCCTTAACTCTTTCTCCATGGCCTTCAGCAGAAGCAGTAGTATTTCTACGGTGCTGTTATTACCTGAGGTGTTTTTCATTTTCTGTCTTTGTGAAAATACATCTTCTCCACCTTTCTTATTTTCTCTTGTGGGTGAAATTTTAATTTTTTGTGTCTACTCTGGTTTTTATATTTCAGCCAGCTTGCTGCTGGAAACTTCTCTTTTGTTTTCCAGAAAGTGGTATTATGGCTTGAGTTTGTAGTTTGGCCCTTGCCCACTAACTGTGGCCTATCTCTTACTGTGTTCCCGATTTATGGGAGCTCCTTCTCACAGGCACACGCAGCATGAACAAGGAGCTGGCAGCAGAGTGAGGGGGGAGGTGTATGTTTAGGACTTGGTGACTTGGGGTGCCCATAGACCTGGTAGGGAGATTTACAGGGGTGACACTCCCAGAGGTTCATGAGTAGACTCTCTGTGAGCACCATCCCTTTAACACCTTTTGAAATTCTTATCTGCCTCTTTTCCAATGTCCTCCCAAACCCCAGGCTAAAACTTCCACTTTAGTATTCTAGGTGTTGATGTAAAGAAATGGGTTTCTTCAGCTTCTTTTTGCCCAGCTGGAGTAGCCAGATTGTCATGCACAGCTTTCCTTTTCCCCTGTGGGAAAGATTGCTTCTGCTGGGTAAATCAGCCCTGCACAACGTTTCCCTGAGTGAAGTGTGGTGCCAGGGAAGTTTCTCTAACCAATTCTACTGTGAGCAAATCCCAATTTTTCTTTTTCTTTCTTTCTTTTTTTTTTTTTTTCCCCAGTGGTGTGCTGTAATCTCCCTTTAGGAAGGGAGACTTCTGCAAGTACTCTCCAGTACATAAGTGCCTGCCTGGATGTAAAAGTTACCTGAATTTTTGCCTGACAGTGGTAGGAGGGGTCGAGGCACTTTTGCTGGCTTTGTTGTTTCCACAGCTCTATTAACCTAAAAATAAAAGGCTAAAGTGACAGGCAATGAGTGTTTATTTGAGATCCAAAAGAATGACTATTTGGGACACTGATCAGCCAGAAACCCAAATGGTGTTCCAATAAGGAGGTAAAGGAAGGGGATATTTATAAGAAAGGGAAGAGGGATAATTACATGAATAGAAGGAAGGAATTTCTATCGATGCAGATAAGCTACCATAGTGATGCTAATTCTAAAGCATGTCCTTAATTTTCAGTACAGTAGTCAAAATATCCGCTTTCCTCTTAGCTTTGCAAACAGTTGTTTGAAGTACAATGTTGCTTTAGGCCCAGTCCAAATGTGATTTGCCCAGTTTTAACATTCTGAAGGTCTGAGAGAAAATACACGTCAGCTCCTTTAAGATGGCAGCTCCGACTACATTTTGAAATGGCTTCATTTATATTATTTTTAATAGCTCGTACTGAAGTTTTCCTGTATCTCACTGGCTGCACTGATAGGTGGAATTCCTTGCAGGACTCTTGGAGTAAAGTACTAGGTCCCAAAATAACCACATTACAAGCACTACGTGTTTTAAATGAATTAAATTATTTAATAATAACACTAACATCTCATGGTTATTAATATTATTAATTTTACAAATGAGGAAATTGAGGCATAAAGAGGATATATTTACTTACTCAGGTTTTCTCAGTTAGTGGATGGTGACGCTGAGATATGACGAAGGGTGACTGGATTCAAAGCCCACCCCCTAAAACACTATGGTGCTGCTTTTCCAATCTAGGTTAACACGGTCTTGGAGGAAAATTATTTTTTAATGAAAGCATGAGAAATTAGCAGTTTTTAGAACAAATTTATTATATATGTAAAACTCATTTTCCCCCTTTTGATATATTTGGGTGATATTTTCTTTTAGTAAGTTGTGATATTATATTTCTAAAACATTATTTGAACATTTTGTTTTAATATTATGGCATTCAATAATGAAAACAAGGTAAAATTTTCTTATGCTTATTAAATTTCATATTCAATTGTATGATCAATTTTAATAATAGGACATAATGGTAGATTTGGTAATATATATTATGTAATCCTAAGACTCCATAAAGGCAATTTACTGAAACTACTTAGTGAGTGATTCCATGGTATGCTATTGAGAACCAAAATATATAAATCATTACCTAGCTAAATACTGTCATGCTCTCTAGACCATTGCAAGTAAAGCTTAGGCCTTCCCGAACCCGTCATTACTAACATTATTAAACCTAATTACAGGAGAAGAGCAGTCAGTTATTAACATAGCTCTTCTTTAGAATTAAATAAAGGGCTTATTTTTTACTGAAGCAGCTGATAAGATCTATAGGACATATTCACCATAACACATTACTACCACTTTGCATAATTCAGCATAACCAAACAGGAAAGAGAAGTGATTTGTGTTCCATAGGTATATATATTGCTGTGCTGAAGATCAAAATACATTCATCTCTCTTTGGACATAGGAACATCTTATCCTTCCCATTTGCTCATCTCAGGTAAAACATTTGCTGCATTATTTAATAAGAGCTAGCCATGGTGGGAGGAAAAACTTTCATAGCCTTTCATCTTATTCTCAACTTTACTACTAGTAGATGGGACTGGATTAATTATTAAGATTTATTTCAAATATTTTTCTCAGCATTGCCTTGGTTTAACACACCAAATAAACCAAAGGGTGGATCGTGCATGGAATATTATATTTATAGTGGGCATACATACCACTTTCTAATGGAATTATAAATAAACTGAAGTACATTCAGGACAAAGCTACTAGGGTATTCAGGATACTCAACTCATACGTCCATAAATTAATTGAAGAAGACAGTCTGTCCAATTTTTCAGACAGGAACCCTAATGGCACAATGATAGCAAATTTTAATAGTCAATGGTTATAAAGAAGAATAAGACTGAAATTTAAAGAAGAATCAGATTGAAAAATTCTTTCAAGAACTTTTAAAATAGAAGAAGGAATTATTATAAAAGTAACACTTGGCAATTGTTTGATAATAATAATAATAATAATAATAATAATAATAAAAAAAGAATTACAGGAACTAAAAGTAAAATTGTAATGGAACTGTAAATCCATCTTAAGAGGATTTGTACCTCTTAAGAGGTATCCAATGGTATTACTTTGGTGTATAACCTTGCATATCTGCAACTTACTTTTTTCAGTGGTACATTAAAGAATACGATGACTTGGAGAGAAATTTTTTAAAACCAGGCTTTAAATTAGGCTCCTTACAATTGGAGAGCCTCATCACATGAAATATTACAGATCAGTTTTAGTTTTTAGCCTTTGGGTCTCAAATTCTTGTCTTTCTAAAGTATTAAGAAAAGTCGCTGCTATATTCCTGGGTTCCAGTCTAAGAATGGGTAACATAGGAATAAAGCCTACATTTGTAAGTTAAGAATGAGACTGATTTTTAAGAAAAACTGTCCATCTTACCAAGAAAATCTATTCTCATAGAAAAGTTTCAATCTACAAAAAGTTATGTGAATCCATTCCTTAGAATTCTAATCAGTTTTTTCCTAAAGTAAGCTATTTTTATTTATTCATAAGTCTCATAAACGCTTCATTTCTTCTCAGAGACAATGATGTTGGTGAGCATATGCTTCGTGGTACTGCTGCAACAAGCTGCAGGCATGGTAAGGATTTCACTTACGAGACAGATTTTACGCTCTACTAAGAGGGCTGCCTTACCCATAGCTCATGGTGAATGTTAAATCAATAAGATGATGGTTGCAAATCTCCTGGGATGGGGAGCAAAAAGAACTATTCTCTCATCACATAATGTACCTTGGTTCACACCATGTATCTTTAAAGCAATCAGTAACTTTTTTTACAGATTAACACTACTGAGCAATAAGACAGTGGGTCAGCAAGGAGCATCAGATGAGAAGTATAGCATGAATCTGAAGTATAAAATTAACTCACTACTTGCCTTAAAGGAATTCATTTTTATCATGAATAGGTTGTCTAATTGAAGGATTTAAAATGTGCTTGAAGATTTAGTCTCTAGACCCAGAAAAGTATATATTTGATATTACAAAGTCCTAAACAACAGTTCAAAAATGAAACTAATTTGGCTTCCAAATTTTAGCTCAATAAATTTCAATTTAGTTGAATTCATCAACCACTCATGTAGTGTCTACTTTAGCAGACATACTGCTAGATGCCAGGGATAGCGCAATAAATAAGATTAATATAGTAACTGTCCATGTAACACTTCAAAGTAGTAGAAGATTTATGAGTCAATAAGCAAAATAGAAAGTATAACAAGTGCGTTGTGAAGGCAAACATGAAGCCCTGAAGAATATTATTACTGAATATTTGCTATTTAAAAATAAAATTTAAGCATTTTGTATTTTCATCTCATTTAGTCCTCATGATAATACAATTAGCAGGATTTAGACCAGTGAAGAGAGAGGGTAGAAGTAGAGAAAGGAAAGTATTTGAGGAAAAGGTTAAGGTTTGAAGTGTAACAAACAAAAGAGAAAGAGTGCATGAAAGTCTGAGAATAAGCCAGTTTGGAGTAGGAAGAAGTAAGAGACAGTCATGTTTGGTGGGGTTAGAAGAGATGTACTATAGGATGAGGTTGGAGAATAAGAGGAGGCTCAGGTCCCATGGGCCTGTAAGCAATGTTAAGTGCAATCAGAGAGTGTCCGAATTAGAGAGTGATGTAGTCAGATTTGCATTTCAGAAAGACCACTATGTCATATGGCAGGGACAAGACTGGAGGTAGGGAGACTCGTTGGGAACTTGTTCAGTCATGTAGATAATAAACCACAAGAGTGGCCTATACTTGACTATGGGAGTGAGAATCGAATTCCAAAGTAGAAGCTATAGGACTTAGAGATTGGTTGGACCTGGAATGTGAGGAGAGGGTGGCAACATCACTGGCTGACTGGTGATGCACCAGCACTGGGAGCATCTGATGATGATCAGGCTCTGAGAGGAGCCAAGAATGAATTCATCTGGGGCAGGTAGGTTTCAGGTGAGGCGTAAATAAGATCTGAGCTAGAGATAGAGGTGTAGGGATCATCGGCATATTAATGGCATTGAAACTATAAAAGTGGAAAATGTATAAAGTG
Organism: Rhinolophus ferrumequinum; assembly: GCF_004115265.2. Taxonomy (NCBI): domain Eukaryota; kingdom Metazoa; phylum Chordata; class Mammalia; order Chiroptera; family Rhinolophidae; genus Rhinolophus; species Rhinolophus ferrumequinum. The sequence goes on along the minus strand of NC_046286.1, from coordinate 17,933,519 downwards.
AAAAGGAAAAGGGACCTAGGAAAGAATTGTGAAGAATACTGATACTTAAGGGTGAGCCAGAGGAAGGGAAGCTGAAAAGGAAAGAGACTGGGAAGAAAGAGAAAAAATAAGAGCATCACAAAGCCGAGGGAAAAGTGATTCAAGAAGAAGTATATATGCAACATTTCCTCGAGCTACTGAAACAAGTAAGATAAAGAATGAAAAGTTTCCATTATATTTACCACTGATGAGCTTGTGATGGTCTTGGCATATGCCAGTTCAGTTGGTGGTGGGGACAGAAGACAGAGTGCAGCAGGATGAGAAGCCAGTGGAAAGTGAACAAGAGAAAGATATGAGCTTTGAGAGAAGAAAGACAAATCCCTCTCCTTGCCAAAAGGGGAAATTCAAACAAGAAACATAAGATCTGGCCTATCTTATGTCTACTTCCTCTTTCCCTCCTTGGGAGAGAAGCCTTGGCAGCTTTACTATAAGATCAAGTAGGTTAAGCTGTACCAGAAGAAAGAAAGTAGTTTTAGACCCTTGAAACTGACTATTATAATTTGATTTCTGTACTTATTTAAATCTAGTGTTTTACTTCTAGATTAATCAAGCATTTTACAGATTAGAAAGTTATTTGAGGAAACCAAAAAGAATAATAATTCAACTTCCATATTTCTCAAAAGACGATAAGTAAAACTAACTTTAAAGTTTAGAAGTGCTATTTCCTAAGTGCTAATCGCATTCTAGGTGCCAGTGTGTTGACCTGTAAAGACCCTAGCATTTATTTAGTGTCAAAGAATTTGGTTCAAGTTCCAGCTTCTTTGCTCACTGATTTTATAAGTTTAAATAGGAGATTTTTAATATGTCTAATTTCCAGGGCTCACATCTGTAAAATGGGCATAGAATTTTAGTCAATGTATCCATTTATTCTGAGCAATACCTATTAAGGAGTGGTTTATCTGGTCTGGAATATCTCTAAACCTTATTTTTTTCAATTTTTAGTGGGGATAATAATTCTTACCACAATGTGTTGAGAACTAAATTATATAATAGTACTTCCATAAAGTAAAAATGTAAGTTATTTCACAGTTTTTTTTTTTAAGATGTAAAGAACATGTGACACAATGTTGATGAATACTATGAATATCAGCAAGGTTGATTATAAAGGATCTGCTATTTAGTACTCACAGTATTGGCTTCTAGAAAACCTATTGCACCTACCAAGCATCTCAGTTATTATTTGTTTTTGGCTTCTTTTCTTAATGGTGTGAGCTATATCTTCAAAGGTATACTTGTCATGTAGCCTTATTGTTATCCACATAGCACTTAAAACATAAATGACTATTTTTGCTGCTTTGTGTTTAGTAAACGTGTAATTGGAAAAGCAAAAGTAGTGCATATGAGAAGGTGAATGTGAGGTGATGTCTAAGTAAAAGGTTGCAGTAAACAAAGAAATTAGACATTAATTCAGTTATTTACACAACCTTGGCCAGCTTTAATGGTGGACTTAATATACTCAAATGCTTATGAATCCTCTGAAATTATATTTCAGAATGTCCTTTCTTTTGCCAAGTGCTTCAATTGATTTTTGAGCAGTGAGTCAAAAGAGGGTATTAATAAATCCAAAGAATAAGAAAAACACGTGAGTGCACTGATAGCCAAATGCTTAATGTGGTAAGCTGTTTTCTAAAGAACCAATGGCAGCTTCCATATGTTGCTCTCATTATTAAAATAGAGCCTATAAGCACAAGGGATATGCTATCTGTTTATTAATTTGCATTTTCATTAATTACTTAAAGTAATTGGGTTTTGGATATCATGAGAAAAGAGATTCTTATATAACTCAGTTAAACTTTCTGAATCTCTTTTTTTAATGGGTAAAAAAAGGGGGTTTTTCACTCAGAGTTTAGACAGGGAACAGAATTCAACACACATGTTTTGTTTTGTGTTGTTCCGGCTTTATTGAGATATAACTGACACAGAACACTGTGTAAGTTTAAAGTGTATGAGAATTGATTTGACATGCTTACATATTGCAAAATGATTACCACCATAGCTTTAGCTAACACCTCCATCATATCACATAATTACCATTTCTTTTTTTCAACACAGATGTTTTGAATGAATGGGCTTTAATGACGCAATATTTACAGAGGAAGGAGCAGGGTTAAAGGAACAAAGAGAACGGCTAGAGGCACTGGAATCCTTTCAGTCGCTAGGCATGCAGGTCTAAAGGAAGAGATAATAAATAGTAGGATCAAAATGGAGGTATCTCTTCTCAGAGATGGAGTGTAGAAGTCAGAAGTCGGGAGGAAGTGGGCAAGAAATGCCCTGACCTCTAGCCCCTCCCACCCTGTGTTCTGCTACCAGTGCCTCCCTTTGGCTCAATAGATGGAGAGATCACAAGACAAAGGAGCCTTGGTGGTGCTGGTGTGGTCCAGAAGGGTCAGCTTCAGGGCAGAGAAGGGGAGACAGTGCACGGGTTGGGTGGTACAGCAAACTGGAAAGAACCAGCACATTTACCAAGTGATTTCTGGGGTTTCTTTCAGTGCTAATAGCCCATAATTTTTTCATGAGTAACTTTTCCATTTAAAAAAAAAAATGCTGCCTCCTAATTATGCCCTTATTAAGACAGAAAAGGACATCTTTTGAGGTCAGTTTAAACATAAATATGCACACTATTCATAATCTTTATATGATACTGAATCTAATTGGTACCCCATATTTTTTAATCTAAATAATATCTGGATATATTATAGTCTCTTTCTATTTCACTGTATATATTTTTAAGCCTGAAATTCTCCATAGTTTGAGTAAATATTTTTTGCTGGCTATCATTTGACTCAAATTCTCTTTTTGCAGAATTCTAGGTACTATTTTTTTTTTTCTTGGATTTTCTGGTACGAATTAGGACCCTGATGAGGGCTTTAAACTCTTGCAGTTATGAGATAAGAGCAAGTGTAAATAGGTCTCATGGATCACATTAATCTACTGTTAAAGGCAAAAAAAATGGTGATATTCAAAAGGACAGGCCCAAGTTCCCCACAACAGTTCTATGACGGACGATTGATTCTCAAAGGGTGGTCCCTGAGAACTTGTTGGAAATTCAAATTCTCTGACCCCACCTAGTCTCCTGAAACAAAAACTCTGGGGGGTGGAGCCCAGCAATCTATGTTAACAAGCCCTCTGGGTAAGTTTGATGCTAAAGTTGGAGGACACAAACCTAAACATTTTTATTAAGTTCCATGTTAAAATCTGTTGTTTTGTTACTTTGATTTTCAATGTTATAACATTGTTCTACTTTTTCCCTCATTTTGAAGTCAAATATCTCAGTTTCCTCTTTATCGACCAAACATCCATCAGTCCAAATGGAGATTATTAACAAGCACAATGACCTGAGAAGAATGGCACATCCCAGTGCCTGTAACATGCTTAAAATGGTAAGTTGTGTCTTGTTGATAGATCATTATCAGTTAGCATCTAACCAGTGAGCAATGCACAGTAAACCAAGATCTATATGTGTAAAACACTTGAATCTGTGTATTTCACTAGAAAGTTGCCATATTGGCTGGTGGTTAAATGTAACATGCTGCATTTGAACTAAAAAACATCATATTGACTCTATCAGAATAGGAGAAAGGTATAATTAATGGGCAGATGATGTGGAAGAAACCTTGTAAATTACGTTACTTGAATAATTATGTGCCAAACTGCAAATGAAAACTTGAATTATATAATAAAATACGGTGTGTAGATCTGAACAATGAGAGTCTCACTCTTTGACTATCCGCAGATAACATGCTATAGAATGTGTACAGGTTTGGACAACATATTAATAAAAGGAGTATACACAGAAGATGTTGATTAGCAGGGTGGGGAGCCTGGAATCCAAAATATGATGAATAGGAGCTATTTAGACTAAATAAAGACTATCCCAGGAGAATAGGATAGTTGACTCTAGGCTAATTAGTTAATCTGGAAGAGCCTCAGATTTGCTGTCTAGTAGTGGAAATGATAATTCAAACTTTGCTACATCTTTGTGAGGATTAGCAGACAAATAGTAGTATAAATACAATGCCAGGAACATATGGGATACTCAATAAAAATGGGTAACTGTTTTTCTTCCCAATTCAAGTGTGTAAAATGTTATCATATGACAAATGAATTAGATTGGTTCTGAAGTTTCTAAAAGAGCTGAGCTACAATCAACAAATCAAAGGTATTTGGAAGTTATACTACATCGCAAGAGATCAAAAAGTCTATTTAGCAATTAGTGCTACAATGAGCTGTCTTAAGAGGTACCGAACATACACTTCAATCACAGGGCAAATGTGTAATTTTTGGAGGAGATTCCTAAATTAATTAGAAATAGGATCTGTTAACTTTCTGATTCATTCCATTTCTGAGACTCTGAAAACTGTTGCTTAATCTAGCCTATGGGAAAGATTTTTCTACTGAGTCTTGTGTTTAGCTTCATTTCTAAGCAAGAGTGCTGTGCAAATTGAACAGGGTAAGTAGCTTACGACCATAATAATTAATTGGCATTGCTTTCTCAGAGATATAAGATGTCTGCTTTTTTCTGAACATCTCTTCTCATCTTAGATTGGAACTTTTTTTTCTCTCTTGAAAGTAATGTCTAGCAATCTTGGCTTAATTTGTCTGAATTATGATAGTACTAAATGGTTCTTTACATTTATTTTCCTATTTTTTTCTATTTTGCATATGAGATAAAGTTAAGTATTTCCCATACATTTTTGTCCTTCACACTGTTATATTTTATATAGTACAACACAAATGTACTAATGCTTACTATAGCATCTGGCAGTATATTGATATATACAGAGGATGCCAAAAACATGTATGCACATTTTAAGAAAGGAAAAAACTATCAAAATTGTAATACTCAATATATACCAATAATAAAAGATGAATACAAGTCATGTTTGACTTCTGCAATTACAAGAGGTGATCAAAGTGGTTACCATCAACGTCCAGACCCTTCTAATTATGGCGAACTACTGCTACAGCAACGTTGACCAAAGTGTCCATTTGTATACATTTTTTTGGCACCCTCGGTATATGAAGACTGCTGCAAATGCAATAGACATTGGGAGAGACAGCACATACTTAGTTCTCATTTCTAATTAAATAGCCATAACCCCAAGCTGGGTTTATGGCTATTTATATATATATATGGCTATTATATATATTATATATTATATATATGGCTATATATATATATAAATGGCTATTTATATATATATGGCTATTTATATATATATTTATATATATATAATTTTTTAATGTATATATATTTTTTCTGGCTATCATATGGATATATGGATATATATATATATGTATATATATATACATATATATATATATATATATATATACATATCTTGTGATTATCCATCTAAAAGAGCATGCCGTGGTTTTGAAATGTTTATTTTGGTGCTGAGAAGCTGGATGGCTATTTTCTTTCTCTAAAATATTTAATCTGTGACCCCATATAGAGAGATATTTCCTGATAACTGAGTCATTTAGGAAAGAGAGAAATGTATCTTTTGGTAGAACAATGGAGAAATAAGAAATACTAAAAATTATTCATCAAATAGTCATTTGTTTTCAATGCAATCATATAAATCATGATTATCTCATAAAAGCATCATATTTTCATTCTAAATGTTTGGCCCTTATTTTAAGACGTGGAATGACGAAGTTGCAAGGAATGCTGAAAACTGGGCCAGCCAGTGCCGTTTGCGTCACAGTGCTCCAGAGAAACGGCAAATTAGCTGTAAGTCAAACTTCTTCAATGAATAATATATCATTTTATAAAAAACAAAAATTAACTAAAAATTATCAAAGTGGTGAAATATGGCAGTTTGGTGATCTAGTTTTTGTTTGTTGGTTTTAGGCTTATCACCTATCCCCGGACACACATACCTTGCTCCCTTTCCTGTATTCCTTTGTTTTCTTTCTTTAAACTCTTGCCCTAAAAATCTCATTATTCCTGCTCTCCAAGCCAAAAAATGTGAAATGAGTCTGAGTTAATGGTCAAAGGCAAAAGCTATGAGAGAGGAAAACAACAAAAAATTGTTTTCAATTTTTATCCTGAACTTCAGTGAAGATAGATAGATGCGCATTGTCCTTATTTAGCCATATGCCAAGTTTATTCTTGAAATCTAAAAAATCTTCCACTTAATACATTGTAGTCAAAATTACCAGTCTACAAATTCCTAGTGAAAATAATTACTTCTTATAGTGTTACTTTTTAGAACATAAGTGTAAATTATGTTAATGCAGAATTAAATCTCTACCTCACTTCCAAGGCCCCGCCTGTCCTCTCTACGCCAACAGATTTTAGGCTTTTTTACTAAAATCTGGTCAGCTTCTTCCTCACCACAGAAATGCCATGGTCACTCCTGCATCCATGGCTCTGATTTAATTTTCCCACTGGCTATCCTATCTTATGTCTGGTCTACTATTTACTGCCTGCTTCACGTGTGCTCCTCTTATTTTGATAGCCAATGCTCAAGAGGTCTACATCATGTCTTTAGCATCTTTTAACATCCCCTCTATTCGTACTCTAAAGGCATAGCAGATAATCAATACTTGTTGATTGAGCATTAATCACTTTATTAGTGTTACCAAAATGATGACTATGACTGTGTTAAGCTAGATAATCAGTTTGAAAATGAGTCATTATTTACATTTTTAAAAGAGCTATCCATAGGTCGAGGGTGGGGATTACAATTCACAGAGCAAAGCTTTTGAAATTGAAATTAGATTTCCCCAATCAGTTCATGAGAGACGACTGTTCATCCTTGGTAGGTGATATTGATCATAAGAATTGAAATGTGATATTCTAATCGTTTTTAGTGAGAATTCTTCGCAAGTGCTAGTTTACCTATCGGTGCCCTGTCTTTTTCTAATTTTTAGTTACTGGCTGTGGAGAGAATTTATTCATGTCCACTAATTTCACATCATGGACAGATGTAATCCAATCTCTGTACGATGAAGTTAAAGATTTTAGATATGGAATTGGAAGTGTTCGAACAAATGCTAAAATTACCCATTACACCCAGGTAAAAATGAAATGATAAAAGCTTAATGGTTTTTGTCCACTACTATCCCAGCATTACTTTTTTTCCTCAGTTTATTCTGGGAATTCTAACCACACATCTTAGTTATGCAATCTATATGTGAGCATGAAAGCCACTCTACTTTACAAAGTATGTGTTACCCATCAATATATCTATAAGCATCCACCCACTATCTCTTGGATACCCACACTCATCTGGTCATTGTGACCTTGATTTACCAAAATGAATTTTTTAAATAACAGCTCTGGGAATAAAGTGATGGATTGACTTTAACTATATTTAAACAACACTAAATGACCTTTAAACAAGTCTTGAGCTATTTTCTCTGGGCTAGTCACAGGATGAAATGCTAAAGATGATCAAGAATATTAACTCATATGTAAATTATTTTTAAGTGGTTGAATAAGTATCATTTGTATTATATAATCACTAAAGAAAAGTTATATTGGGACCCCTAAGATTATCTACACACACACACACACACACACACACACACACACACGCATGCACACACAAAACAAAACCAAAAAAACCAAAATCAATAAGGTTTCTTCTTTTTTCCTGCAAAAGTCAAATTGTCCTTGGTGACTTCCCCTTGTTGCCCAATACCCCATTGTCCACATATTTATGAATTTGAGGATGATTCACTGTCATAACAAAAGTATCGTGACTACATAAAGCTTTCTTGGATGTTAAATGAAGTCCCATAGTTGGGAGAGAGATTTTAAAAACAATAATCAAGTTTAGAAATTTTAAATCTCTGAAGCCAATATTTTTCAGTTTTTAAAATTCCCTTCATGAATACCTTCTAATAGGGTATTAGGAAACAAATAAGTCACACAATGTGAGCACTATAAATTTAATTAAAAAGACTGTATTTTAAACTTTTCACTTACAGCTTGTTTGGGCCACTTCCCACCAGCTTGGCTGTGCATTCGCCTACTGTGATCACATGAATTTTCAATATTACTATGTTTGCCAGTATTGCCCCGGGTAAGTACAGCACAAGGGACTGCTTTTGGCATGTGGTAGGCCAAATGGCCTGCACCTTGAGCTACAATCCAACCCTTTTGATCAATCTGAGGTTATAGATAGGGTAGCTTCAAGGAGAGATTTGAGGGAGAGTTTTGAAGATAGGAGAAAATTGGGAAAGACAGGGAAGGACAAGCAGTACATTCTATGGGGTGATAAAACCGTGGGGCTATTGTTAGATGGTGTATAGAGAATGGGCTCTGTGGTCTACAAGGTTCAAGTACAAATATTGGCTCTGTCACTTACTAGTTGTGTGGCCTTCAGCTCACCAATAACATAACAACTTCCAGCTCCTTTTTCCTCTATATCGATAGAGGCAACAGGAATGCATTTCTTGCAGGGTTTTTCTAAAGATTAAATATGATAAGTTATGTTAAATGCCTAACACAGTTCATGGCGCATAATTGATCTTCAAAGAAAGCAAATTTGTCCAATAAAGAAGAAATATTCTGTGAGCTGTCAATCCCCAAAATTCTTAGGAACCTTGCGACAAACCTGTCTTCTGGTGGCGTGCCTTTAATCTAGTGTGAAGGCAGTGGAAACACATCTCCTTTGCTCTTCATATATTTAAATCATACCAATTTATTGAAATTGTCTTTGTGGATCCAACCTTCAGAAATCTCTCTCTCCCTTTTCTGACCTCCTGTGATTCTTGCTGTATATTCTACTCCTATGGTACAATCCTGTATTTCTTAGTCTTGTCACTAATTCTGTCCTTCAAATATTCCATTGCCAGAGGAAACCTGAACACCATAATGACTCCATACAAACAAGGAGAACCCTGTGCAGACTGCACTGATCATTGTGATAATGGGCTTTGCAGTAAGTAATATCCATTCTGCATTTTTAAGTAGTGATGTCTAGACCTTGCTGAGTGTGACAGTCTCAGAATCTGCCCTGCTATATGTATGACCTCATTCTGCTTCTGGACCCTCCTTTTCCTTCTTCGGTCTTTTTGATCTTGGCAATAAAAACAGACCTACAGATGAAAATGGTAAGTTCAGCTGCCATGTGAGAGTGGTGATGACAAAAATAAGACAGACGTTGAAGTAATCATGCAGAGCAAAGTTAACCCAAGCCAAAGTGGAGATGAAGTTTCCCAAGAGTCTTTCTAGTCAGTTAGCTCCTACTTTTTCTCAGTTGGGGAGGGGAAACGCAAAAGCACAGAAACTAACTGACTCTACTATTTCAGATAAGGTCAGGCTTGATTTGTTTCCGCTCTAAATAAAAGCCAGGGAATATATGAAAGGGAAACTTGGTGATGTTCTCCTCAGTATGGCCACCCCTACACACACACACACACACACACACACACACACACACACTCACACACACAGTAACACACTCTCTGTCCACTACATCACTTGATTCCTGCCTAACAGCTGCATTTCAGGGGAAGCAGTTACCTGAAAAAGAACTTTGGGCTATTTTAAGCACATATGTTGCAGATTCCAGCCCATCTTCTATTAATCCCCGAACACTACATACACACGTAAGTACACATACCAGAGCCACTGCTAGTATAGGACACTGTTTCTTTGTCTGGCTTGTTGAATAGGATGTGAGTGGGGCTTTGACTTCCCATTTACGCTGGTCTCTTTGTACAACGCACTCATTGCACAAGCAGATACGACCGCACACATACAAACACACATGCACACATACACACTGGGCTAAATAAACAACACCTGAAATATATTGGAAATTAAGTTTATTTTGGTTACTGTGCCCCTTGGTGGAACATGGTAGGGAAATTTATCTGATTTCATAAACATCTGGGTTGTGTGAAACCTTTAACTGCTACATCAGGTATGTTTAGTAAGCAATTTAAGACTATTACTTCTGAATGTATGTAGTGATCTATGAATAATACAATATATAAAGAATAAATGGATTTTCCCTGGGATAATATAGTTTGGTATAACTAATACTTTAGTCCAAGAAGCAGCGTTTTATTTGTCTTTTATTTCATTTTAGCCAATGTCTGCATGCATGTGAATAAATTCTCAAATTGTGACTCGTTGACCAGTAAATACGGGTGTGATGAAAAACACATAAAAGAAAACTGCAGAGCTACCTGTGAATGCCCTTTCGCAATAAAATAAAAGATACTTTAAGGGTAATGCTTCTTCTCAAGAGCAAAGTGACTCCACCAAAAAGAAAACTACTATAAAAATTTCATTGACTTCTTTTAAATGATCAAACAAGTTTTGAAAAATTCTTTGACTAAATTCATCCTCTTTCATCAATTAAATGTGATAATATCGGAATAAAGAAAACCAGGTAACAAAAACAGCAAATTCAATTACTGTGAACTATACATAAAAATGTAATGCTGAATCTAATAAATTCTTTACTCATCATAATTGTTAATATGTACTTACAGTTTTGTGTAACTCTTATGAATAAATGTATTCAAAGATTCTAAAACAGAGGGCTCATAAACTCTTTTTTTCACTAAGGCATTAAAAAAAATCCATTGATGAGGGTGTGCCCCTGCACCCTTGAAGAGCTCTGTTTTCACTGGTATCTATAGGCCAAAGATGACAAGAGAAGATGCTATTTCCAACAATAATTAAAAATATATACATATCTAAGTCTGTTGGCAGGAATGTGAAAGAAGTTGCTATAGTGATAATTTACAGACACTTATCAAGTTACTAGACCTAAACAAATTCACATATTTGGCCTCCTCAGTTTAGGGGGAGGCCATGTTCCTAGAGAAAGGACCCAGCAATGCCATCATAATGTATTCCATGAACCTTTTGTCAAAACTTCCCTCAAAGAAACCTCTGCCATTTGTCAAGGTAACCGACAGGGAAAAATTGTTTTGTGGTTTATTAGATACTGACTTACTACTGATCTCTGAAAACCTGAAATAACCCCATAGTACATGGATCAGAATAGAACTCAGGTCAAGACAATGAAGTTTTGGCCCAAGTACATCTCAGAGTAGCTTCAGTGGGACTACAGATAGATCCTATGGGTAATTCTCCAGGTCCATACTAGAGAGTAAAAATCAGTATTCTTAGACCTTCTCAAAATCCCCACATTGGTTCTTTGACCCAAAGATTAAGAGCTATCATGGTAGAGAGGACCAAGCGGAAGCTCCTGAAATTACCCATTCACTCCTAGCAAGTTAGTTAACAAAAATAAACTCAAATGACTTGGGTACTGCAGAAATTTGTGTTACAACCAAGACAAAAAATTCAGGGTCATAACTGTGACCCTATCCCTATTTAATTTGCCTATTTGGCAGTGAAAAGGCAAGATGGCTTATGGATAGTAACTATCGCCAATTTAATCACATGTCAAATCAACAGATTTTCTCTAATAGTCTTAAAATTGTCCTTATTCTACAACAACCAGCAAAGATAGTCATATAAAGTTTCCCTTTGTATAGCAAGGAAAATAGTATATACAGAGGATGCCAAAAACATGCATACACATTTTAAGAAAGGAAAAGACTATTAAAATTGCAATAGTCAATACATACCGATAACAAAAGATGAATAAAAATCATATTTGACTTCTGCAATTACAAGAAGTGCTCAAAGTGGTTACCATCAGCATCCAGACACTTCTGATTATGGCACACTGATTACTGCTCGAGCAACACTCACCAAAGTGTCTACTTGTATATATATTTTTTGGCACGCCCAGTTTATACCTTTACTATCTAATCTACCCTCCCCATAGTACTTGCAGTAACACCACTTTTCACAGATTCACATAATATGTTATTTATTGCCATAGTATACCATACTACTGTTTTAATATCTTTGACAAAAAGGATAAGGTTTTGCGCATATTGGTTTTATGAAATATTTCAGATGTGGTATAAAGATTAATATAATGAGCATACATACGTTCACCTGCATGCTTAAGAAACAAAATATTGTAGAGTTGAAAGTCCCTGTAACCCCCCTATTCTTCCTGCCTCTATCTTGAATTTGTTACTTATCACGCGCATGAATATCACTGCGTCGTTTTTCCATATGTGCATCCATAGATATATTTACTATTGTTTTTTATATTTCCAAATGTTATGCTCACTGTGTACACTATCCATAGCTCATCTTTTATCTCAATATTATGTTTTTAGAGATTTATTCATTCTGACACTATCAAGCTCTTCACATTCATTTTCACTTTTGTATAAATATTAAACTGTGTTCTCCAACACTATATGTTTATTCTCCTATTTGTGGCCATTTAGATTGTCTCCAATTTTTCACCATTACAAACAGGGTTACAGTAAACATTTTACACATATTTTTGTAAACATGTTCCAGCATTCTCTAGGACTAAAATCATTGGGCCAAAGGTAATTTGCATTTTCCTCTTTACTGGGACTTGCCTAAGTATCCTCCAGACTAGCAGACCAGTTTACATTCCCAGTAGTCGAAAATTGGATTTCCAGTTTCTTCAGATCCTTAAAACACTGGGTTTAATTGTACTTTTTAAAATTTGCAAACATGAGACACTATTATGGTTTACTTTTTTTTATTCTTTTAACTATTAGTAAGGTTGCAAATATTTTCATATGTTAGTTGGCCATTTGGCAATTCCTCTTTAGTGCACTGCCTGTTCTCATTGTCTATGTTTATTTAGGGTGGCAGTAAAGTAGGGTATTTTTTCTCAATAATTTATAGGAGTTCTTTATATATTCTAGAAAATAATTAGTTGTTACATGCTTTGAAAATATTTTCTCCTTGCTTATGGCTTACATTTGTTTAAGTGTGTTTTTTTTAATTTAAATTTTTAATATTTACATTGACTGCCACCTTTCAATTATTTTTATATATTTTTTTATTCCCAAATTGACTTCTGCTAACATATCTAAGTTCTATTTAGGTATTTCTTTTCTTTCCTCCTTCTTCTGCCACCCCCCTCCCCACTCTGGTTCAAGCCATTGTTTCCTAGTCTAGTTTTGTAGTACACAGCTCCCTGGCCCATGCTTTGAGCATTGCGCTCTCCCCAAGCTGAGGCACTCGCTTGCCAGTTATTTGGTCGGTCACTCACAGCACCTCACGCCGACCTCCAGCTGCTCACAGCAGCCCAGCTCCAGGGAGGGCTGTTGTTCACAATCTTAGCTGTAGAAGGTACAGCTCACTGGCCCATATGGGAATCGAACCAGCGACCTGGCGTTAGGAACACAGCGCTCCAACCACCTCAGCCACTGGGCCAGCCCTGTTTAAGTGTTTGAATGGTGACTTTTGATACAAATATTTAAAATTTTTGATACATTTAAATATATTGATCTTTTACTTTTTTTTGACTTTTGTATTTATTAAGAAACATTTTCTTACCCTGATTTTGTAACATACTCTCCTATTTTCTTTTTAAAATGTTAAAAGTCTTACTTTTCATGGAAAGCAGATATTGGTAGTTTTTTTTTCAAATTTCACAATGACATGCATTGTGCATTGGTGTAGGTATTTTTTGTTTTTTAAATCACTGAACAGCCATTTAGTGGATTTCTTAATCTTGAGCTCAACCCTTCAATTCTGGGAAGTTTTTCAATTATTTCTTTGAAAATTTTCTGTTCTTTCTACAAAGAATCAAACACTGGACACAATAATTTTTCCTCTTATTTTCTTTACTTTTTCCTCTCATTTTACATTTCCTTTGTTGTTAATGTTCTACTACTTGCTTAGAGCTTTCTTCAGTATTTTTAATTATAACATTTACCGCCACTGAACTAATTATATTTTATATCCTCTTCGAAGCCACACTCTTACCCACCCTAATCATTATCACCCGATGGGGAAATCAAACACAGCCACTAAACGCAGGACTTTATTTCCTATTCTATACACTAGCAGGGTCCCTCCCTCTTCTAGTGGCACTAATCTATATTCAAAACATCACAGGGACCCTAAACTTTTTACTCTCGACGTACTGACTACAACCCCTATCTCCTTCCTGAAGCAACATCTTCCTATGACTAGCATGCATAATGGCATTTATAGTAAAAATGCCACTCTACGGCTTACACCTCTGACTACCAAAAGCACACGTAGAAGCACCAATCTCTGGGTCCATAGTCCTAGCAGCTGTCGTCTAAAATTAGGAGGCTACCGCATGCTACGAATGACAGCACTACTAAACCCCATTACAGACTTCATGGCGTACCCATTCTTAATGTGGTCCCTGTGAGGAATAATCATAACCAGCTCCATCTGCTTACGCCAAACAGACCTAAAATCACTCATTGCATACTCCTGTGTCAGTCACATAGCACTAGTAATGGTAGCTATTCTCATCCAAACACCCTGAAGCTACATAGGAGCTACAGCCCTAATAATCACCCACGGCCTTACATCCTCAATACTGTTCTGCCTGGCAAACTCAAACTATGAACGTATCCACAGCCGTACCATCATCCCAGCCCGCGGCCTGCAAACCATCCTGCCCCTATTAGCGGCTTGATGGTTACTAGCAAGCCTCACCAACTTGGCCCTTCCACCAACAATTAACCTAATTGGGGAGCTGTTCATAGTAATATCAACATTCTCGTGATCGTCTATGTCCATTATCCTTATAGGAACTAATATTGTTATCACAGCCCTGTGCTCCCTGTACATGCTCATTACAACCCAACGAGGCAAACACACATACCACATCAACAACCTCAGCCCCTCCTTTACACGAGAGAACACACTCGTGGCCATCCACCTTACACCTCTGCTTCTCCTATCCATTAACCCCCAAATTATTCTAGGGACCCTATACTGTAAATATAGTTTAAACCAAAACGTTAGATTGTGAGTCTAAGAATAGAATACAAAACTTCTTATTTACCAAGAAAGTATGCAAGCACTGCTAACTCACGCCTCCATACCTAACGGTATGGCTTTCTTACACTTTTAAAGGATGGTCGTTATCCGTTGGACTTAGGAGTCAAAAAATTGGTGCAACTCCAAATAAAAGTAATAAACCTACTTACCCCCTCAATCTTAATCTCCCTGCTGATTTTAACAACCCCGATTATCACAGCCACCCTCAACCTCCACAAAATCAACACCTACCCGTACTATGTAAAAACAACCGTTGTCTGAGCCTTCCTAATCAGCCTCATTCCAACAACAATATTCATTCAATCCGGGCAGGAAGTAATCCTAATAAACTGACACTGAATATCCATCTGAACCCTAAAAATTTCAATAAGCTTCAAACTAGACTACTTCTCCATAGTTTTCATACCCGTAGCATTATTCGTCACATGATCAATTATAGAATCTCCCTATGATATATGCACCTAGACCCCTACATCGACCGATTCTTCAAATATCTCCTCATATTCCTCATCACAATGCTCATCCTAGTAACCGCCAACAACCTCTTCCAACTCTTCATTGGATGGGAAGGCGTAGGCATCATATCATTTCTTCTCATCAGGTGATGATAGGGACGAGCAGACGCCAACACCGCAGCCCTACAAGCCATCTTATATAATCGAATCGGAGACGTTGGCTTTCTAATGGCCATGGCCTGATTCCTTTTCAACACCAACACATGAGACCTACAACAAATCTTCTCACTCAACCTAGACAACACCAACCTCCCCTAGCCGGACTCGTCCTGGCCGCAACAGGAAAATCAGCTCAATTCGGCCTCCACCCAGGGCTGCCATCAGCTATAGAAGGCCCAACCCCTGTCTCAGCCCTACTCACTCTAGCACAATAGTTGTAGCAGGGATATTCCTACTCATCCGATTCTATCCACTAATCGAAAACAACAAGACCATTCAATCCGTAGTACTATGGATCTGTGTACTAGCAATCTGTGCCCTCACCCAAAACGACATCAAAAGAATCGTAGCTTTCTCAACCTCCAGTCAACTAGGCCTGAAAATAGTAACAATCGGCGTCAAACAACCCCATCTAGCATTCCTCCACATCTGCACCCATGCATTCTTCAAAGCCATACTGTTCCTATGCTCCGGCTCCATTATCCACAGTCTAGGAGATGAACAAGACATTCGAAAAATGAGAGGCTTATACAATTCCTTTCCTTTCACTACCATTGCCCTAACTGTAGGCAGCTTAGCACTCACAGGAATACCTTTCCTAACAGGATTCTACTCCAAAGACCTAATTATTGAATCAGCCAACACATCGTATACCAACTCCTGAGCCCTTCTAATTACCCTAATCGCCACCTCCCTAACAACTGTGTACAGCTTCCGTTGATTTTTCTTTCAGTTTTAAATACAGTTTTATTTAAGACATCGCATTTTCCACTTTGCAATACAGTGCGTATAAAGTGCATCAGTATTTCCTTTCCCTGTGCACATATGCCGTATCTAAGTTTCAGGAATACCCAGTTATTTACTACACAGCAGCTCAACTTTAAAACCGCCATGGAATTTGCTACAAATTTTGATCCTTCCATATTTTGCATGGAAGAAGTCTAAATCTATACTCAAAGTTGACTTTATCACCCTCTTCAATGCGGGCGGAGAAGAGGCACCACCAGAAGAAGGGGCTCCACCCCCAGTGAAGCACCATCTCCTATTGATTTATTGGATGTCTACTATTATTTACGGTTTAATTTCTAAAATCTTTTTTGTTCTCTCATTCTTTTTAGTATCCTGTTCTTTCCCCCCCACCCATCTTTATTGAGGTTATAATTCGGAAATAATTCAGAAATAAAATGAATAAAATTCAGAAATAAAAATGGTATATATTTAAGGGGTACAACTTGATGTTTTGATATACCTCTACATTTTGAAATAATCTCAACAAGCAAGCTAATTGACATATTCATCATCTGACATACTTAACTATTGTGTGTGTGGAGTGTGTCTGTGTGTGTGTGTGATGAGAACACTTAGTTAAGATCTCGCATCTGAGCAGATTGCAGGTATACAATGTAGTGTTGTTAACTGTATGCACAATGCTGTACATTAGTGCTCCAAACTTATTCATCTTGCATAACTAAATCTTTGTACCCCTTGACCAACATCTCCCCATTTTCCCCATTCTCCAGTCCCTGAAAAACATTATTTTACTCTCTGCTTCTATGAATTGGGCTATTTTAGATTCCACATATAAGTGAGATCATGAGCTATTTGGCTTTCTGGGTCTGGCTTATTTCACTTAATGGCCTTGAGGTTTGTCCACACTATCAGGATGTCTTTCTTTTATAAGGTTGAATAATATTCCTGTGTGTGTGTGTGTGTGTGTGTGTGTGTGTGTGTACACAGAGGGTGCCAAAAAGAATGTATACACATTTTAAGAAAGGAGAAAGTGTATTAAAATTGTAATACTCAGTACATACCGATAACAGAAGATGAATACAAGTCATGTGTATACATTTTTTGGCACCCCTAGTGTGTGTGTGTGTGTGTGTGTGTGTATGTATGTACATAATCACCTCTTCTTTATCCAGTCATCTGTTGATGGACATTTAATAGCTTGTTCTTGTTTCATTATATCTACTCTAATGTCTCAGAAGACAGTAAAAATAACGGTTCAAAATTTCTTGTGTTTCTTATGTTGTCCCTACTTTCTCTGAGTTCCCTTTCCTTTCTGTTCTGATCTCAAATGATGTTAGAAAATTTCATCAAATTCCTGGTGACTCTGGTTGTTTATTCATATGTACAACTAGGACACTAAAATGTACATCAGAAGCTTGTTGTGTATAGGCATGACTGCTTGACAGGAGAGCTTCATGTTGGGATGATTTTGCAAGAATTCGGCTATGTAATTAGAAGATTATTATCTGCTAATTTGCATAAATGTCTTTTTTTTTGCTGCCCAATTTATCCAGAATGAAATCTTTGAAATTCCTGACTGTGAAATACAAACCACATTCCAGAATTCTGGGAGCTGAGGAGAGGAAGATAAATACGCATTCCTTTAGTCCTTCTTGTGTCTTTTAGTATGGTATCTCTCCTTCAGATATGCTTCATTTCCCTGAAACGCAAATACCTTTTAGTTTAACCAGTCCAAAGAGTAAACCTTTAGTCTTTTACAAGAGGAGGAAAGGTAATCATCTGGATGTTTAGAATGGAATAGAGATTACTCTAAATGGCAGACTTTCAACAAATTCTCTACTCACATCTCCAATTCCAGAAGTTCTAGGTGTTACCATTTCCTGAAACTTCTTGGGTTCTACATCATGAATCCACTGCCTCTAAGTTTTCCCACTACTAATATTCAACTCTTCCTGTTGTGCTAAATCAGTTACCTCTTATCCAATGAGTCTACAGAATTTCACAGTTTTGGGGCACTCTCCTTTATATTTATTTATACAAATATTAGTGGGGTTTGAGGAGAGAGGGGCATTGAAACCTGTATTCAATCCACAGTATTACATCTTCACTGCTTCTCATCGGTGGAAAAAAATAAATCACCAATAACAATAATCATAGTCCAAGCAAATATTATGTATATTATTTATTTATCTACTTTGGAAATATTTGAACCAAAATACATTTCTGTCTTTAATTCTAGATTTTAGAAAATTATAGTCCAAAAAATGCAAAATACAATAACACATGCTGTAATGTTAACCAAATATTCCACAACACAGTACAGTAAAAGAAATGAATTAACATTATTAGTAGTTTAGCATTAACAGATTAAGAATGGCAACAATAGAAAACCATGACCAACTCCAGACAACATTGTTGATCCACCTCTAATCGTATTTTTCCCTAATATTATGGAAATTACTAATTAAAATATGGGCACATGCATTGTAGGCATTTGGCAGTATTTCCAAGCATTTCATGGTAGCCAGACTTTATAGCAGAATAAGTGAAAGTTCTTCTGTACTTAATTTTAGTTTATTGGTAAAGATTTTATTAATACTTAATAATTTGCTTTCCACCATAATACTTTCACCACACATAAAAACAAAGCTCTAGATATACTATAGTGATCATTTATCAATACATACAATCATCAAATCATTTTGTTGCACAACTGAAACTAACACAGTAGTATATGTCAATTAAACCTCAATAAAAAAATAAAAATTGGAGTGACCTCAGATGCCAGACCTCTTTTTCTCTATCTGTACGCACTCCCTAGAGAGGATTACTATCTCTATGCTGATGGTTCTCCACATGACATCTTCAACCCAGCCTCTCCTGCACACTCTAAACTGCCCATACAGCATATATACTTGGAGCATATAATCATCTTATCACACTTAACATATCCCACAAAGCTCTTTTGATTCTGCAACCCAATCTCATATCTCTTCTCAATGTCTTGCAACTGGGAACCCTGCTTCCACCATTGCCATAAACAGGGTGCAAGTCAGATCATGCCATCCCCCGTAATACTGTAATGCCTTTACATTATATGTAGAGTAAATTCCAAAGTCTTTACTATTGTAACCAAGGCCCCACATGATTTGGAACCTCATTACCATTCTTATCTCATCTCCTACTCCTCTTACCTAGTTCACTCTGCTCCAGCCACACTGACCTCTTCTAACCCATCAACCGTAATCTCACCTTAGAGTTTTTGCAACAGCCTTGTCATGAATACTCTCCCACCAGATGTCCACATTGTTGACACCCTCAGTTCATATACATATATATATGTGTGTGTATATATATATATATACACACACATATATATACATACACATATATATATATATATATGCAGACAGGAAGTTCTCATTGAAGCGATGATATTCTAACAGATATATTAAAATAGCATCACTTTTACTCTCTATCCCTTTCATGTGCTTTTTCTTTCTCATAGTCCTTACCATCATCTGATATTATAAAGCTATATATTTATTGCCTATCTACCCAGGAAATGTAAACGACACGAGGACAAAGTCTTTCCTCGTTTTGTTCACTGCTTTTTTCCCAGCACCTAGAACAAGGACTGAGACTTAAGACACAATAAATATTTGTTGACAGAATAATAAATCCTGTCTGTATAAAAATGTAATAGTGTTTACATTTAGTACCTTTGAACCAAATCTTTTGTCTGTAGAGTTGATTATGGTTTCTTTTGCTTCAATTCTGTTGTCACTATCATTCCAGAAAAGGGGGGGAAAGTAGGAGATAAGAAGGAAGAAGAAAAGAGAAGCTTATGAAAGGTAGTGTTATCTTGGATTTTGGCATTACACTGAAATAATGGGTTAGTTCTAGCTTTAGGGTTAAGTTTGTCATTGCAGTTGAGGTTGGTTAGAGATAAGAGTTTCAATAAAATGTAAGCTTCAATTTCTGATTCAACTACCAATTGGGCTTCAAATTAAAGTTCTTATTCTAATAATCTTGCAGATTCATGGAAATTTCCTGCAAGAGTACACAGAACTTAGAAGTGGTTACCCCTGTGATTTGGACATAGATTAGGCTGCAGTTCAAAGTAGACCAAGGAGCGTTTCACATTTCATTCACTTAACCGCTTCTTATTATTGACTTTTACTGCGCCCAATTAACATCTTAATAATTTTTAGAAGACATTGAACTTTCAACAAAATATAGCAGATGTTAAGTTGATAATATGTGAAGAGAATAGGTCGCAGCGACCAAAGGGCCATCTTTGGGGTAGGCCAATACTGTAATAGTGGAAATGGCTTTGATTGGATGTTTTAAATCCAGCTTTACAAATAAGTGGCCTATAATGGAAACAAAACCATAGCAGCTTGTCACTCTTCTGTTTTTACACTCCTTCTTGAGGTTTCTAAATTTGAATGAGATGCATAGATAACCCTTGTATCAAGGTCACAGAGCCTGGAGTAAAACCACAGTAATTGATGGTCCTTAGGAAATATTTGTAAAACTCAGAAAAAGGACCTCACATCTCAAGACACTTGACTTCGATCATAGCATGCATACTTTTTGTATCTGTGGCAGCCTTTTAAGTAATCACGTTTTGGATGGCAGGGAAATAGCATTTGACTTTAAGTCCGCAGTGGGCAGAATCACAGGCAATAGGGATGACTTCCATACATTCTTTGGAAGTTACTGAAGGACTTCAACCTCAACGTCCTTTCAATTACCTACCACACTCCCACTGGTTTGCTCACAGTCAGTGGAGGTTTTCTTTCTCAGAAAGGCAATCTATGCTTGATGTTACAACTATTATCCAGCAGAGGGCAATGTTTGTAAGAGAACAAATTAAGGATCAAAAAATTCACGAGAAATTTGGTGGTTGGTCATTAAAGATTATTAGACTATACTTCACTAAACATAACAGCTTTGAATTTCAGGTTCATTATGACTTTTCTATTTATTAATCATTTGGTACATAAATGAAATGAACAAATTTCAGCAATACAAATTAAATTTATAATTGAATGCCAGTTTTTTTCATTTCAAGTTAGATATGTTTCCTTCACATGCGTAAAGTTCTTTCATTGGTAATATTACTGACCACTTCCTTCCTTCATAAAACTCTTATCCTCTGAGTTTTCAGGATACCAATCTCTCTCGTTTTCTTTCTCTATCTCATTTCTCTACTTCTTCTTTACCCTGTAAATATCGTTCTCCACTGTTCTACTTCTGCTTCTCTGCTCAAAACATATGTTGTGTTGGGGCTACCTCCACCAGTTGCATAACCTCAACCAATAGATTTATGATTCTAAGCTTGAATCCCTCCCTAAAATGCAAACCTGTAATCCCTATTGGACAGTTCTAGCTAGATATCGCACGGGCTCTCAGACTCAAGCCTATTGTCTTCCTTTCCTCTTAAGAATACTCTTCTTCACCTGCATTGGTTATCTCAGTGGATAGCAGTATGCAAATGGAAACTTTCTGCTTACCCCAGTTATATCCCTCTCATTGTCACTCATCTTCCATATTCAGCAAAGCCCATGTTCTGTTGACTCTCCTTAATATTTTTTTTCCATCCCCTGGGCTCCATTTCCAATAATAGTTCAAGCATTCATATTTTCTAATCTAGATGACTGAAATATTTAATAACTTGGACTTTTCTCATTTATTCTCCACAATTCTGCTGAAGTGCTTTTTCTAATACATAAAATTTATTATATTAGGTTTCTAAGACATAAAGTTCCTCTGATAAAACCCTTAAAAACTTCTCTGCATGACGTATAATTCTATGAGCTAGTCCTAACCATCTTGAAGGAATGATATCTCTCATCAGTTTGTGCCCATTGCCATCACACACACACCTACAAACACAACATAATGGTACAGCGTGTTAAATCACTTAACTATTTTAGTTCCCCAAGCATATTATTTTATCCCCTGTGCCTTTTATAATGTTTTTTCTGTCTCCTTCCCACACACAAATCTCCCTTCAAGATAGTAAACCCACTTATGAATATTAAATCTTAAATAAAATACTACCAAATCAAATAATATGCCAAACAATAACAACACTGAAAAGGAAGAATTTGTATCACGGGGGAAAAAAACACAGTTTATTATTAAAAACTTATTAACATCACGGAATAAGTAAAAAAAAAAATACAGATATGATTCTAAAAGACATTTGATGAGATTTAATATCTTTTATTAGCAAATAATTTTACTATTACCTGTGTCCTTCACTTCTATTTTACCCACTATTTTGTAACATTAAAAAGAGCAGACAAAAGAATGTCCTGACAATAGTGCCAAGACCATTTGATGGGACTAGGACAATCTTTTCAATGAACAGTATTAAGAAAATTGGATTTCCACAAGCTAGAGAATGAATTTGGAACCTTACCCACATGTGAAAACTAACTCAAAATATGCACACCATATACAAAAAACATAACTAAACATGAAGAGCTAAAACTCTTTAAAGAAAACATAGGGGAAAAGGCTCATCACATTGGATTTGGCTATGATTTCTTCGATATGATATTGAAAGCATACTGTGGGGACAGAGCCCCAGAGAGCAGTTTCCAGGCTCTCAGCCTCACACAGAAAAGTGCTACCCTGCATGACACATTGGCAAAAAAGAAAAAGTAAACTGAACTTAATCAAAATTAAAATCTTTTGTCCCTGCAAAAACACTATCAACAGAGTGAAAAACAACCCACAGAATGGGAGAAAATATTTGCAACTGATACATCATTTGATGACATATGTCAGACTTTGTGTCTGGGTTCCTTATTATATCTAGTCCATTAGTCTGTATGTCCGCTTTTAAGCCAAGAGCATGCTGTTTTAATTTGGAGAAGACTGGAGTCTTTTATCAGGTTAAGTGCAAAGAATCCAGGATAACAAAACTTTTCAAGGAAACTTATATATTCGGAAAATTTATTTCTTACCATAATTGTACATGCCTCTTAGTTAAAATGTTGTCTGGTGTCTGCAGTGAATTCTTGGGGGAAAGATTTATTTTAGGAATTTCCCAAATTATAGATTCTTCCTCTGTATGAAAAAGACAGAAATTTCATCAAGGTTGTCCTGAGAGATAGCATATCCTGTTTACTATGGAGATGAGGACAGGAAAAGTGTGAAACTGAATTCCTGGTGTGTTAGTTTCCTAGCGCTATTCTAACAAAGTACCACAAGCTGGGTGATTTAACCATAATTTATTCCCTCACAGGGCTGGAGAAGAGCAATCCAAAATTAAAGTGATGCATAATTGGTTCCTTCTGGAGGCCCTGGGGAAGAAACAATTCTATGCTTCTTTCCTAGCTTCTGGGCTTCAGTCTTTGGCATTCCTTGTCTTGTAGCTGCATCACTACCTCCATCTTTCTGCCTCCATCTTCACCTGGCTGTCTTCCCTCTGTATGTATTTCTTCTGTGTCTTTACATCTCTCGCTCCTTATAGAGACAGTTATTGGATTTAAGGTCCACACTAATCCAGGAGGACCTTATCTTAATTTAATTACATCAGCAAAGACCTTATTTCTAAATAAGGTCATATTCACAAGTACCCAAGGTTAGGTCTTCAACATATCTTTTGGGCGGACGAAGTACAAGTCAACCACAACAACTGGTTTTCTCGTCTGTTTTCTTTCCTTTTCCTTCTCTTTTTAAAAAAATATAAGTTACTGAAAATAGTTTCTTTTCCTCTATTTTCTACCTCCCAACCCTGCATTATCTGCCAGCCTTGTGGGTAAGCAGTGAGATGCAGATTATAATTGTGTTGCATCTTTTGACTAGCTTAAAAAATTCAGTTCATCAGAGTAAATTTTGAGTAATTGACTAGTTTGTGTGACTAAAATGATCGGCCAATTCAGGAAAAAATGGTCAACACGATTGTAGATATAAACCCAACATATATTTTAAAAGGAATAATTTATTTACCTTTGTAATATCTTTCTAAAATAATTAATTTGATACTTTTTAATTTTTAAGTTTTCCAACAGCTTGACTAAATTAAGTAAACTTAAAGGTTATTTTTAACCTTTTAAACTGCAATTACTTTTGCACCAACCTAATATATACAAGAACAGTCTCTTCTTTATTTATTAAGTCTGTGTTCACTGTCTGATTTTTACCTGACTTATAAATTGTTTAGGAACATTTCACTTTTTTACATCACCCTCCTATTTCCAAATACTTGAGTCTCCCTTTAATAACAACTAAAAGGCGAATAGAGATTTGCCAAAAATCCAGAAAAACTTTCCATTATGCTAGTATTCCATTTCCCTAAATAACAGTACAAAGGATAATACAAATCTATTTTTCTAAGACAATACCATCCATTGTTATGTTAATGATGATTCAAGTCAACTTGTAACTAAAGAGATCTGTCATAAATGTATTCATCAACTTAAAACAATTTCTTTCTGTTTTCTTCTAGTTCATAAAACAAAATCCTGAGTATCCACAAGTCTATATATTAAAGAATAACTTATGTTTACCTATTGGTATAACCGGTAAACGATATTGTAGAACTGGAAATATGATCATAAATCAAGGTATACGTCAAGGCACAGAACCGTTCCAAAATTAGGGGTATCCTTGGGCTAAATAAGGTACATAAAGGTGTTTAAATATTTTTATTTAACTTCAGGATTTAAATTCCACGGCCTTCCTTTTTACCACCAATGAGAAATTAAAAGTCCTTTTAAGCTAGAGTTTGTAAAGATTGTAACTCTTTTATATTACTACTGATCTCTGTAAGCCATCAATATTTTAAAATAATGTTTATAGTTTCTTTAAATACTATAAAAATAATGAGTCATAGTTTTAGAAAATTTGGAAAATAGAGAACTATAAGAATTACATTTATAATGATACATAATCATAGACTACAGGGCAGCCCTGGAGGGGCAATAAAACCCCCAAAAGAAAACATGATCTTTACGGGTGGAAAGTAGACGAAAGGAGCAGTGTTTTGGATTAATTACAGGCACCTGAGTCTCTTTTTTATAGTTTATATTTGTAAATTTCCTCCTTTCTTCCTGCTGCCTGCCTTTATCCATTGTTTCCCTCATAGAAAATAGCTATCACAAGCCACAAAATCCTTTAGAAACTATGTTCATCGTGTACATTCAACATCAGGAAATATGTTACTTACAACATTGTTTTATTAAACTGGTTGGCTAGTTCCTGGAGGACAGCGGGAAGGGGGCTGTCAGCTGCGCAGTGGTAGCGGAATGCCTCAGTGTCATGACTTCCTAGCTGTCGGCCAATGTGTGGCATCATCTCCATAGGAGCAGTATTTATGAATTCACTGATGTAAAAAAAAAAATTAAAATACAGCAGATTTAATTTAAAAAAATTAAAATACAGATTCAAGAAGTCATGGACAGTTAAGAGTCTAAAACCACAAAGGCTCTAGTACATGGATCGATTCATTCCTGGGAGGTCAGGTCATAAGTGAACTCATCTTTAAAGCTGACAACTGAGATAGAAAATGAAGTCATGTAAGGAGATTTAACCTGAGGTTTTCTTTTAATTGATGAGAAGTTGCTTTGAACTGGGTCAAAGGGAAAGAGTTTTAGGAGGATGGTTTTGCATCAGGCAGAAGCCATTGTAAATAGACTGCTCTAGCTAGAGGAAGAAGCCAAGGCCAGTTTGATAGGGAGTTAACATAGAAACTCTTACAGAAATTGCCAAGTTATTAGACCGGACAACACTTGCTGATATGCTTTTCCTACCTGCAAAGTGTCTGAGAAAAAAATATTAGATTAAAGAACCACTTATTAAACATTGATAAGTAGCCACTTAATGTCTTGGTTACCTTAAATTTCTTGGTTAACTTTTTTTTTCCCAAAGAAGTGTGTGTGTGTGTGTGTGTGTGTGTGTGTGTGTGTGTAAACAATCTCATGATTCTAACTTGTAAAAAAGCCCTAAATCCGATGACAGATACAAAATTGCATTGCACTTTGGTCAGGGTGTCTTAGTGTAGATTTTTTTTTTACGCATGTCCTTGAATTTGTTAAGAAGGAGCAATATCCAATTGTCACCCCAATAAAATTTAATTTGAAAAAAAAAAGAAGGAGCAATATCACACACTCTAGCTTTTCTGTCAGTACATTGAAAGTCCCCAAAAATATTTTGAGTGAATAGTGAGATTCAAGAAGGCTACAGAGAGGATATCGAATCAAATTTCCTTAGTTGCAAACTACAGAAACCAAATCTTCTTCTCTAAAGAGAAAATGGGGTTTGTTGAAAGGGTACCAGGCAGCCCCCAAATCAACCCAAAGGTCACAAATCAAGTCCACAGGAACATTCCAGTTAGAAAACCACTACTACTGCTGTTCATAAGCGGGTCAACTCCTGTGTATTTTGCATAAGTGCCCCCAAATTCTCTAAATTCCAGATATGAGGATCTAATGGATCAAACCCAGGTCACAGACTTAAATTGCCAAAGGGAGGTGAGACTATGCACCCAACTTGAGTTTCCACAGTGGAAAGCAAGACCTTTATTTAAAAATTCCCTTAGAATAGAAAGGTTTTGGGTGTGGGTAGCCAAAAATGACAATAAGCATAATAGGTACATTCAATGTGTCCCTGTTATGTTTTAGGCTTCGTTTAAGTCTTTCATATGCACTACCATTAGGACCTTACTGATTGCTATGAAGTAAGTATTATCCCCATCTTGTAGAAAACAAAACCAATCACAGAATTTGAGTTACCTAAGTTCACATACTAAGTAAACATTGTACCTGGGATGGGAAGGCAGAAGGTCTAGATTCAAGGTGTCAGATATTAAGCACTGATCTTATACTACACACTCTAAAGTGCTTCCAAACATGTCCTTTCCTTGCTTTTCATAATGCCTGAAGTTTTAGAGTACAGTTTATATCTTTTGGGTTGTAATCCTCTAAAAAGAATCTTTAGTGATCCTTTATTAAAACATCAAAACATATGGTTCATCTATAATATGAAACATTTTTATCACCTTTAAAAATGAACAGGTAAAACTGATATTCCAAGACATATGATAAAGTTTTTAATAAAAGAGTATTCTAATATGATGTTATTGGTATTAAAAAATAAGATACACATACATAGAAGAACATATTTATATGCAAATGTATAGAGGGAGACCAGAAAGATGAGCACGAAACTATCAATATGGGAGTGGGAATGAATGGATAGAAAGCTTTGTATGGTGTGAATCACTTAAAAGGGACAAATTTGTTTATAGCTTTTATAATTTGAAAACTAAAAATAAATATAAATATACATACATAAATACATATGTACATATACAGTTGTTTATATTCCTATGAAGCGGAGCACTTTTTCTAGGCTATAATACCTGAACAACTTAGAGCAGCACCAAAACCAATTACTAAAGAAGAACAACAGTTTCAGAGTCAGACAGACTTGCATTTTAATTTGGGTCCTGAAATTTTCTGAATGGTATTAGACTTTGGAAGTCATTCAGTTTCTTGGTTTTCCCATTTGTAAAATGACAATAAGAAATGAACTTACCTTGCCGGGCTGTTTTAAGGATTATAATTAACATGTGTAAAGGGGCTGGCAGGTAGCAGGTGCCAGTGGATGTTAAACAGGCCACCAAATGCTTACTCTAAAGACTTTGGTGCCTAGAGCTCAGCAAGCTGAGGCACACTGATAAAAGGCAGTGGGGAAAGAGACCAAGTTCTGGAAGGAAAAAAAAAATAAATAAAGGCCTGTCATATTTTCTGAGAGGCTCTCAGTTCTAACCTTATCTTCAGAAAGCAGCTGGCTCAAGACCATGCCTGGCTTGTATGACTTTCCTTTCATTTAAGCTGTATACTCCCTTGTCAGTGCCACTAATTGGGCGGGATCTCTCTTGAACGGAGATGTAAGTTTCTGTCGCCTGCCCTCTTCCTCTACCATCTCCCTTCTTCTCTTTTATTCTTTATTTTAATTATATACAGTGGGATAGCAGCCCTTGAGGGGCAATAAAACCCCAAAAGAAAACATGATCTTTTGAAAACATGAAAACATGCAGTCATTTTTATTATTAGTGAAGTAAGGGAAGCATGTTTGGGACATGTCCTTTCTTGGTAAGACTATGGACAGTGAATATTTTTCAACACTAAAATTCTTCTACACCTTAACCAAGGAACCAAAGTAAACATCAGTAGTAAAACACATAGTCTCTGATATGATAGGTTGAAATGGACACTTCACCTCTAGTATTTAACCTTAAAATCCATAACCGCAGTTTAATCATGAGAAAACATCAGACAAACTCTTCAACCAGTACTCTTCTTGACCAGTATCCTTCAAAAATGTGAAGGTCATGAAAGACAAGGGGAGAATGAGAGAATGACAAACTGTCATAGATCACAGGAGACTAAGAAGGTGTAATAACTAATACAACATGGGTTGTGGATTGAACCTGGAACAAAAAAAGGACACGAGTGAAAAAATTTATAGTATTGTACCACTGTTAATTTCCTGGTTTGCATCATTGTACTGTGATTATGTACAATGTTAACAGAAAAAACTGAATGAAGGGTAGTAAAGAACTCTGTTATCTTTGCAACTTTTCTGTATGTGCAAAATTATTCAATATAAAAAAGTTTTTAAGTCTCTTCTGATTCCTAATGTTGATCAGATATTACTGTTTTGATGATTTTATTATTTAAACAATATGCCTTCGTTTTACAATTTATCGTACTTATGCAGAAGTTTCCAATTTTCCCAAGAAACTGCCCCATACATTTGTCACATTGTTAGCACTTCAATAACCTAGATTTCTCATCTCTTTATGATTTATAAAGCACCATGATATGTACTGCCTCCTCTAGTCTTTACTGCTTGAGATGGACAAGCGTCCTCACTGCCACATTAAAGATGAGAAAAATAATGGCAATGGCAGTTTAAGAGATTCACTTTACAGTATATGAGTTAGTGATAGAGTCTTGTCAAGAACCTGGATGAGTGCAACTCAATAACACTTTTTAAAAATTACCTCATGAGTAAAGAATCTGAATAGACACTTCTTCAAATAAGATAAACAAATGGTCAAAAGTGCATGAAAGATGTTCAACATCATTAGTCATCAGGGAAATGCAAATCCAAACCACAAGGCTATACCACTTTACCCCCACTCGAATGGCTAGATCAAAAAGTCAGATAATAGTAAGTGTTGGTGAGGATGTGGAGAAATCAGAACCTTCGTACACTACTACCCTGTTTCCCTGAAAATAAGACCTAGCCTGACCATCAGCTCTAATGCGTCTTTTGGAACAAAAATTAATATAAGACCTGGTATTATATTATATTATTATATTATATTATATTATATTATATTATATTAGACTCGGTCTTATATTATAGTAAAGTAAGACCGGGTCTTATATTAATTTTTGCTCCAAAAGACGCATTAGAGCTGATGATCCATCCGTCTAGGTCTTATTTTCAGGGAAACATGGTAATGGGAATATAAAATGATGCAGTCACTTTGAAAAACAGCCTGGCAGTTCCTCAAACGAATCATAGAGTTACCATATGTCCTAGAAATTTCATTCCTCAATATATACCCCAAATAAATGAAAACACATGTCTACAACAAAAACTTGTACATGAATGTTCATAGCAGCGTTATTTATAATAGTCAAAAGATGGAAACACTCAAAATGCCTGCCGATGGTTGAAAGGATAAACAAAATGTGGTATAGCCATACAATGGAATATTAATTGGCCATGAAAAGAAATGAAATACTGATACACGCTGCAACATTGATGAACCTTGAAAACATTATGTTAAATAAAAGAAGCCAGTCACAAAATGCACCATACTATATGATTCCACTCATACGAAAATCCAGAATAGAGACATTGATAGAGATAGAAAATAGACGGGTGGTTACTTAGGGCGGGGAAGTGCGTGTGGGAATAGGGGGCTGATTATTAAGGATATGAGATTATTTTCGAGGTGATAAAAATGTTTGAAAATTGACTATAGTACTGGTTGCACACCCTGGTGAATATGTAAAAACTATTAAATTGTATACTTCAAATGAGTGAATGGTATGTTACGCAAATTATATCTCAATAAAGCTGTTTTAAAAAATAAAATTAAAAAAATTACCTCCCTCCGTGGGTCAGTACAGAAATTAAAAATGGCTAAAATAGCTGCCTTCCCTTAGGATGCTTAGGTATGGTAGAGGAGGTAAAGGGCAGTAGCAGATATTATCCAGGAGTCCTAATCCTTAAACTAGAATTTTCTATTTATTTTTTAGCCACATAATATACTGTGTTTCCCCAAAAATAAGACCGGGTCTTACATTAAGTTCTGCTCCAAAAGACACATTAGAGCTTATGTTCAGAGGATGTCATCCTGAAAAATCATGTTAGGGCTTATTTTCCGGTTAGGTCTTATTTTCGGGGAAACACGGTAAGTCATCCAGTTTGATAGTTCAGGCAACTTTCATTTTCAAATCAATTTCAAATCAGGAAAGCAACCCTTTGACATGCTACATTTCTTCAGTCTAACAATACCAGACCAAGATGACAGAAAGGAAGCAGAGAGGGGTTCCAGGGATACCATGAATAGAATTCAGGCAGTATATATATTTGAATAGGGGGGAAAAAAGTATGTTTAACTGAAATTTAGTATTTCCATTGTGTATATAGTAAACAACAGTCATTAGTACTTTTATAACTTTGTCACCAATAGAAATCACAAATCACTTTCTGTCATACTTGTTCCAGATATCTTAAAATGATGAGTACTAATTGTTTATACTCATTACTCCTTTGAAATTGTAATAGTTATTTAAAAAGCTACTAGATCTTGCTATTGTATGCATCATGAAGAATCACCTACTATATCAGACTTTTGGATTTTATTGTATTTTTATCAATGAATTTCAGTATAACTGGTTTCCTTGGTAATTCGATGTCTTTTATTTTATAGATTTAAAAAGTATTTTGAAAAGGGATCCAGAGGTTTCAACAAACTGCCAAAAGTGTTCACCGCACACAAAAAATTGTTAAGAACCCTTGGTTTAAGACAAGGGCCTAAGCCTCAGACAGCTGCTATGGGTATGCCGGTGCTCACGCCTCCGGTGGTGTAACCCAGCTATGAGAAATAGTGCTGAAGACAGCCTTGTAGGCTGAAGGAAATCCTAGGGGAGGGTACAAGCCATCCCACTAAAGGTGGAAAGAGCCTTTATGGCAATGACAACCTTTTCTTCACCAGATACTATATGGCAGCAAAAACTCTTCCAGTATTCTTTCCACTTGAAAAGAGAAGTTGGTTTGGCCATCCTATAGACAAAAAAAAAAAAAAGAAAAAGAAAAAAAAAGAAAATCCCACAATCTCATTTTGGAAATAAAACATTAGAGAAACAGTGAAAGGGACTCAATGGACTTTGTACCAGAATGGCAGTTGGGTCCTTGGTAATTGAGTAACTATTTAAAACCAATGGAACAAGTTATATTTGTAAAATAGAAAAATATATACAAATGTGGTAGATAAATAGGCACCTAACTCAGAGTCCAGAACATAGAAAACTCTGTTAATCTTTCAGCACTTTTATCCTCCAGTATTCCTTTATTGTAGATGCACAAAAGTAGAGAAAGAGAAAGAGAGAGAGAGAGACAGAGAGACAGAGAGACAGAGACAGAGAGAATTTAAAAGCAGTAGTGGTCTTATTTCAACCAATTGTTGTTAACTAAAATAAGCAACTTCAATGAAAGTTTCTAATAATAACTCTTATGCAATTTTATGTATAGTCATAAATTAGGAAAAAGAAATTATGTCACTTTCTTAAAGCCACACAGCAAGCTAAGGATCAACCTAGAATAAGAATACGGCTTATCCAGTCATGATACTTTCACATTTACCTCACCTACTGAAAGGCTATGAAGGCATGAGAACTACTCTAATCATTTGCACTTGAGAACTCCTCTACGCTCAGCCTGTTCCTTTTGTGGTTAAGAACTATTAAGAGAGAGGTTTTTTTAAAGGCTCTTGGAAACTTCAAGGTCATACTGTGTTTCCCCGAAAATAAGACCTAGCCGGACCATCAGCTCTAATGCGTCTTTTGGAGCGAAAAGTAATATAAGATCCAGTCTTATATTATGATAGATAAGACCGGGTCTTATAGTGAGATAAGACCGGGTCTTATATTAATTTTTTGCTCCAAAAGATGCATTAGAGCTGATGGTGGTACTGCTAGGTCTTATTTTCGGGGAAACACAGTAATACTGTGTGCCATGTGCCACTTGCTATATATGCCCAATCTTTGGTCCTTCCAAGCTTTGTAATTTGAGCTTTGTCCTCAGTTTTGCTCAAGCCGCAGAGATCCTGGGGATAAGCCCTCAGTGACTGGAATGAGACAGCACACAGCAATACTAAAGCTACTGTTGGGATTCTACATCCATAATTTAAGTACAGTTTATTAGAGTAAGATTCCCTCACACCATTGGGACTGCTTTCTGAGCGTTTTTTCCCTCTTAAAGACTGCCTTCAATTTAATTCACTCAAATGATATTTATCAATTGTCCATGGTGTACAAGGCGCAGTTTTTGACTCTAGATAAAAAATGATATACGAAAGAAGCACAGCCTCTGTCCTCAGGGAGCAAGAGGCCAGGGAGGAGAACAGCCATTTTTTTAAGTCATATAAATAACAAACACCACATAAACATAACACGGACAACCATCTATGAGAAGTGCTATGAAAGAAAAAATCATGATGCAATGAAAGATAATAGTGAGAAGCTGGGTTCAAATGGGAAGTCAAGGAAGGAAGACTTTGTGAGGAAGTAACATTTTATCAGAGAACTGAAGGATGACATAGGTGGGATATGGGGAGGGAATATGTGGAAAGAGTGTTCCATTTAGAGAGAACAGCTTGAAGGAAGAGCTAAAAGAGAGAAATAATTATGTACAGATTGTACATGATTTAGCTTATTTTAGTCAGAAGGTCTATGTTCAGAAGGGTAACAAATCTGAATACCTCAATGTCTAACATCTAATAATATATGAAGGCAGACAACTAAGTTTGTGAACTTTCCACTGTGCGCTTATTTTATCATTTTGCTAACTAGTTTAAACTAAATTTATTGATGATATTGTTTAGATCTTCTTGCATTGTATAATTTATTACCTGGTGTTTTACAACCTTAGTATACAGTTTATCAACATAAATACTTTGCATTTATGATTTGTTGGAGTTCTCCTGAGTACCCACTGCGACACCAGAAATCAAAGTGTGGAATATACAGGTGTATTCTCATAGTTAAGCAATGGGAACCCACTCCTGTGAGCCATCCTGTAAGGAACAACGGAAATAGTCATTTTCAAACATTTGAATTGTAGATTTACAAAATGTCAGAGAGCATTTAGTCTTAATGCCTCATGTTCTATTGCGGGAAAAGATACCAGAAAAGCAAAACAAAACAAACTTGCTGCTTTGTTTTATACACATTTGTTATGCTGTAGAATTTGGCTCAGCAGTCATTTGCACTTTCTCCCTCCTTTATATTCTGAATAGAATCTTTTGAAAATGGAGTTTTGCAATAACAATATTATTTAACTGCTAGCTATAATTTCTCAGAGGTCTCTTCTGCTATGAGAACAACTCCAGGATAGAGGCAAAAATCGTCATATAAGTTTTGAATTGCTTAGCATCTTATGTACACATGACTGTTTGTCAAGAGAAAGGATTAGCTATGTTCCCATTTAAATCTACTCTCTTGTTTTTAAGACTAAAAATATATATATTTGTGTATTCATATATTTACATTTGTGTAAAGCACAGTAAGGATTCAAGGAAAACATTATCCTAAATAAGAAAAATCACTTCTTACAGTGCTTTAAATTTCCCCATTGCCTTTGGGTGATATTCAGCATCTAGCATCCTTACTATTGAATGAAATGCGCTTTACGACGCAGCCCAGCTACCATTACAGGTTTACCTCCCCATCTCTTCTATAATCCAGCTTTACCTAATTGTTATTCTTTAAACTGCCATGTTCTACTGAGCCCCTCGTCCCTCTATCTTTACTAGTAAAGCCTGTTTTTTAATGCTCCATCAATATCAGTTCATGTATGTCTGCCTTATTTATGTTACCTAATAATTCTATAATCACTATTATATTACGTATCTGTTTTATGCATTCATTTGCTTATATTTTTGTCTTCCCAAATAGATTCTCAACTTCCTCAAGAAAGTGAATTATAATCACCTATATTTTGTTTAGTTTTATGTCTCCTCTAAAGCCTAGCTCAGTGCCTGTCATACACGACGCACTCCAGAAGTGTGTTAAATTAAGTTTAATAGGATTCTGGACACTTTTGTTCAATAGATCATTTCTATCACCTGGCTTCTTATCTAACCTGCATAGTCTTCAAACCAGCATTTACAACAGTTTCATTACAGAGCATAATTCTCCCCAATGGGTGGGACATTTTAACCAGTTTTACCCTTTTTTTTTTTCTTGCAATGTCATGGGTGTGCCTTCTACACGCAGTGTAAATCCACATAGAACAGTGCCTCTGTTTTTATCAATCTCCCACAGCCCGTGGAGCCCGCAGTGTGCCTCTGTCCTTTGCTACAAACATGCGTTTCAAATTACCTCTCCTGGCCATTGGCCTGGAGGTTGCTATGATTGTCTTATTTGCATTGTTTGTTCACTATGAAACGGATCACAACGTACACCAGCAGATCAACACCACCACGCCAGGAGCTGTGGACAAATTCCTTGTGTCATATGCTTGTGAGTAGGCAATCTACTTCTTCTTACGTATTTTTAGATTCTTCGGGTTCTCAGAATGTGCAATCTTTGACTACAATAACTGCTTGAGCTCCACATTGGAGCTTCTCACAGAATCATGTGATAGTTATGAGTGCTAAGGATATTGTAAGTTTGTGCTATGACATCTGGTCTCTGTAATTAGTGCGTTTGGATAGAATCTGTATCTATTAAAATATCAGAACAAGAAGCCAAAAATTAAAATAATTGATCAATTTTTTGTGTTAAATGACCTTATTTTTCCCTTGAAGAGATCACTAGTTCTGCAAGGTATACAAATATCACTTCCAAAAAAAAAAAAAAAAAAAAGGTGGTGGGGGTAACTTTGGAGGAGAGAGAGTAGAAACAAAATGGAGTATTTAGAATAGGAGCCAGGATATCATCTGGGGCCCTAAGGCATAAAAAAGAGTATTTAGGGTCCTATAGGATGTAAATGGAGTTTTAATCGAAACGGATGTATTCAGGGTTTTGTAATATTCAGAAGAGAAGACAGTTTTTTCCTTTGAGATGAGAAGAAAAGTTTGATTACCTAACATATTTTAAAAGTAGAATCCTCTCCTGGGAATGGTGGCAAAGGAAAGAATGAATTGAGTTTCAAGTTTGGAAGAGCAAGCTATGAAATAGTTAATGTAATAATAATTACTATCATATACTGATTGCCTATGATGAACCAGGTATGTTCATTACCTCATTAACCATGGAAGAAGGTGGTATTATATCCCTATTATATAGATTATTTTTTTAAAATGAGGATCAAATAACTGTAAACAGTTAAAAATTATTTAAAGTAGTAGCAAAACCTATTATAATTTTATAACAAATGTGTAATCATTTTTAAAAATTTGACATTTGTTCTCTCATTTCTACACTTTTTTGAAGGAGTTTATATAATGGGGAGTACTCTCATATAGAAATTATGACCTAGAACTAATACATGACTCAGCCAAAATGCACAATTGCAAGTGCAGAGCTGAGTCAGAACCACAAGTCAGAGAGGCAGATTCCAAATCTAGTTCTCTTTCCACTACGTAGATGGTCATCCCAGAGGGTTCTTGATTGAGTAATTTTATAATTTTCAAGCTAGAGAACACCAAAACAGAACAGAATTCTGTTCAACACTGTATGTGTTTGTATCATTTATCCATCTAATAAATATTTTTACTCAGTACCAAGCTACAGGAAACATTCAAAATAAAACAAATATGATCTCTTTATTCCAAGGCTCTGCTATCTGGTACAAATGTAAACAAAGAACTACAGCAGTAAAAGAAACAAAATGCCAAAACATGGTCTAAGATTAGCGCCATTAAAATAGTGTTGTCTTAAGAGTTTAAGAGCTTCATGATTTATATAATTCAAGCTGAATTCTCTATATTCCAGCATCAGATTTCCTAGGTAAAACTCCAATTCAGAATTTGAGGACAAAAACAAGTTAGAGAGAAGAATTACTAACCACGGTCATTTTATCAATTGCAATCATACAACCTTTATACTTCGCTTGCAAGAAATATGAAATATCAGTCATTTCATGATTCATTAAGAAAATATTTATTAAGCTCCCAATTTTTATAAAGCAATCATCAAGTTTCTAGACTCTAGCCAGTGAATTAAACAAAACAGACAAAACGGGCAAAGTTCATGCCATTATGAAGTTTATATTCCAGTGGGGAAAGACAGACTATAGACACAGAAACCATATATATAATTTTATATGTTTATACACACACACACTCACACACACACACACATTTAGATGGTAATAAAATGCCACAGCAATAAATGAAGCAATATTAGGGAAATAGATGCATTTAGACAAGGGAGGATGTCTTTTCAGCCTTTCACAACCTGGGTAATGTGAAATAATTTAGTCGTAATAGCCCAAGGTATCCATTGCATGCAATTAATGAACTTCTATCCTATGCATCTAAAAGTGGTACCAATTCCGAACCGTCTTTGAGAGAATTATGAAACAGTCACTTAAATTGTTTTCTAGTTCCGTGATTTAAATGATAAATCTGGTTGAGGGAGGCAGTTGATGTATTGTCTAGAAAATTCCTTCTAATATGAAGTGACTGTAAATAGAACTTTAAAAAAGGATAAACCAGAATACGCATACTGGGGCAAGAACATTTCAGAAATAGCAAATGCAAAGGCCCTGAGGTATTTACTATATGTAGAGAGAAAGTGCAGAGAATAAAGTCGGAGACGTGAAAGCCTAGGTCCTGTAGAACGTTGTGGACAATTGTAAGCATGTTGTTTTTATTCTGAGTGAATTGAGAAGCCATTGGAGGACTTTGAAAGGAGGGCTATGACGCGACTTAGATCTTAAAGCAGTCTTCTGGCTTTTAAGTAGAGAATAGGTTGTAGGGGGCAAGAGGATGAGTAGGAAGACATATTAGGAAGACAATCCAGTCATCCAGGAGA
Organism: Rhinolophus ferrumequinum; assembly: GCF_004115265.2. Taxonomy (NCBI): domain Eukaryota; kingdom Metazoa; phylum Chordata; class Mammalia; order Chiroptera; family Rhinolophidae; genus Rhinolophus; species Rhinolophus ferrumequinum. The sequence continues at coordinate 17,895,918 of NC_046286.1, read as the reverse complement.
GAAATGATAGCCGGCTGAACCAAGGTAGTAGTAGAGGAGGGCTCTGTTTTATTTTGCCTGGTTGTCGGTGGTAGTTGGAATAATCAGTTGCATTTTAAACATGTAGAGTTATCAGGGCTTGCAAGATATCCTATTGTGAGGGAAACATGGAAGTAAAGCAGAACTGAAATACTAGACATCGCCAAATCTATTCTGGAGACTAAAATGGCCCCCTGTTGAAAATATCTGATGTAGGCAAGTCTTGGCAATCTTTAAAACCTGTTAGAAGACTTCACACCCACAAAAATCAAACCACTAATGAAATCCGTTTTTGCTCTACAAATGGGAATCTTTATTTCTTTCATGGCAGTCTTGCACCACAAAACTAAACTTATGGCCCTGTCCCTAATCCCCACCCACAAATTCTTAGAGCGGAATGAAAGATAATACATAATCTTAATTGCTTATAAGCCTTTCTATTCATTTATTTTATACAGAATCATCTGCCAAGAGCTTTCACAACTTTGTAAGCTCTTTAGCAACTTAATAAATGAGGTTCTTAGGCCCCCTTGTGGCATAATGCAGTAACAAGAATTAGATCAGAGGAGAAAAAAATTTGGAGCACAGTTGAAACAAGAAACTCCTCCCTCCACATTAAAGGTCTGGCTTCCCATCAAAGGGGAATGGGGACAGATGTGAAGAATTATTACTGCGAGTGTGAGATATTACAAAATTAGATAAAACATTTTTTTTAATTAGTTGGTTACTGCATGCTTTAAAATCAGTAGATTACAGGGGGGTGGGGGGGAGGGTGAGGGGATTGGAGGGCAGTCGGTGACCACAGGATGGCCACGGGTTTGAAAGTTAATCTGGGGAACGTAATTTGGTGGTTACCAGAGGGTAAGGGGGTTGGGGGGGTGGGGGATGAGGGTGAGGGGGATCAAATGTATGGTGATGGAAGGGGAGCTGACTCTGGGTGGTGAACACACAGTGTGATTTATGGATGATGTGATACAGAATTGCACACCTGAAATCTATGTAATTTTACTAACAATTGTCACCCCAATAAATTAAAAAAGAAAAAAAATCAGTAGATTACAGGAAGAACAAGAAAAGAATGTTCAGGAAAATAACTTGGTGTAACTAAAAAAAGAAAAAACAGTGAAGTCAGTAAAACTGGGTCATTAGTTTCATTCTAGCTTCGTAGCTATAAACAACTTGTGCAGCTAGAAGAGATTTTGGACTTTATTTAATCCAAACTTTCCTTTAAGGAGAAAAAAACCACCCAAGTAAGGTTTAGTAAAACCATAGCCATAGCCAGTTAGTAAGCCGTGCGTATTCTCTAAGTTCTACTCCAACGTATGTTATGATTTAAATTAAATGTTTATATATAAAAATTAAATGATAGAAAAACAACTTGTCGAGAAAAATGAGTATATATGGTCACCTATATTTCAAAACTCAAACAGGTTGATGTTAGTTGACATTTGCCCATCCATAGAAAAAAGCAAAAAATTGCAGCATTCTCCTCTCTGAGAGTGCCCTCAAAGCTGCTGACAAGGGATAATTTTCAGAGGTCTATTGTTCCCTCTCTCACCCTCCTGATACTGTTTCTCTAGGGGGGTGGCTCCAAAGAACAATAAAATGGCCAAAGGCTCATCATATGGGTAAGGTTCAAAGAGTGAGTGTGTGCCTGAATCATGAAAGATTGATCTGGTTTTCTCATTCCCTTTGTGCTTACATTTGCTGCATTCGTGCAAAAGTTAGACTGGCTTCTAGACCACTAAAGGACACTAATGACTCAATCTATGATGTTAATTTTATCTGTCTATCCTCTTATTTGTCATAGAGCAATACTTCAGGGGAAGTCCCCATGCTTTCAAGGGACCCTTTTCAAATGCTGGGTAACTTTGAAAAGCCAGCCTCTTCATCCTCTTCTGGGTGAGATTATTGCCACAGATTAGTATTTTTGGATTTAATTGGCAAATTTGGAAATAAATGTGGTATGCAAGTTGTGTCAGGGAGACAGTCAGGAAAGTTCTGCAGAGGCGGGTGAAGCCCATAAGAAAGGTGCTACAGGTTGGGGTCCCTAGGAAACAGACATTAGCCGGAAAGAAGTTTGTTAGGGGGTGCCTTAAGGATCCACAGGAAGGTTTGGGCAGAGAGAGAAGGCCTCGGCTGACCCCACAGGAAACTCTGAGCCCAGCATTATCTAGCTGTTTGTGGTCCTTTCCTGAGTCAAGGGGGTGGGATGTTCATGTGAAGTAGTCATCGGGCACAGGCTATGCTAGGACAGGGCTGTGACATGGACAAAACAAGAGCATTTCCCAAGAGAATTAAGAGCGTAGGGCTGTCATCTGTCAGCATTCCCTACAGCCAGGGGAAATGGAAGGAATAAATGCTTCCTTTCAGAAGGGGGGATCTGGGCAGTGCATCAGAGCCTACCCTACAAGGGACAAACCTGAGTGGCATAGTCTACCACCCTACACTCACTGGTTCCTGGATCCGATGGTAGAACAAAGGTAGAAAGAGTAGGGATAGTAAAGTGTCTCTAAGTGCCGGGGAGGCCAGAACTTTGCCTTGATTATCTTTACACCCCTGCCGTGCTCAACGCATGGAGGAATTGGTGGAGACAGGCATGAATTTCAATCCTGACTCCACCTTTGGGATACAGATGGCCAATAGACATATGAAAGGATGCTTAACATCACTAATCAACAGAGAAATGCAAATAAAAACCACAATGAGATATCACCTCATACCAGACAGAATGGCTATCATCAGCAAGACAAATAACAACAAGTATTGGAGAGGCTGTGGAGAAAAAGTAACTCTCATACACTGTTGGTGGGAATGCAGATTGATGCAGCCACTATGGAAGGCAGTGTGGAGGTTCCTCAAAAAATTAACAATAGAATTACCATATGACCCAGCAATCCCTCTCCTGGCTATATACCCAAAATATCTGAAAACATTTATCTGTAAAGATATATGTGCTCCAATGTTCATTGCAACTTTATTTATGGTGGCCAAGACGTGGAAACAACCAAAGTATCCTTCAATAGATGATTGGATAAAGAAGATGTGGTATATATACACAATGGAATACTATTCTGCCATAAGAAAAGATGCAATACTGCCATTTGTGACAACATGAATGGATCTTGAGACTATTGTGCTAAGCGAAATAAGTCAGACAGAAAAAGTCGAGAACCGTATGATTTCACTGATATGTGGGATATAAAACTGAAAACAACAAAAGAACAAGACAAACAATTAAAGAAACAAAAACTCATAGATGCAGACAATAGTTTAGTGGTTACCAGAGGGTAAGGGGGGAAGGGTGTGGGAGATGAGGGTAAGGGGGATCAAATATATGGTGATGGAAGGAGAACTGACTCTGGGTGGTGAACACACAATGGGATATATAGGTGATGTATTACAGAATTGTACATCTGAAAGCTATATAACTTTACTAACTACTGTCACCCCAATAAATTTAATTTTTTAAAAAAGTCATAACGTTGAAAAAAATTTAATTGGATTCTAATATCAGTTTCCTCCAACATGTATCGTCTAGGCATGTCCTCCCTCATACCTATTTCCACTACCTCCAGCCACAGTGGTGAACATTAATTCAACATTTAAATGTCATTTTTTTTCTCTCTGGTTTATATTTGTTCCCAATTGGTCTCAGTTTGCTTTGTATATCTAGTAGGTTGAATTACAAGAAATTGCCAATAGTTGAACCATTTTCATTGGCAATTTCAATACAGAAATGTCAATTTCATATGGTTCTACCAAACAGATGTCTAGCCAACTAAGCTGTAAGTTTCTTGATAGAAAACCTATGTGTTCACATTTGATCAAATGTTTTGTTCATATAGAGCTTCACTGCAGATTCCTTCCCCCAGAGGTTATCCCACTCAAAGTCACTTTGTGAAATAGGGCCTTTTCAGTATTGCAGATAAGAACACTGAAGCTCACAGAGAATAAGTGATTTAACAAAGGTCACATAATCACATGGTAGAATTGGGGGATCTGAACCTCCATCTCCAGACACCAAGTCCAGTATTTGCTCCTCTAAGGATACAGCCTTCTGTACACTAGCTTAGAAAGCGCTAACAAAGACATTATACCATTTGACTTAAATAAAGATCTGGTAAGATTGCCAGAGCTGGTACTATTATACACATTTGATAAATGGAGACTGTAGCTTATTCAATTAGTCATTATTGCCTCTTTTATTATATACAGGCTTTTATGTCAAATTCTGGGGAGCAATGGATGAATGTATGCTAATCTCATCAATCAGGAAACTCACGGACTAGTGCAGGAGATGGACACCTCATCAACTATTAAATGCTAAATAAATGCCAACACAATGTGATACATGTTAAAGCTGAGGTATATGCAGGAAGCTGTGTGAAAGACAGGAGCAAATATTAATTTTCCCTGGGAGTATTGGGAAAGTCTGCAAGAGAGGGTGATGCTTACACTGTGCTTTGCAAAGTTTTCCTCAAATAAAAAGTAATGGAAAACTCTTCAGGGAGAAGATGAAAAGCATACGTGAAAGGCACACTGATGATCGTGCACAGTGTTCCAAGAAAAGGTTCAAATACTGAAGAACTCGCCCAAGGTCTCGTAGTACCCAAGCTGGCTGCCTTTGGCTGCCCAGTTAATTTTTTGCTTTTGCAGGGTCTCATGCAAAGGATGTAGCAGTTAATAAATGGGATATACTATGATGTAACATGTTCGTAGTGCTCCCCTAATGCAGATTTTTTTTTTCCTCTCTGTTCTTTTGCAGTATTCCAAGATGTGCATGTTATGATATTTGTTGGGTTTGGCTTCCTCATGACCTTCCTGAAGAAATATGGTTTCAGTAGTGTGGGCATCAACCTATTCATTGCTGCTTTGGGCCTCCAGTGGGGCACTCTTATACGTGGAATCTTGCACCACCACAACCAGGAAATTCACGTTGAAATTGAAAAGTGAGCATCCTTTAGTTTTGCTTTTTTTTTTTTAATCCCTTAGTTTTCAACCATTGTGTCTTCAGAGCAATTGTTCCTCTGTTTAGTCTCTTGTCAGTCAGCCTCAGAACTAGCTGCTGAATCGTCTCCCTGAGGCAATAGACGATTTTTGAGATCCAAGGGTGCAAATCACCACCTTGTTTTACGGAGCTGGATCATACATGCATGTCTATGTCCTCTCTGGTTTGACTTTAAGGGTATAAGAAATCCCCTTGGATAAAATTATTATTCCTTCCACCTCAGCCTCAGCTACAGGGAGCAAAACTACACCATTAGTTATTTTTCTAAGATTGTTTTTGAAATGTAAATGCTCTAGAAAATAATTCATTTTTCAAACCAACAAAACTAAAGTAAAACCAGAAATGAGATAAAGACCAGGTAGGTTAAGATAAAGGAAATGTTAGAGCAAATGAAGAATGTATAATGAACAGAAGAGAGGAAGGGTAAGAAAGTGGGAGAGGACAAATGTAGGCCTGCAGGCAGCGCCTGATGGGGACTGATGGGGACACGGGCCTTGAACTCTGGCTAAAGTGATGCTATAATTCATCACAACTCACAGTTTTATTTCGAGTGTACATTATTCTTTAATGTAGTCTTTCTTTTCCCCTCAGCATGATAAATGCAGACTTCAGTACAGCCACTGTTTTGATTTCTTTTGGAGCCGTCCTGGGAAAAATAAGTCCAATCCAAATGCTGATCATGACAATCATAGAAATTACAGTCTTCATTGGCAATGAATATCTAGTTGGTGAGATATTCAAGGTAAGAGAACATTTACGCTTACCTAGCTTTGGACACCAGTTGTGGTCACAATACAGAGTGGATGCCCAATCTATACAATGACAGTCCTTGGCGAGAGTGACAGATACCACAGCAAATAGCCCTCACGTATGTGAGTGCCTACTGTAAACCAGGAGTTTTATAGTCTAAGTATTGTCTTACTTCATTATCACAATGCTGTAAGGTAGGCATGACTGTTGTTACTATTTATATACCCAAAAAACCTATGACGATCATAGGATGATAAATGACTTGCCTGAATCTGAATTCAAACCCAGATTTTTCTAACCGCAAAATTCTTTTTATTATATTGCCTATTCATGATCAGTTCCTATTTCTATTTAAACCACTGGGTGAATAGCCTTTTCTAAGGCTTTTATTAGGGCCTATGTCAAATTTCTTCTCCTTTAGAAAAATCTCATGGAGTCCCCCAAGGATTATAAATAGAATATTTCTGGGCAGTTTCCAGTATTTTGTGTATGTTTCTATTTAACATTTAATCCAACAGCAGTTATTTTTGATAACTTTCTAGGTGTCATGTGTTGGTTATTCAGTGACAAACAAAATAGTGAAGATCCTTATCATTATAGAGTTAACAATCTCGAGGGAGAGATAGACATCAAACAAATCATACATTCACCCACCCATAGGCAAACGAACACACGCATGCATGAGTGCGCACACACACACACACACACACACACATAAATATTATTATAAATTATAATGCACACGGTGAAAAACAGTGGAGGGGGCTATGAGAGAATGTAACTGGGTAACCTAATTTAGATACTGGGACTAAGGAAGGGCTCTCTGAGGAAATGACAGATAAGCTGGACCTGAAAGGTATAGGAGTTTATCGAGTATGGAAATTATAAATTACTAAAGTTGTAGCATCTTTCTACCTTAATAAGTACAGAGCAATGAATGTCTCAGGTGTGGAACTTTGAACTTTTCTTCTAGAGGCAGGAAACAGAAAACCAGTTCAAACCCATACAGTATCCTACAGAGGGACCTAACATATATTTCTTCAAGTGAATCTTGGAGCTCAGGCTTGTTTTCATATTGTTATACAGCAGAGTGAAAAAATATGGGAAAGACTCAGGCTTTTTGTAGCTTCAGGTTTTTGAGCTGCAATTAAGTGAATTTAATCTGCAATGTCAAGTAAATGCAAAAATCATCTTTGTTTTGTATCATGTGCAATGCATACTATTTTACTGAGAATCTTCCTAACCTGAAGACGTAACCTAAAATGGATCGAGTGCCCACTAAGGATCTATGAACCACTTTATGAACATGATATCATTTATGCTAGCTGGGTATTGTTTCCCCATTTTACAAAACCTGAGATTCAGAGAAGTGTGTAGTAATTTTGTCTAAAGTCACATCACAAGGAAGTACCTGACCTACGATTGAAGGTCAGTTCTGCGTGGCTCCAAAAGCCTATATTTTTTCTACCTCACTATCCTGTTTTAGCTCCCTTTTTCTGACACATTCTTTCTCTCTCTCTTGATCTATTGGTTCTTATTGCTTAACCAATAAAGCACTCCTTTCTCTGACTTTACTTCCAGTAAAGTAGTGAGACTCACTTTCACCTCTATTTACGTGAATGTTTTGCCCCATCAGGCCTCTGATATAGGAGCATCAATGACAATCCATGCCTTCGGGGCCTACTTTGGCCTGGCTGCAGCGGGCATCTTATATCGACCAGGCTTGAGAAAGGAACATGACAACGAGGAGTCTGTATACCACTCAGACTTATTTGCAATGATTGGTGAGTAGGGATGAACTTGCCCAGATTCCTGTCTGGTCAGGCACGAGTTAAGGTTAACTCCAACACAGGTGTGAAGGTGTTCAAAAAGGAACATCTCTGAATATGACTTTTGTTTGTGCTCTTTCTCTCTTAGATAACTAAGCCTAAAAGTAGAGACACTGTTAGTGCCCAAGGCAAACTACCTCCCCTGCACTATCTTCTATATTCAGAACTAATATCCCTTTTTGTGGTTTACTCCAGGAACTCTTTTCCTATGGATATTTTGGCCCAGCTTTAATTCAGCCATCGCTGACGCTGGAGAGAAACAGTACAGGGCCATTATAAACACGTACTTCTCTCTTGCTGCCTGCGTGGTCACAGCCTATGCATTCTCCAGCCTCGTTGAGCACCGAGGCAAGCTCGATATGGTAAGTGTCATATTAACTCCCTTGGGGAAGGGAAAATTTTCCCTCTTTCCTTTCTTAGTTCTTCTGGCTGGCCTAAGAATTAAATTGACATTAAACTGATTAACAGGAAAAAATAACCAAATTTTATTATGTATGTTCATATGGGGATCCATAAAAATATGACACCCGAGAAGAAATCGGACACGTGAGGTGTATGTGCCATTTTGAGCTAAGGAGAAAGGGGGGTGGTGGTGTAGATGTCAAAAGGGAGGAGAATAATTCACATGGAAATGGAGAAGCAAATGTTTGGTAAACAAATGTTTATTGGGTCATCTTTAATAATGGGACACAGAAAGGTCTTTGATCAGAGGAGCCTTGCTGGGTTCCTTCCTGTCACACCTAGTTCATAGTAAAACTAAGGGATGATAGCTCCCTCCCTGGAACCAGTCCTCTATCAAAATTCTGTTAGTTAGTTAGGAGGAAGGTCAAAGGTTCTTCCTGAGTGTTTTGTTTCTTAAAATTAACCAACTTAAAATAATCAATATCCCAAAAAAGGCATATTTGGGGGTAGCAAACTGCTCCCCCACCCCACTCCCATGGAAATTTCACTAAGTGACTCTAATGATTTCTCAGATGAGTAGGTCATGTCTGCATCACTGCTAAGCTGCCACAACAAATCACATCACTTCAGACCTTGATGAATATTTTGAAGGCAACGTTATTCATTCATTTCTTCAAATTTGTACTCCGGCAAATTAAAAAGTGTTATCAAGGAATTTACAGTCTAGTGGGGAATATAGTCATGTAAAAATCAAGATCTGAGGCATATTTCTTTAATGATAGAGCTAACTGTCCTCAAGTGCTTAAAAAAAATCTTCCTCAGAAATAGGACTTGTCAAGAGTAGAAAAAGAGAGTGGAGGATGCAAGTTGATTCTATTTTCCCAACTGCAAATATTCCTCACAGTGAAATAACAACTAAATTAAATGTGAAAGCCTGAATAAAATTCTGGAAAAGAGAAAGGACATTATAGTGGAAATATTAGTAAAATTCAACTCAGGTCTTTAATACTATTATATCAATGCTAATTTTCTAGTTCTATGATTACACAAGATGTTAACATTGGGGAAAATTGGATGAGGGACATATGGAAACTCTCTGCAGTATTTTCACAACTTTTACATACTCTAAAGTTATTTGAAAATAAAACATTTTTTTTTTAAATCCCCCAAGTTGGTCTTCTGAGTTTCTTGCCTCTGAGCTACAGAAATGGCAGTGAAGGAGTAACCCTCAGAACAGCCACTCTTCTTTTCTAACCAGATAGAAGAAAAGAATATTGTCATTTTTCAAGCATAGCTAAGGACATGTATTTCAATTATCTGCGAATTGTTTCATGAGAGAAAATTGAAAACAATGAAAAGAAAAAAGTTATACATGTAACTTCCAGGTCGTCTGCAGAAAGTAAAGGAATTCACAAGACTCAGAAAAGAAAATTTTATTGAAAGTTGGGCACAGAGAGAAGACCCATGGCAGTGTCTAAAGGAGACGGCTGCCCCTGGGTGAGGGAATGTAGGGGTTTTATATTTTTTATGCCAAATGCAGGGGGCTAGTTACCTTACAGTTGTTTACAGTTGCAGGTGGCCCCTTCTGAGAATTACTTTGCGGTTGGCTTCCGTGGTTAATCTTTAAACCCAGTCTTGCTAGCTCCCAGACTCATTCTTATTAACTCTTTCTGAGTCATCAGTTATTCTTTAGGCTTATTCCTGTTAGTCCCAGTTTTCATTAACTGTTTTTCTGACTCATCAATGTACAGCTCAGTGGTTCTCTTTTAAAAGTACTGAGAAACTCGATTTTTCTGAGGCATTCTTGTAAATGGAAATTGGTGACTCTTTCCTTCATCCTCAAAAATTCTCAGGACAGTGACATTTGTGAAAGCTGTTGTCTTTCATGTGTAATGTGTACATTTCGATGTCTCTACATTCCCTCTTTGAACAAGGGGATACCATAGACCACAAAGCACACAGCAGCCATAGCCCTCTTTTGGCTCTAACCACAGAGGCGTTCCCAAACTGCATCAACAGGCAAAACCCTGTTATAACAATTGCTCTACACATTCCCACTCTTCCACTACAACTTCTTCTGATTTCCTCACATAACTCCTAGCACTGGTCTCACTAACCTGATTGGTAATGCGCTACCAAGAAATCCTGGCAAGAAAGATATCAAATGTCAACTGCTCAGAAGAAAGACTTCTTATAAGGGGGGTCCAAAGAACAAAATAAACAAACAAAATAAATAGACTCATAGATACAGAGAACAGTTTGATGGTTCCAGATGGAAGGGGTGTTGGGGATGTGTGAAAAGGGGGAAGGGATTAAGAAGTACAAATTGGTTGTTACAAAGGAGTTATGGGGATGTAGGGTATAGCATAAGGAATGTAGTCAATAATATTGTAGTAACTATGTGTAGTGTCAGATGGGTGCTAGATTTACCAGAGTGATAGATGGGAGGGGGTTTGGGGAGCAGGGTGAAAAAGGTGAAGGGATTAAGAAGTACAAGTTGGTAGTTACAAAATAGTCATGGGGATGTAGAGTGAAGCATAGGGAATATAGTTAATAATATGGTAATAACTATGTATAGTGCCAGGTGGACTAATCAGGGGCATCACTTCGTAAATTATATAAATGTCTAATCGCTGTGCTGCACACCTGAAATTAATTTAAAATAATATTGAATGTCAGCTGTAATTGAAAAATTTTAAATGGGGGGAAAAGGTGAAGGGCAATAAGAGGTCCAAATTTCCAGGTATAAAACAAGTAAGTCTTGGGGATGTAATGTACAGCATAGAGAATATAGTCAATAATATCGTTATAGCGTGGTACAGTGTCAGATGGTTCCTGGACTTATGGTGATCACTTCTTTAGGTATATAAATGTTGAATAACTATGGTGTACCTCTGAAACTAATATAATACTGTATTTTAGCTATATTTTGAGAAAAATCTTAAAAAATAATAATTAGTAGTCCTTTTGACTGAAGAATGGGTCATGGAGGCATCGAACCCGTTTTCCTTCAGTCCTTCTGAACTTTGTCTCATTCTGTTCACTTCATTCACGTTTCTTGTGCTCCACACAGGTTCACATTCAGAATGCAACCCTTGCTGGAGGAGTTGCTGTGGGCACTTGTGCAGACATGGAAATCTACCCATACATTTCCATGATCATTGGGAGCATTGCAGCAATGGTCTCTGTGCTTGGATTTAAGTTTCTGACTGTAAGTATAACAGATGATCTCGGTCAAACTTTGAATCTGCCCCATCATCTTTTCACATCCCAACAGCACAAAAAAGCTATGAAAATTCCTTTTCATAAGCACCTCTCCTTATATGGGGGTCATTTGCCTTACTGTCAGAGATACCACTCACATTTCAGTGTCCACTGGATTTTGCTCTTTCCTGACTTCTTTTGGGTACCAGGAAAGAATTCTATATCAATTATTTATAACTTAGTATAAAGCGAATGTTAACTACTTTGTTACTTTCCCCAAGACACTTCCACTCAACTTTTTGTCATTGTTGTTTGTTTTGTATAATTATGAACTCTGTGCCCTTTTAAAGGGATTTAGGATATCATCGGTCAGTAAGAAATTAGACTTGAAATCACTCACCTTCAAATCCATCTACTAAGGACTGAAATGAGCAGTTTTGCCACCAACGTATTCAGATTCTTTGATTTACGTGGGTGTTAGATATGGAGGGAGAAGCTATACAATCAAATTTTCCTGCATGATCTTTTGCGTCAGTTGTAGAGTTCTGTATATCTAACGAAATAATATTCCTTCTTCTTTTTACAATGTTAGCCGTTTTTTGCTACTAAACTGAGGATCCACGATACATGTGGGGTACATAACCTGCACGGCTTACCTGGTGTGGTAGGAGGCCTCGCAGGCATTGGGGCAGTAGCCCTGGGAGCGTCTAACAAGTGAGTGAAAGAATGGGTTTTCCCCCACAATGTCTAATGTTTTCTCATTCTGTGAAATCCAATGATGAGAGCTTTTTCTTTAGCAGTCCAGCCACAGTTGGTAAGTATTGTCCTTACTGAAGCCAAAAAGACACATAACTGCGAGAATAGAATTGATTGAAAGATGTGTCTTAATTAACGTTATTATTATTATTATTATTATTTTGTAAATTAACAATGTTAATTTAAACTTCTCTACCACAGGCACTGTCTCCTAGCAGATAGGGCAATTTGATAACCACAATCAGACTGCAGGAGGCTGTCTCTTTTACTTGATCCCATAACAAAATGGAGCCTATGAGCATATGGGATGAGCTGAGCCATCATTTCCATCCAATCCACACAAAGAAGAATGAGTTTTCATCATGTGGAAAGTAGTTGGATCTGGAGAATCAGGAAAACTGGCATATGGCTCCAACTTTACCACTAACTAGTTATGTGGCCTTTGACAGGTCACTCAACCTCTCTTGTTCTGTTTCCTCTTCTGTAAAATAAGAGGATTGCACTATTTATTCTCTAAAATCCCTAGCAGACCTAGATTTTTCCCAAAAAGGGCATAAGAGTTTATTTAAATGGACAGAGGATAATAGCTATCAATCAAATCCAGGAGAATGGAAGCAATGTCGTAAGCCATCCCTTGTCACTTTTAAGCAACAACATTGAAACAATTTGTTATTAAGTGCATCCAGGCAAAACAGCTAGTAAGGTCATAGAGTGCAAATCATTGAAGTAAATCAGGAAGAAAGCAAAACACTCAATGTTTAAAGCCAGTTGAAAGCGCGAAGAAAAAGTGAACGTGTGTTTGAAAATGTCTCAAGATGACTACTGGCTAGAATGGCATAATTTGGAAAGAAAAATTTCCTCTTCAATTTTAGCAGATTGAATTTTAACCCTGCTGAGACCAGTAATAATAAACATTTGAAAAAAATTAATCATATTTTCTACTGAATAGAAAGTTTTCTTCATGAATTTTAACCCTGCTGAGACCAGTAATAATAAACATTTGAAAAAAATTAATCATATTTTCTACTGAATAGAAAGTTTTCTTCATCCTTCATGTGTATAGCTGACCCACTTTTTTTCTGTATGTTTTCTTTTTTTGCCCCTTTTGCAAATACGGAGCACAGCCCTAGAAATATTCACATTTTCTTTCAGTTCTCTCCAGAACCTAACAGAATGTTAAGGCCAAACACTGAAGATTTTAATGCAAATCAAGCATGATAGATGCATGTGTCAATGAGTTCAACTCCTAAGTGTTATAGTGTGTAAACACCCTGCAAACACTCTTAAGAAGTGCCTGGAGATTAGGAATAAAGGAGTTCTTGAGCATCATTCCTAGACTAGCTCCACAGATGCAACAAAACAAGTCTATCTGTTCTGACTGGGTGGCCAGATTTGGAGTAGGTTTCATGGGTAAGCAGGTTTACCAACAACTTCTCAATTTACTCAGGAAGAGTTGGGGCCTTGGGGGTAGGGTTGCCGGACAAGTCTCTGAAGACCCATTCAGGTGGGTAAAATTCACATGTCTCACACCTCAGATAAAATACCTTGTCCAAGAGACAAGACTATTTCCCCACATGTGTCTCTTCAGAATACTAAAATGCAAATCAGTTTTCTTGGTAAGCATAGGACAACGAGGAGTTCATATTCTTAAGGGACATTTTTGCAAATTATGGCAGTCTAACTCTAATAATGGTATTAATTTTGTTTAACCAAGTGTTTTCCAAGGCTATATTATCATGGAGCACTTTTCATCAAAAATATCTTTAATATTTTATAAAAGATCTTGTTAAATTCTGGTCAAATTAACAGGATGTTTACAAAAGAAGAAAATCAAACGAATTAGTATATATTAAATATTCAACCTTACTAGTAATCAAAGAAATACAAATGAAAACAAGTTACCACTTTTTTTAGTTATCAAATTGATTAAGACTAAATGAATAATAATATTGAATGGTGGCTAAAGTAAAGAAATGAAGATATAAATTGTACGGTTTTCAATTTGGAAAAGCCCTTAAGTGGTTTATTACATTTTACTAATAATCTCATTTCTAGATACGTTTCATTTTAGGGAAATTATTGGATAAGTTGACAGTGTTCATAAGAAGATGTATTCTCACCACATTTTAAAAAATATAAAACATTGGAAGCAACCTAAATATCCAAACTATAATTACAGTACATTTGTACAGTGTAATATTCTGTAGCAATAAAAATTTCAATCTAGATCTCCATTTATTGACATTAAAGGACATGAAGATTTAATGGAAATATCAGTATTATAACATGATTGCACTTTTATAGAAACACATGCTTTATATTTTACATTTTTATACTGATAAGATTTGAGGGAAATTAAACTTTTTCCCTTTTTATCTTAATTAATGGTTTCTAATATTTTTACAAGGATTATGGGTTACTTCTACAATATATTACATAGTAGAAAAAATTAAACCCTTCAAATAAAAAAGAAAAAAAGAAATCTGAGTTTAGTACATTGTTTTCCCTTAATGATGAGGGTGAAACATCAACACACTCTCATTTTCCAATTGTTTGCTTTCCTTCAGTCACTCATTCAATCTTTCAACTGTTTATTAATTGCTTGGTAAGAGTCAGGCACTGTGCTAAGTAAGGAGACTCCTACATTCCTAGTGCATTTGTCACCCATGTAACAACACCCTTAAGCATTTCAATAGCTTATTATCACATTCTTCCATTCCCAAAATCATGACGTATTTTTTCACTCATCTCATTCTAAGGTAACTACTTCTAAGATGACATATAGAGATATACTTTAATATTTTCAATGAGTTATCTCTATAATATATGCTAAAATGAGCTTTTCTTACCTTACTAACTTTTGAATTTCACTACAATTATTTCTTTGGGGATGGGGTGAGAAGACATAGAGGCTCATGTTTGTGTTGCACATTACTCTGTCCTCACTACCTAGAAAAAAAGCTGGCGTGGAGTGGGTACTCAATAAATACTTATTGAATGAATCAGATCATGGATCAAAACCTCGTACCACATTTGTAGAAAATACCAAACCTATTCTGAGGAAGATCTTTTTATCATTCTGAAGAAAAGGGTGGTTCTAGTTTAAGTGTCATTACAGTGCTTATAAGAATTTTGTACGTTGTTTAAGAGTTTCAAAGAAAATAAATATATGAAATGAAACAAAAAGTGTAACAAATGTTTGTTTGCTGGTGTGTAATGCTGCACTCTTGTCTGAAGATGGCAGGCATTCACACCCTCAGGAGATGAGAATTGTTTGTGGGCATCCTAGAAAAACAAGATTCTTTTCTTTTGGTTTCCTAGGTCTACCCCGGCCATGCAAGCAGCTGCACTAGGTTCTTCCATTGGAACAGCAGTTGGTGGAGGGCTGATCACAGGTCAGCATAAAAGTAAACACTTCCCTGTACCTCCTGTACCTCATGCTCGCCACATAACAGATTATTAATAAACACATTGATAGGTAAATTTGAAAATGTTCTAAATTTCTGGCAGTAATCATGTAAACTCAAGGGGATGATTTTATAATAGTAATTACTTTAAAGTACCTAATTAATGATAACGCAAGTAGGTTTTCCTCTCCAGCATCATAACATGACTTATTTTCTTCCCACCTTCACAGGTTTAATTCTAAAGCTACCTATCTGGGGACAGCCACCTGACCAGAACTGCTATGATGACTCCGTTTATTGGGAGGTACTATACAGTGTTCTAAATACGGATGTAAATTATGACGCTATTAGTGAAAGTTTTGCTCATCTCAAGCCTACATGTGTGTGTGGCATCAGTGGGATGAAACTGGATGAGCTCCCTATGTATATATATTAAAGAAATTAAGGCAATGTGTCCAAACAGATGAAATGATAAGTTATGGTATTTTTCAAAGCAGACACTAGCTGAAGTAAGAACTCATAAAAAATAGTAGGGATACTGCACAGTGGAGTGAGATTTTATACCATAAGGAAAAGGAGGCAAAATCTGGTGGAACATGGAAGGTTGAAGAATCTCAGTGAGAACACAAGAGGTTCTGTGAATAATAAAATATCAACCTTTTTCTATCCTCCGGTTTCTACCTTTTTAATCCATTGACATTTTCTCCCAAAGTATTTCTTGCAAAGCTTAAGAGTGATAGATGTTAGAGTATGTTCAACGAGATTTTCAGGGAGAACAAGCTTGGGGAAAAGAGAATGTAGTCAGGGTGGGTGGGGTAAACATTTTTGTTCTTTTCTTTTTTTTTTCAACTCAAACAGTTTTTATCCCCAGTTCTTTTAAAGCTTGGATAACAATTACAGAAAATACCTTTGCTTTAATACTAATCTCCGACAGGCCCAAGTGAAAGAAACTATAAAGTGTTCTAATCTTGTTTTCTTTCAAGGTCCCCAGGCTGAGAGAGCATGACAATCATTTCTATGAACATGGAGGCCAAAACCAGCTGAAACTTGAAGTCTGAATACCGTTCCTCTGCCTCAGCTTCCTTTCCCATTATTTAGAATCAAGTTTAAATAAATAAAAAACATCCAGTGAGAATAAGGACCAGAATGGAAGATCCTGAGCCCCAAATGTCCAGTGTAAATATGTCTTAACGTAATCTGGTCCTATCTCTTAATATTCACTGATTGTTTAGTTGAAGGAACATGACTCATAAAATAGATGGTCAAATGATCCTATTCAGCATTCCCAGACTACTCTTACCAGTGGGTAGGAACAGGGTGAATATTCTGTGTATATCCATGTATTTCCCCCCCATGAAGGTAGATTTGCAAAGAAACCAATACTTTCTAATCATATCAGTTTTTAAAATGTAGTTACTATGTCTTCAGACCCAAAGATTACACAACTGAAACCGATGAAATAATAATGTATGTAAGAAATCTATATAAGAAATATGAAAAATGTCTGTATGTAAAGCAGTAATACAATTGTATTTGATGGTGCTTTCTTGATTTTAAAAATGGTTGTTAGTAATGTTATACTTTGCTTGCTTATTCTTATGCTTAATTTCTTTTGCATGTTTACTATTTGCAACAAGAGCTCAAATGCAGTCTGACCAAATTTTGTATAAAATGTCAATAGATTAAATGTTATTATAAAATAAAGCATTAGTCTTTGGCTCTCCTTTCTTTGGTGGTTGGAGTTCACTTTAGTAACAAGCAGGCATGCACACGCACACACACACATGCATCCCTCATATTTAGTGTCCATACGCGATCCAAATAAATTGTTAGATACTGTATATTCATTATAAAACATCAAGTTAATCTTTCATGTGGTGGGATAAGTATTAAAGAACTGAGTTTTAGAAAAGGTAACTGACATAGTCATATAAAACTATTTCTAGGGAAACAATTTTTTTTTTCCTCTCTGGAAGATTTTAAGATTTTTCTTTTATTTCTGTAGTCTTGGAATCTTGCCAGGATGTGCCTAAGTGTCAATAAGGAAATAAGTCCTGCCATAATTAATAGAACTTCAGTTCCTGAATGCTCAAACTTAAAAATTGCATCAGTGAATTATGTAATATTTTATTCCTCTGCACAAATCATATAATTTGCTATAGATCTGACGTATTTTATGAGAGATGACTTTTTCCAAATGTACATTAGTTTCTGTTTCATATGGGCTTTTTGAAATGTGCTCACTTATAAACTTAAATCCCACTGACCCCTCCCTTAGTGAGCATCACAAAGAATCATCTTTACTACCAGGATGTCCTGAGAGCCCCTGAGTCCATGCTCATCATACAGCAAAATTTGGAGGGTTTTGAGTACAGTCAGGTATTTTCTAAAAGCCTATAATTTTGATGTGCTAAGGAACTGGGTTGTGAAGGTTATCAACCTCTGATTTGTAAACCCTCTCTCCTGCCTTCCTGCGATGCAATTCTTATACAGTAAAGTCTTATTTTTTAAATTCTCAGTTAGTGGTCTTTTTCACAACGGTATACAGAGGGTGCCAAAAAAATATATGCACATTTTAAGAAAGGAAAAAACTGTATTAAAATTATGCTGATTGTAACCACTTTGAGCACCTCATATAATTGCAGAAGTCAAACGTGACTTGTATTCATCTTTTGTTATCGGTATATATTGAGTATTACAATTTTAATACAGATTTTTCCTTTCTTAAAAGGTGGATACATTTTTTGGCACCCTCTGTATATCCTTTTTTAAAATCTATCTTGGGTAGAGTTCAGTGTAACATTTTAATCGGAAGATTTTAGTCTGCTTCTGCTCAGATAAAACTTTCCTCTACTGTTTATTAACTTTCGCTTTTTCACCTTTTCATTTTCCTTCTTTTAGCACCTCTGTTATTCACATAGAAAGTTGAGAGGATTTGTTATCCAAATTTATAATCGTTCCCATCTTTACTTAATTTTTTTTCAGAGATTGTGTTTCTCTTATTCGACTATTGATGTTTGTTGTTTGCAAATTATGGTCCATTTTTAAAGGTCCAACACGTGTGTTATGCTTGAATCTCCTTACTTATTTTTTATAATTTTGCCTAT
Source organism: Rhinolophus ferrumequinum (assembly GCF_004115265.2). Taxonomy (NCBI): domain Eukaryota; kingdom Metazoa; phylum Chordata; class Mammalia; order Chiroptera; family Rhinolophidae; genus Rhinolophus; species Rhinolophus ferrumequinum. The sequence goes on along the minus strand of NC_046286.1, from coordinate 17,877,434 downwards.
TGAGGAGCAAGGTCCTCTTTTTGTTCAAGTTCAAGATCAAAGTCTAACCCAGCTATGTCAACATGTAAATAACATGTATACCTCATCTGTTCCCAAAAACATTTAAGATGTCAAATGATACTATTTATAATTAGTTAGCTAATTTTTAAGATCTACTTAGCTGATCAATTTCAGAAAGTTTTTGTTATTTTTTGTTCTTGTATAAACCTGAAAGATTGGCCTAGAATTATTAACTGCAATTTTAAACAGTTTGGTGAAAGCTGAGATATTTTCAGGCTTCCCAGCCCTCCTTTCCGTTATTTTTACCTGTTTATTGCACAAGATAAGAGATTTCCACTGATCTAGGAGAGGACTGTGTCAATAGCTCCATTTTGTTAGAAGCTATTTATTTTGTGGTCTCTTGATTCTCTTCATTGTGGGTGCTTGAACCCCTTATTGTGAACTTACTTCATCTGTTTACTGGTGGTGGTAGTGAAGGGGTGTTAGGATCCAGCTGCTGAGGTATCTTAAGTGGCAACAATCTTGAGAATAAAGGGAGGCACAGCAATCTCTGATAGTATAAGTCAGAGATTTACCAGCTGTCAAGATATAATTCTCCTAGACTGGCACCTGAATGAAGCCTCTCTGTTCAGTCTTTTCAGCAGGCAAAGATTGGTGTTCTTCTAGAATCAGAGCCAGGAGGGACTCAATGCATCTGCTCAGTCCTCCCAAAGTTCCTCAGGAAAAGGGAGAACCACTGTTATCAAGGAGTGCTTGATAAAGAAGATTCATCACCATTCCCTGGGAATTCACAAATCTCTGCAAACCAATGGTACCCAGATCCTTACCCCATGAGTCTCTACCATCTGCCTCCAAACTCTCCTCCACAGGAGGAAAATTCTCTACCAGGTTTTTTTTTTTCTCCCAGAAACTAAAGGTCTTACATCCCCCAGGCACAGTCACTGCTAGCTCAGGACAGGTCCTGTAATTTAATTAGCGTTGTGGGGTGAGGTCAGGAGGGACACATTCCAGCTCCCATCTCCCCAACTTAAGGTATAAAGATGTCATTCCACGTACTTTCCAACTTGATAATGTTACATTTTCATTTTAAATACGAAAATGTAAATTTCTTAAGAGCTGCTATTTCTCATTTTTTTTCTTTGTAACCCTCACGTCTTGAACAGAGCATATGCCTAAGGGTTTTTGTTCAGTGGATGAATGGATAAATAATTGAATGAACAAAGAATATCAGCCTCAAAGAAGCAAAAGAATTATTATTATTTATTTAATTATGTCTTTACTCAATAATAATTTATTGTGTACCTGCTATGTACTAGACTCTGTAAATATAAAGTCATATAAAACAAAATCTTTGACCTCAAATATATGTGTATATTTTTACAGCTCAGCCAGAAATATAGCTAGTGGGTCAGAGATAGACTGAAGTGTGATGAGTGCTAGAATGGTAACATACACAGACTGCTATAGATAAAAAGAGAGGAGAACCTAAATACAATTCAGCCATTCAAGGAAAACTTGCCAGAAAAAAAAGGAATTATGTAAAGGAAGCATATAGCTACGCAGAGACCGAGTTAAGACTCAACTCTACAAAAATAAAGCCGATATTCTTTCCCCTGGAGATCACTTTGCTCATGAAATGAAAGATTGGAAGTCTGTTCAATTAACTCTTTTCTTCTTTGTAAAGATAAAAGTTGTGTGTGTGTTTAAGTATGTGTGGGTTGGTAGGAAATGTCAGTTGCGGAGAGCAGCAAGTGAGAAAAAGTTGGTTAACAGACCCATGAACTATCATATCTCGTCACTCTGTGCTTTATTTCTTAAAATCACCTATTTCTTAAAATCACCTATGTCTATCCATGTCCACCCGTAGACCTAGGTTCTATCCTTTATTGGGGCACAAAATCCAGTCTTTTCCAACTATCGAAACTTAGCTTTTATTCTGGCCTTATTTTGGTGAGTGTTCACTGAACATATCTCAGAATAATAGCTATCCAATCTTTAGCCAACCTAAATGAGAGCAGCTATGGTAGCCTGGAATCAGAGCATTCTGGCTCATGTTAACCAGACAAAGATACTTCCTAGAGTTAATTTGACAAGTCTAGATCCTGAAGATCCTCTTTGAACAAAGTCCTTCTTTGTTCTTTGTTGTCAATTAGTGTGCCAGGTCATGAGTTTAATTCCTGCTTAGTCTTTTACTATTGAAGGTCTTTAGAAAAAATAATTTATGTCTCTGAGTCTATTTATTTATATATAAAGAGAGATAATACCTACTTTGTAGAGTTATTTTGAAGATGAAGGGTAACATTTTAGAACTTAGGGTCACAAGAAAACTGAGAAGAAAGTTAAATTCTCTCAATATATATGTTTTTAATTTTAAGGTATTTACATTAACTATGGGTTTTTCTATAAATTATCCACTTTAATCCTTGCAATGACCCTCTGAGTTAGACATTATCACTGAAGAAGCTGAGATTCTGATAAAAGGATTTGTACTAATTCAAAGGGTTGTTAAATGACAGAGGTGGGATTCAAACTTAGATCTTTTGACTTCAAATTTTGTTTTTTAACAACCAATCCCAAATGCTTTTTCTAAAAACTAAGTAACAAAAGCACAGTAAAATAAATTTTTATTCATAGAATTTCAAGTGTTAATGAAAATATTGTAATAGAGATACTACATAACCAGCAGCCTACTCCAGCCTTGAGTTTTTTCAGACCTGGAGAAAAAGGTCTCAGACTTCAGCATTCTGTCGCTACTGAATGAGTCATGAGTATTTTGGAAATATTTTAACACTTAAGGTATAGAATTCATATGTGATATATTTCCTCTAGGATTCATAACGCATGTATACCAATAAAAATATCAGAATTTATAATCCTTCAAATTTTGTCCATTTACTGATTTCTATATATGAATTAAATAAAATGATGAATAAAGTAAAAGTTACATTCCTGGTCACAAAGAAATATCTGCACTTCCCTTGAAAATGATCCATTTGAAAACTTCCCTTTTCTACACAAGGTATAATTTCAATGAACAGAACAATATTGTTCCATAAAGAAACAAACAAATGCAAAAAAGTATATGACCTGTTTCCAGGGTCAAGTTCTCACATTTCTGGTCTAAAATGCAATGAACTAGGAAAAGAGCTGTATTTTGCTTTATGTATAAGAGGTCCTTAACATAATGTCCAGCACCCATGCAATAAGTGCTCAAGGAAAAAGTCTCAGTTCCCATTTTGTTTCTGCCTTTCAGTAATTAAAGCTTTAATCTGTTCCAGAAAGTTTGTTGGAATATGCAGGTCAATTAGGTTTAAAAAAAAAATTATTCTAAACTAGCTTGCTGATAATTTTGTAAATGTTTTCATCAGCATACTGTGTTGATATTGCCGTGTATTTTATTCTGTTACCCTCCTGATATGAAACCTATTAACGCAGGACCAAATGTTCTCAGATAATACTTAGTTTGCTCAATACATCTTTGAAATAATGAGACTTTCTGTGAGTTTTTAAATAATTTTATTTGGAAACAATCTCAAGCTTTCAGAAAAAGAAATACAGTATGAAGAACTGTTTTTTCCAGAGCCATTTAAGTTTCTGGTCTCATTTTTCCTGAATACATTAGTATATATTTCCTATGAAAAATATTTTCTCAATCAGATGACAATTATCAAAATCAGAAAATTAACATTGCTAAATTATGACCATTGTCTTAGTCAGATTAGGCTTCCATAACAAAATACCACAGACTGGTTGGCTTAAACAACAGAAATTTATTTCTCAGAGTTCTGGGAAGTCCAAGATAAAGGTGCTGGGTTCTAGGTGAATGATCTCTTCCTGGCTTGCTGACATTTGCCTTCTTTTTATGTCCTTACATGGCCTTTCCTAGATACGTGTGCATAGAGAGTATGTTCTTCCTCTTATAAGGACACCAGTCCTATCAGATTAGGTCCCCACCTTTATGACCTCACTTAATCTTATCTACCTCCTATAAGCTCTATCTCCATATAGTCACATGGAGGAGTAGGGCTTCAACGTATGAATTGAGGTTGGAGGGGACAATTCCATCCATAGCAACTATCAAATCCTGAGTCCCCAGTCAAATTCCACCAAATGTCCCAATGACCTTCTTTATAGCAAAAAGATTCAGTTCAGAATCACATATTTAGTTGTCATTTCTCTCTAGTCTTTCAGTCTGTGACAGTTCCTCAGTCTTCCTTTGACTTTCAAGACCTTGACAGTTTTGAAGATTTATGAGCCAGTTAATTTGTAGAACTTCTCCAAATTTGGTTTGCCTTATGTTTCATAATGATTAGATTCAGATTACACAACTTTAACAGCAATATGGCGAAAGTGAACCTATGTGCTTTTCATTGCATCCTACAAGATGAAAATTGTTTTTGAACTTGTTGCATGACTGATGATTGCTCACTTTGATCACAGATAAAGGTTGTGCCTGTTTTTCCTTTTAAAGTTTCTCGTTCTTATTTTTGTAATTAATTTTGTGAGAAATTGATTTGTGAGAAAGCAATGTGAAATGTCCACATGTAAATGTCCCATTTCTCCTCAATGGTTTAATTTTTTCATTTACTAATTTATGTCAATAGAGACTTATATTTTATCCAAATGTTTATAATACATGATAATCATTAATTATTTTAATGATAAAAATTGTCCCAGATTTTGCCAGTGGGAAACTATTCAGGTCAGGTATTATGCCCTTCTGACATGTGCTTATCTTATACTTTCCAGCTCTAGGATCAACCATTTCTCCAAGCCCTGGTTCTTTTTAGTGATATTTAGTGTCTGAGATCTGAAAGCTAAATATGCTCATTGCTATTGGGATGGTGCCTCCCTAAGGCCCTCTTGGTGGTTGGAGATAGGAAATATAAGTGTGTGTGAATGTATGCATTTGTAGCTATAATTATTTCAATATATATTTCTATACACAATGGGTTCTGCTTTCACACTTGTTTGATAATGTGAATTTGTTCAATACAATTGACATAATAAGGAACAATCTGGGCATAGCACAAATTTTGTGTTTGCTGAAGCATGATTTCATTGGCAAAACACAGTATGAACACAGAAAGTTGCATGAAGTTGCACCAAGCCTTGTACACAAAACACACACATGCACACACTTCCACCATCTACCATCTGCTTCAGTTCACATCCAGTGCTATGAGCCACACCCATCTCATGTGCTATTATAACTTTCTGTCTGATTACAAATAACTTTCCTTCTACCACACTTAACAACAACGCAGAAGCTGCAATCCTTCTGATGCCTGCTTCCACGAGCAAACTTCTGGTCCTTTCCAAAATAAAGTGCCAAAATGACCATAGTATTTATGTGTTTCCTACTCATTGAACATGTATAAACTGTTCTATCATTTTTATTATTTCCTAACCTTTCTTTTAAACTGATGAAATATTTGCTCCAACTTCATTTTTCCATAAGCTCTGTGGTTTCATTATGATTTTGCATATCATAGTTTTTAGGACTGTGTATGTCATGTAACAGCAGAACTGACACTATTCAAAAGTACAAGTTCACACAGACATCTCTAATTCTAATCCAACACTCCAGAAATCGTTCTAATTGTCTCGTTTTCTGTATTTGAAGCCTCCTCCAACAGTGATAAACCTGACTCCTAGTATCCTTCATGTATGTACTTGACTGATCAAGTCTCTGTATGTGACCAATATCTCCCAATACTATCTCTGCCTCATGCTCCATGCAGACGGCCTTCTCACCATCAACACTCCATTACCAGGCTCCTTCTGCATGGAGGCCACCACACCCCTGCACTAGGCTATGACAACCCACAGCACACCACTTTTCCATGTGGTCGCTTTCGTCACTCTACTTGGCTTTTACTCTCCTCAGCAAGTTCTCTTCCATGGTCACCTCCCTTCCACAGTTCAGGGTCCAACAACATGTCCTGATCTGAACCATCGTATCACCCTCACTACCAGGTATGGATGTCTGCCTTGTTCTCCCCGCCTATGGCTGTAGAGCTGAGTCATTCATTAAAAGAAAAAAAAAATTGAAAGGAGATGGAAAAGAGAAAGAGCTGCAATTTTTATCAGAAAAATAAAGGTAAAAAGTGACCTAGGACCCTGGGATAACTCTATCTTTTGGACTTGCATTATGGAATTAGCTCTATTTTATTTTGGAAAAGCCTTTTAATCTTACGGAAGGAGCCAAGGACTACATCTATATTGAGCCAGGACAAATTACCAGCTATCCTTCTCCAAAATTTCTAGTGTAATATACCCAAAATGTAGCATAAAGTGATTAAAAAATATAACTTCATAAGCTGCTGCTTCAATATGTGGTGAATGTTTAGTGTGCTATGCATTAAGGAAAATTTATTTTATCTTTGACTTCAAACATAAAATGACTTTTTAGTCCAAATGAGTTGTATGTGTCTGTGATGATGACATGTGGAACACACTCCTCTTATAGAGAAAAATGTTGTCCAAGAGGAAGGGCAGGGAGCCAGGGACCAATTCACACAAGCAGTGAGCTACATTATGGTACTATCATCTCCAACCTTCACAGACAATACAGGTAGCCAGCATTTAGTTTATAGTAGAGAAAGACAAAACCTATATAAACAAATTGATGAAAACCTTTCCATTTATTCTTTGAATTAAGCACAGACAAAGTGCAAAGTAACTTAAAGCAAAATATATGTATGTGTAAGATGAGACAACTAGGAGCCACAGAAGGATCTCTAGGATCTGATCTAAGAAGAATCTAGTTTAGTTAAAAACTATTTTCTTAGAAGCACTTTTTAATGATTACCACCACTTCTTTATTGAGCTAGAAATGAGAATGTATATCAGATCTCACACTACATCTTTTTGAGTTTATTAGCCATAAATATACCTGTAAATTATACATATTTTGTATTACAATTTGTAGATTCAGTCATTCTGAACAAGCCCTTTTTATATCCTCAAAATGTCCTGCGTAAAAGTCCCTTTTAAAATATCATATCACACATAACGATTAGCTAAATATTCATGTTTCTGAAATGAGCAAAAATAGGCCTTCTCACGATTTCCTTAACCAAGTTCTCTTTACTGACATCCACTTTACTCAACTCATGGAATTAAGCAAACTGTGTAGTCTATTACTGTAATCATATTATTCAAGCAATTATATGTTACCAGTTCACTTAATAATTGCTTGAATGCTACAATTTTAGCAACTTGACAGTACGGAGGCTTTCTAAAACCAAATTCAGTTTAATACTCATTCATGTTTTGTAAGTATATTTGAGTGGTAATTTCTATGTTGAATTTATTAGAAAGTACAAAGTTTTGGAGTCCCCAAGACCACCTTCGGGTTCAATAATTTGTTGAAAGACTCACAGAATTCAGAAAAGCCATTATGGATAGGGTTTCAATTTATTGTAGCAAAAGGGTAAAGATTAAAATCAAGTAAGAGAAGAAGCACATAGGACAGGGTCAAGGAAAGTTCTAGACACTATTTTGCAGTTGTTCTCTCACAGTGGAGTCAAGTGAACAAAGCTTACTACTAGCAATGATGTGTGGCAATGTGCATGAAATACTACCAACCAGGAAAATCATGTGGTTTTCAGAATTTTTATTTTGACTTGGTCAGATAGACATGGTTTCCACCCACATGGCTGACCTTAGTCTCCACCCATCCAGAGACTGAGCTATTACCACATGGCCCAGGACCACGTCATAATCACATTATTATCATAGACTATCTAGGTGGACCAAGGTCCCCGGATAAACAAATATACTTTTATTAGTTGGGAAATTCCAAGGATTTAGTTAGAAGTTACCTCCCAGCAGCTGAGAGCAAAGGCTAGACTTCAAACAACTATATGTTATCAATGTACTTAATAATTGTTTGGATGATACAACTTTAGTAATTTGCCTATATGGAGCCTTTCTAAAACATCCAATTCAATGCTCACTTATGTTTTTGTAAGTGCATTTAATGAAAGCGGTAATTTTATGATGGATATATTAGAAAGACTATAAAGACAAGCTGCAAAAACGACTACGATAGAAAGGAAAACAAACAAATTGCTTTTGTATTAGGTATAAACCGGACAATAATAAAGACTATAAAGTAAACAACATAAAAATCTAGAAAGACTCTTCATTCAGATTGCTTGTCAAGTTTCTTTATGTTATTTAAAGAACCTGAAGGTGAACATTTTAGACAATGTACTTGTTGTGTAGTTTATGCCAGGAAGAAGATAGGAAGTTATAACCAGCAGGCTAAAAGGAAAGCCCTTGGTCTTACAATAAAAGGTTGGTGAATAAATGCATGTGTGGATCTTTATTCTCTAATGCCCTTTTTCTAGTTTTAAACAAGGTTTTTTTTTTTTTTTTAATTACATGCCAATCATTACATAACAGGGATTTAACAATGGTGAATTTACCCGAACTCCATGCTACTGGAAAGAGCAAACGTTAAACCAAGTTCAGCCTTTTATGTGCCAGAAAACAAAACAGCTGACTGAAAAAAACAACCCTTCCCTATAAGACTTAAATTTTAAGACTCACAAAAGCCCTTTATCTACTATGATGTCAGGCACAGACCCTCTAAAGTCCTAGAGAGAGGGAGCAAAGATTGCCACCCCAAATATGCATTTTTGGGATACTGATTATTTTAAGCTGGGTATTTTATTTTTTTTTATTTATTTATTTTAAGAAGAACGCACCTCACAGTGGCCCCTGTGGTGATCAAAGCGGCAACCTTGGTGTTATCAGCACAGCGCTCTAACCAACTGAGCTAATGGGCACCCTAAGCTTGTTGTTTTTAAGAAATAAAAGACTCAAGAGGAGCTTTTTGCCTTCCCATTACCTGTCTAAAAGAATTCAGATCATAAATCTGCTCCAGGAAGGGACATCATCTAAGCATAATATGAACTAAATGTAACAGACAGGGAGGGATCTAACAAAGTCTGTTTGTCAGACTCCCTTCTGTGTCCCACTGTTCCTGGGTGGCTTAGCAAGAATTTGCTTACCAAATGTTTGCTCCTTCTTATCTACCTGTGAATTGCCTACCTTCCTTTTGATCTCCAAACCATCACCTGCTTTTCTTATTAGCTCAAGATGGCATATGAGCTTCAACTGCCAGAGTTGTCCTCAGGTGCCATATTCTTACAGAGCCCTCATATGTACATACATGATAAATTTGTTTATTTCCCTCCTGTTAATCTGTCCAATGTCAATTTGATTATTAGACCAGCCAGAAGAATTAAGAGGGAAATAGAGGGGATATTTTCCCCTCCCCTACACCATTCTTTGCCTCATAAATTATTACCTTAACTACTTGTTCCACCTGACAATTGAAACTAAATTCTTGGTAGCCAGGTTAAGCTTCTCTCCTTCCTCCAGGACCCTGAACTTTGGTCCACCTCTAGCATCAGCCAGCATACAAACACTCCTGAAAATAGGCTGGACTCAGGGTAAAATATTCTCTCAGCTACTATCCCATCATGCTCCCCTTTCATTCCACTTCCACATACCCTGCTGTTTCTGGTCTTGCTTACTCCTTCCTATACTTTTAAGGTACTTGCAGATCTTATTATAACCACAGCGTTCTCCCTATCTCAACAGTACTTTTCCCTCCCTTGAAATAATCCTTTGGAATTAAGTGTCTGCTTACTAAATCCAGATTTGTTTTTCATTTGACAGAATCTATTGAATGTTGAGTCTATATAGATTTTGGGTTACATTTATTTAAGTGAAATTAGGTAAAAATTTACCCTAAGGAAAAACATGGCAAGAAAATTCAAGTAAAATCTGTTAAATTAATTAAATAAGGAAGCCATTAGATCAAGGTGGTTCTAATGCCCTGGAGGCCTATGTAAGTAAACCAAAATCTAAGCCTATTAGATGCCTCACGGTTACAAAATCAAAATGCTAAGTACAACAAATCATACACAGACAACTAGACTTTAAGTCTATAATCAGAATTGCATAATAGTACTACGGCATAGTTTTAAATGCTGGGAAGGATGCTTAAACAAGTATATATATATATATATATATATATATATATATATAATGGAAATAAAATACACAAAGAAATACAGAGTACTGGGAATGGTAACTACTTGGGTAGATATATAATTTTTTTAAAAATCTCTTACTATTTAAATTATTTAAAAGATAATTGCCTGTTAAAACAAGAAAATAACGTACACTGGGGTTTATAACATTATATGAAGTAAAATGTATGAGAAAAATAGCATAAAGACCAGAAAGAAAGAAATGGAAGTATACTATTATTGTAAGTTTTTGTACTATAAAGAAGTGGTATAATATCACCAGAAGATAAACTGTGATAAATTAAAGGTATCTACTAGAACCCTAAAGCAACTGCTAAAATAGAAAAATAAAATTATAGTTAATAAGCTAGCACAGAAGATAAAATCAATTTATATAAAAAAGGAAAGATGCTCAATCTAAAACAAGGCAGAATAACAAGAAAAAGAGAGCAAAGAATAGCTTTGGTAAATAGAAAACAAAAAATCATACCACTTCAAATATAAATGGTTTAAGCACTCAAATTAAAAGACAGAGATTGTCAAATTAAAGAATACAAGACTCAATTACATGCTGCCTTTAAGGAATGTACTCTAAATATAAAGAAAATAATAGGTTTAAAGTAAAAGGATGAGGAAAAGATATACCACGCTAACATAGTCATAAGAAAGCTATGAGAGTTATATTAATATTGGACAAAGTAAATTTAAGATAAAAAAATATAAGCAGGAGTAAAAAGTTAATCTCATAATAATAAAATGGTTAACCAGGAGGACATAACAATCTTAAATATTTATTACCCTAATAACAAAGCTTCAAAATGCATGAAACAAAAATGTATAGAACTGCAAAGAGATACAGGTAAATCTACAATTATGGTCAGAAATTTCATAACCCCTCTCTCAATAAACAGAAGTATACAAGAAAATCCCGTCTTCTTGACTCAGATCCCCGCAGACAAAGGTGAGTATATCCAGCAATTTTCTTTACACACTCAGAAGCAGCACGATCAAGAAACATTTCTGATTATATTTTTTTACTGTTAGCTAGCTATCATCAATTTCTAGGTTCTATATTAACCAGAGCCAGATGTGTGTGTGAATCACCCACATTGGGAAGTGGCAATATACCACAGAGATTAAGAGCTTTGAAATCAAGGAAACTTGAGTTCTCTCACTTACCCACTATGAGACCTTGGGCAGACTTTAACGCATCAGTCTCCTCATTTGTAATATTGGGATAATAATAACATCAGTGGGCTCTATTATCGTAAGGGTGAAACTTGGGGAGCCAATAACGTAGTCAGACTTAGCTAGTGTACAATTTGATTCACCTCATAGCTCACTATTTAGTCACCAGATATTCAGCTTTCTCTTTGTTTTTCCCCCTCACTGCTTGGTTTAATGACTATGCTTTGTTCCCTTTCTTAAGATTATATATACTTTGCTGATCTAAATAATCAGCAGAGTGCTAACCTGGAAAGAACAATTTCTCAATTCTCAGGTGCCTGGACACTGGGATCCATGGTTGCAACTCCCTTCCAGTTTTGCTGACGATGCATAAAACACTCCAGCCATGACTACTAAGTTGGAAATAACATTATGAAGCAGACCAGGCCCCAGGAGGCGATTTCTAAACTGTCAGCCCTGAAACTTACATGAACTGACCAACTCCCACGTTTTTTTTGTGCCCCACCTGCCTGCCTGACAATTAAACCTCTTGATCATTCTATGTTCCGGGAAGGTGTTTTTTTCTGGACATTAGTCTGCCATCTTCCCTAGCTGCCACATCTAGAATAAGCAATGCTTTTCTCCTCACCAACACTTGTCACTCGAGTTTTTGGGCTCCAGGTGGCAAGTGGTGCCAGACCTGGGTCTGGTAACATTATTATATATTGTAGTGACTATTACAACAATTGCAAAGAATCAACTGCAAGTCATTTTGATTTCTGATACACTCCTCCATTTGATTTGATTGAACTCTTTTTCTCTCTCCCTCTGACCCTTGTTTTAGAAAATGACCCTATTTAATGGTAACACTGTTATGTATGGATGTCACTGAAAAGATGGCTCTGAACCTAACATTCACTTTTCATGCAAAAAAATACTGCCCTTTGTTTTGTGCAGGCAGCTGCCTCTTTTAGACTATTCAAATGTTCAAGACTTTGACTGAAGAATGTTTTCATTAGTGCCTGCCAAACATAGTTACCTGGAATTTGGCAATCCAGATCCATGCCAAGCAGACGAGTCAAGTAGCTGTGTACAAAATATTTACTATCATGGCATTAAGCCATATGGTGTAAGGAGCATTGCGACAGGAGCAGACTTAAGTCCTACCTGCAGCTCTATTAAGAAGAAGCTGTATAACCCTTACCAAATCTGAACTCTCTGGGTCTTAATTTTCTTACCTATAAAATGACAGAATTTGGTACATATAGTCACTTGGTTCCCCCAAATTCTTTGTTATTAGGAATGACTCTCCCAAAACAAAATCTTCAGAAGACCTCACTCATTCATTTATTCCTTCATGTATTCACTAATTTAAATTGATTAAATGCCAGGCACTGTTCTAGACATTGGGGATTCCACAATGGGGAAAAAAAATGAGTACCTGCTTTAAAGAATTTAAAATTCCTTGGAGAAAACAAATAGTAAACTAAAAAGGAAATATATAGTATGATGGCAACTAGTAAAAACTTGAGGAAATATTGTTACCAATAAGGTGAAATATTAAACATAGTTTAATCCAATCTATTAATCTAGTTCCTTGTTTATAGTCATTCAAACACAAAAAAGGAAAGATAAGTATCTCTTTCTTGAGCAAGTCAACTAGAATGTTCTATCTTTCAGATACATGATTAAGTCAGTAGCACAAAAAGGTAGAAAATTTGGTGACAGAAAAATTTTTAAAAATTAACTTTTACAAAAGGGAATATGGACATGAACAAATGAAAATGCTTGCCAGTGGATGAAAAAGCGGGAAAAATTAGGAATGCCAGGTACTGAATTTTAAGTAGATGTCACGAGCTATATATCTGTTAATTCTTAACTCATCACACTAATTCAACACTTTATATATTGTTATTGTTTTGCTCAGTTTCAAATCAAGAAACTAAGGCTCAAAGAGGTTGAATAACTTGCTAGGATCTGCACATAGCACTCATTAAGTTAAAAGTTAGTGCTCTTTCCATGGCACTGAAATTCTTATGAGACTTTCCTAGGAGGGTAGAAGGGTACGAGCTCATCATTGTATAAGAACCTTAAAATTCTTGGTGTGACACTGTTATGTGACCGGCCACACACAGATCATGGTGCATCTTAGCAAACAGTACAATTAATTGTATTGTGAAAGTATGGATGTCACACTGAGGATTAAACATGTTGTATTTCTCCGAAATTTTAAGACTAATCCCCGTTTTACATGAAAAGAAAATCCCTCCAGGCTTTATTGGATAAACCATTTTGAACTGAGAACTGAAAAAAGAGAAAGTGGAAAGGAGCTCAAATAAGGCAAGCATACAGTGTAGAGCTTAATTCGTTTTAATTATAAAATAGATGGTTGACTGTAGATTATAGAAATATCATAAGCTACCTCTTCACGTTTTTGATTTGCATTGGAAGCTGCTGATTCCTTTCAGTTGTAATCACAAAGATTTCTATTGTTTTAACAATTACTTCTACTTAAAGATAATAAGTGGCTTTGATTCTTCTGTCATACTTCCAATTCTGAGTCTGATGCTTATTTTTATTTTAAATATTAAAATATTCATGACTAAAGTTTCTAAATGACATTTTCATCCAGGCCCCAGATCTTTGCCAATTATTGGAAATGGGCACATCCTCAATCTGAAGAGGCCATATCAAACCAACTGGAAATAGGAAAATTTACGTAGGGGAAAATTTATAATTTCTGGTTTATTCTGATTGTACATGTTAATTACTTCTATTAAACAGATAATTATTGGCCAGCAACTAGGTGAAAAGAACAATGCCAGGGAAATACAAATGAAAGGGAACAGAGGCCAACCGCTTAAAAAGGTCATAGTCTAATGGGGGATATAGATTTATTAAACAATATACTTAGTGCTATGAATATAGTGAACTATATTTTCACCTGGATAAAGTTGTATCTTTCTCATGAGTATGTTTGTTAAATGTCTCGGTGAAATCTAAATAGTCTACTTTTATGGCATTCCAGTAATCTAATGACTCTTTAAATTATTAGATTAAATCTTTAACACTAATTCTTTAGCTCTTTAACACTAATTTAATAACTTGTTAAAAATGAGAATGATTTCACCTTGATATTATTTTTTTTATTAAACTAATATTGGCTCCTAGTAAGCAGCACTAAGCCATTTTAATGCTTCAATAACCTTTTTTAAAAAAGCATTTCACACACTACGTACTGTCCTCACACAATGTTCCAGGAGACCACGAGACACTGTACATGTTCCATGCGGAAAAGCGCTGTGAATGGATTTGAGAAATGCCACATATTATAGGCCTCTCTTTGGACTCATGGAGCTCCAATTAGCATATGAAAACCTCTGAGAAAAACAACAAATGCCTGTTTAATTATTTAATCCAGTTTTTCCACATTTACTAGTCCTTAGAACATTTCTTTTTGTTGGAATTCCCATTAATATCTCATGACAACAGCACTGAGAAAAAAATAGTTCACTCAAAATCCTTGATCTGTAGTTTCCAGGATTCACCTTTTCTTACCCCTTCCAGATATTTGGGACATTTTCTTGTCTTTTGCCTCTGGCACTTCTGCTCTTTTCCATAATACCTCAAATATTGCTGACTAATTTTATAATTATACACAAAATTGTTTTAGTTTTTATCAATATCAAATCTAATTTTTTCCCTCAAGAAAATAATTCATTTTTAAGAAACAAGTGGTTTTTTTTGTTGTTGTTTAAATTTTTTTAAAGTGACTTCACTGGCCATAGAAAATATTATTTAAAGATGAAAATGACTACAGTTCCACATCCCCAGTCTAGTAATCCAAAATCATTCAAATAGGTATAAGCATTCTTTAGACCAATTTTGTATAAATAAAAATAAATTTAAAATATTTTTATTATTAGACCATTTTGTAGCATTTATTACTTCACCTTAATAAATTATTTTGCTGTGATATATATATATATATATATATATATATATATATATATATATATATACACACACACACACACACACACATACATATGATTCTAGGACCAGCATTTTTAAAACACCTCAGTTACTCATGTTGCTAACTTAATGTTCTTCACAAGTACATGACTCTGGGGATATCACTATTCTCTGAAAGGTGGACCTCCGTGGGTCCTTCATATTCTAATACTATATTCTAAAATGTAAATTTTTAAATGTAAAGGTGAGATAGTTTGAAGAGTCACATATTTGTTATAAAACAGTTTTATATAGTACAAGATCCATAGTCAAAATAATATTATCTTAATATAAGAACTGAATGCGACCAGTACCCTTTCAAAGAAAGGTTTAACCTGACATGATGTGGGAACAGCAGCTCTGGAGATATTTATCCCTCTTTTGGATTCTGTGTTGAGACTAGCAGGGGTGATATGCCCCACTTCTAACACCTAAGTTGCCTTTTTCTATTCTAATTTTGTATTTCCAGTTATCAGTCAAACTCAGAAATTCTTTCCCTTTCTTTTGTGCCGCTATAGAAAAAGAGAAAAAAATGCAGGTGGAGGAATGTCTGGGGCTAGGAACTGAAACATAAAAAATAATGCCACCATTACCACAAATACCACCGTGGAAAGATGTGGGCAATCTTGGGAAATTTCTCTTTCCTTATTTTTCTAAAAGTTAGCATAAGCTCCAACTCTACTGAGAAACTTCTCAGATCTGATCATTATCATTTCCTTTAGCCATGCACAAATTCACATATCTGTCTATTCAAGAAATATTTATTGAGTCCCTACTATATGTTACAAAAATATGTATCCCTAGAAATTAATATATATAGCACTAATGTGAAACTTTGATCACACCTCCTTGGTAATTATTTACTTCTAACTTTTTACTTGGGTAGTTAGTCTATGAATCTACAATTTTCCCTGGCAAAAAACACTTTGTTTTCTATTGTTCATCAATCTCTTAACCACACCTAGCATGATGTAAGGCTATAGTAAACACTGAAGACTGCTTATGGTATTGAATTTGTTGGAGAAATATAATTAAAATAAAAATCTTCTCCCAACCCAGAAATTCTCCCTTCCATAAGGATGATAAAGAAAACAATTTTATTGTTGAATAAGCATTAAATCAGATTGTGGTGTGCATCATAGACAATCCTCTAAGAGACTGCAAAGACAGGAAGAAAGTCCACCCTTTTATATAACCAAGCAGATACACCCATTACAAAAATGTTCTCAAGACAAACAATAATTAGTCCTCAAGTAAGAGGACTTGACAGCACCATTTGTCACACATAGCTCATCCTAGATTCACCTGGTAATTGGGATGACTATCTGTGTTAATTGGCTTTATATAAAAGAAAATAAACTTCTCATATCTTATAACAGGAGGTAGTTTTGGACCATGGAAGAAGGCATCCACTGAAGTTAGGCTGCTACACTCCCACAGAAACTGGGAAAGGGGGGCACTCTCTCCTTTGATGTTCACATTCCAAAGAGATGGCTCCCAGGTCCCTGAGACAGACATTTTTAGGTCTTAAAGCTGACGAAAGACTTACCTAGTTTTCAAAATGGCTTCTATACCATTGAGAGAGGAGAAAGTACTTACAAAATTTTCTAAAGTAAATGCTCTAAGAGAAAGAGAAGTTTTTTCCCTTACTCTCCAAAGGGAGAGAGTAAGCCTCTTCTTAATTTTTATTTGTTCCTGCAAATTTAATTTTAAAAGTTTCAAGGAAATAATTTTAAAATATTTTCCTTGGCTGAGAGATCCAAGACGGCAGAGTACATAAACACTGTGTTTCTATCTCTCCATGAACACATTAAAATTACAAATAAATTACAGAACAATCAATCTGGAGCACCACCTGAGTCTAGCCAAACAGAAGTCCTATAACTAAAAATATAAAAAAACCATATTGAGACTGGTAGGAGGGATGGAGGCCCTGGGGCAAAACAGGCCCCAAACCTCCCTGTGGCAGTTGAGAATCAGGAGGGATATCTCAGCCTCAAAGGTTACCCCTGAGGAGCCAGGGACCCAAGTCCCCACACCAGGCTCCCCGGTATGGTGTACTGGTGCCGGGAAGAGGAACCCGCACAACATCTGTCTGTGAAAAACAGTGGGGATTCCGACCATTTAGGTGAGATGAAAGGCTGCGGGAAACCCAGACATCCTCTTAAACAGCCCTCGCACAGATTTACTCTCTCGCAAGCACTCACCTTGGGCTCCAGCGGAGGGATGGTGACTCAGAGGGTCTCAAAGATATATGAGGGGACAGGCTGAATCGTGTGGCTTCAGGAGGAGGACTGGAGGATAGTCAGCATTTTCGAAGTGAGAGGTCTCCTCCTGTGCAGATGGCAAGTGGGAGCCATCTTTCCTAAGTTGAGCCCGTGCCCACAGGCCAAATCTGAATCTGATTGGCCTGGTGAGCTCCGTTGCTGTGTCTAGCTGACTCAGCTGCAACCCCGCTCCGCCCAACTCAGCTGGGACCCTGCCCCACCCAACTCACACACAGCCAGAGGCACTTTCTCTGGGATCAGCCAGCCCCTCTTGCATCTTTCTTGGGAAACTATCGGAGTCCACGGGCCTTACGTATGTGGTGACTGGCCTCAGTGAGCTCTGAGACTTTTGCTGAGTCATTCCAGGCTCAGCACTGACACCAAACCAGAGTCTACATTGACCTGGTGACCATGACTCTTCCCACTCTAGTGACTCCCTGAGATCCTGCCTCACCCAACCCATATACTACACAAGGCTTTATTAGTGGCTGAACCTTAAGGGAGCTGGCAGGTGGCAGCAGACCTTCGGGTATCCTGGCTTTTTGTGGAGTTACCCCAAGTCTGGTACTGGTGGCAGTCATCCTCAATCCACAGCACGGACTCTCCCATGAGCTTCCAAGTTTACCACAGGCAGCAAATAACCTTGGATCACTTTGTATTGTAGCTCCTACCAGGTTGTCCCCAGCCAGTCACAGGCAGTGGGTGACCTGGGCCTGATCGGAGCCCCTCGCAAGAGGAAGGGTGAAAAAGTGAAGGGATTTAAAAGTACAAATTAGTAGTTACAAAATAGTCACGGGGATGTAAAGCATAGAGAATATAGTCAATGATATGGCAATAACTATGTATAGTGCCAGGTGTGTACTAGACTAATCAGGGGGATCACTTCTTAAATTATATAAATGTCTAAGCACTATGCTGTACACCTGAAATTAATATAAAATAATATTGAATGTCAACTGTAATTGATAAATTTTAAAAGGAGGGGGAAAAGGGAAAGGGAATAAGAGATCCAAATTTCCAGGTATAAAATAAGCATGGGGAATATAATATTGTGATAGCATAATATGGTGTCAGATGGTTGCTGGACTTATGGTGATCACTTCTTTAGGTCTATAAATGTTGAATAATTATGGTGCACTCCTGAAACTAATATAATATTGTATGTTAGCTATATTTTTAATAAAATCTTTAAAAAAAGAAAAGAAAGGGAATAAAACACATTTTCCTCATTATAAGGAATTGCCTTCTCTGATGGTGAAACTTGGAAAACTATGAGATTTAGCTTGACCACCTTTCAGAAATTTGAAATGGGCAAGTGGATCATAGAAGATACAATTATAGAGGAATGTCAGCATTTCATAGAGAACTTTGAGTCTCACAGATGTGCATAGAATGAATAAAACCACATCTTGTTTTTTCATGAAAAGAAGTCAACCAAAGGTAAAATTTGAGTTATTTATTTTGACATAATTTCAGACTTGTAGAAAAATTCCAAGAAAATGCAAATATTCCCAATATTCTTCTCCAAGATTTTCCAAATTTCAACATTTTAAATTTGCTTTCTCTCTGTCTCTCTTTTTTCTGAACTATTTGAGAGTATTTTGCAGACATATTGTACCTTTATTCCTAAATACTTCAATGTGTTCCTTGAGATAAGTAAAAGCGTTCTCTTACTCGTACATAACCAAAGTATGATTTTCAATAATCATGCAAATAACATACATAATATTATCTAATCTGCAGAGTTTATTCAGGTTTCACTGTTGTCCCATTAATGTCCTAACTAGCAAAAGAAAACCTTAGATTACACATTGCATTCAGTTGTCATGTCTCTTTTGCCTCCTTTAATCTGGAACAGTTGCTCAGTAATGGGTAAATTTCTGATCCCTTTAAATAACAGAGTTAACCCATGTTATTTTTGTCAATATGTGGGATGAATAATCCAAAGACGCATTTCATGTCAAGAGTTTTCTCATTTCCTTAATAAACTAAGCTCATTCTTTTTCAAAAAGGAGCTCTTTTGAATATTATGTTCACTGATGCAGGAATTAATATAAAGGGAAATGGTAAAAGGTAGACAACCCTGAGATGAATGCAGAGGTGAAACAGAAGGCTCAGTGCTGCATGTGATAGAAAGCGAGAGGCTGTTGGCAGTTTGGAGAAAGAAAGTACACATAGATAAATGACTATTCCTGCTCCATTGTTAAGCTCCTAACAAGCGTTCATTTCTCAGAGCATTGTGTACACAGCATCCCACACACCCTTCCATTTGCACGTGAAGAAAACACTCTCTACAAGAATTCCCCTAGGCTTTCAGTCTTCACATTTAAGGGAAATGTTGATGTTAAAAGTGAATCTTAGCAACTAGAATGTTCTTCACGTATAATTAAATGCCCATCCACTAATACATGTTTAATAGTCTATAGTTTTCAATGATGCTGAGGAAAACAGGACTTAGTAGCAGAAGACACTAATATAAGGAATTGCTCTGCATGAAATTCTTTAAAGTAAAATAAACTGAATTATCTAGGTGTCCTATTTTAAATGTTTAAACTTGAATGCAGCCTAGTATTTTCCCAGATATTAACCATTAACAACCCCTACTTACACACACACACACACACACACACACACACACACACACACACACACTGAAATGTCCCTCACCTGGCACATTTTAATTTCTTTAATTGAGCCAAACGCAGATTTTCTTTGACCTATACTTTTAGTTTTCCTTGTGGCAATCTTTTAACCAAATTCTGGGTATTTTTCAAGGCCCATTCTAGTCTCACCTCTCGTTGGAAGGCACAGTCCCCAATAATCCCCTTCTACAAAATCCTTCACTTGACAGTCTGTCCCATTCAGTCTGGAACTAGTTTAATATTCGGTATGTGAACATTCCTAACCTGATTAATGAATTCTCTTGTAGGAAAGCCCTTTGAGATCAAAACAATAATGAATGCTACTATGGCTAATGTCACTGTGTCAGTGTTTGGAAAATGGTTTGATGACCAAGACAGCCAATTCTTTAGGCTCTTAACGTTGATTGGCGAAAATGTGAAACTCATTGGAAGTCCTAGAATTGTGGTAACCGTATCTATCCTATTCACTTTAACCATATCTATCCTATTCTTTTAGCTTTTCAATATCTTCTGAGGTATACTTGATTGTTCAAGAAACCATGAAAAAATATTTATTAGAGAATTGTCATTTCAAAAATTTACACTTTCTGGAACTTTCTGAGTAGAGACATGACAAATCTGCTTGGTTAACACATCTGGTAATTCTCCCATCACAAATTACTGCATCAAATCTCTTATGATGCAGGGATTGGGAATTACACAAATAAAAGTTCATTATATGGGTTTAGCAAATTCTTATTATTTTGGCCATCCGTCTTTTACCTATGCCACTAGTTATGCATAAATGTGGGTATACAATGAGTGAATAAGGAACACTCAGTAGAATTTACTTAGGAGAGTAAATTTTAACAAAGAAAGACTATTTAGGATTACAAAGTAGTAAATAAAACCCTAACATTTATTCTGAGCCATGTAAGTTAACAATAATGCTGCAGTCCAATTTTTTATATTTGTGACTGATAAAGTTGCTATGTTCTAGAACGTAGGAAAAAAGGGACTCATCAAATAGTTCCCATTTTCAACAGTACTGACAATCACATCATTTCACTTTGGACTAATTTAGGCTTTGTTCTATAAGTGCAGGTTTATTCTAAATACAAGTTCTGGGAAACATTGGATCAGGTAATTTTAGTATCTAATTTTAGGAGAGATCTTTTAAGCCATTTGTGGGGTTGTGAACCCCTTTGACAATGTGACCAAATACCAGGGGTGTCAAAAAAATGTGTACACATTTTAAGAGATGTTATCTATTCTTAAGCAGTAGTTCGCCATAATCAGAAGTGTCTGGACATTGATGGTAACCACTTTGAGCACCTCTTGTAATTGCAGAAGTCAAACGCGACTTGTATTCATCTTTTGTTATTGGTGTATATTGAGTAGTACAATTAATAGTTTTTTCCTTTCTTAAAATGTGTATACTTTTTTTGGCACTGTCTGTATATAGACCCCATCTATATATAGACCCCATCTGTATGTAGACCCCAGTCTCTTGAAAAATAAATATACTGACAAATGTACAATATTTAACAAACAGTGAAGTCCTTCCTGAACTTTGTAATCGTCATAGAATATTAGATTAAGTGGTGCTGCTCTATAGGACTTGTAGACAGTAAACCTCTTATAAATTAAAAAAGTAATAGTAATTGTTCTGATCCTACAGGAAACATTAGTGGTAAATTTAATGTTCTACATAGAACTAAAGGAGTTTGACCTGGAATCACCTGGGGGTTTGTAAGAAAACACTTAAGTTTATAGCTCTTACCATAAAGCCAATATTATTTGTATGTCTCATCTAATCTCCAAGTAGATCTATTACCATAGTCAGAATATAAAAAATACTCTAACTACATAGAATTTGTTGTGAGCCATATCAATATTCATTGTAAGTTACTTAATTCCAATAAATTAGGAGGTCTTGTTGCCTAGTTCAGTCTGCTGTTAGTTGAGGTAAATTTCAAGACTGTATGAGATGCTATTTCTATATACTTTTCAGAAAAATTAGTGTCATTTCCATTATTGCAAGCATTACAAATGTATGTTTAATTTACTGTTGTTTTTTATTCTTTTAGCTTTTCAATATGCTTCCTGGTTCGGGGTTCTTCTTAAAAAGTCATAAGGCAGTACTCAGGAATAGAAATGAATTATTTTCTTTTATAAGGATGATTTTCCTAGATCACCGTCATAAATTTGACAAGAATGATCCAAGACGTTTCACTGATGACTTTTTGATCAGACAGCAGGAGGTTATGGTGTTTTCTTCAGGTGTCACCTTAGCCTATGATTTGGATTAATTAATAGCACCTCAAGGAAAAAGATTCCTTTCAAAGAAGAAAGATAACTGCACTCAATTAAGTTATTAATGGTAGATTTATACACTACAAAGAATGCTATTTATTACATTTTGCATTCTCAAATATTTTCCACTACCTTTCATATCACTCTCTGGAAGAAACCAATATAGATTTCAGATATGTTAGCTTTCAGAATTAATATTCTTTTTTTTTCCATCTTGAAAAATATATTTCAATTGATAAACTAGAGAAAGATTATTTAATTAAAAATTCTTTAAAGAAATACTGCTGGGAATATTCTAATCACTCAATTAAAAACCAATTTCCAATCTTCCTAAGAGGCAAACGGCCTTTCTCATTGTTAGTATTTATCATTATTAGCATCTGGAATGTGCTTTATCCTAAAATTCTGCACAATGTTGTCATAATAAAAAAAATTCCACTCTATTAAGAGAAGAATGCAACACTCTGTTTTTTTTAATTCATGATAGGTTATTTGTTATGGTGGTCCCGTATAAAATTACTTCATCACTTAAAAATAAATGTCCACCACTGACTGACACATGTTCAATATTCTATATAGTTTTAATGATTCATTTTACACTTTCAGGAGTAACGTACATCTATGGACTTTTCAGTAGTGAAAATTTGGTGCACTTGTTGGTAATATGTTTGTGGCAGGTACAGAGACCACAGCCTCCACACTGCACTGGGGGATTCTGCTCATGATGCGATATCCTGAGGTCCAGAGTAAGTCTCCCAAGATTCAGAATATTACCTGAAGGAGAGCAATCAGAAATCTCTCATACCGGACAATGTAGAATTCTATGACTACACTATATACTTTTAATTTGTACACTTGAGGATAGTTTGTGTCTTTAGTTTTCTTTTAATATAAGAAAATAAATTTTGTTCCCTAAGCATCTTGAGATGATTTGAAGGCATCATTACATGCAGGTCTCCAAAGGAGCCTTAGGAATAGAGGCCTTGGGGATGGAAGTAGTCCAGGGGAAACATGAGCCTGAACTCAAAGAGCCCTTGGGTTTAACTTTCACATGTAGAGAAAATGGGAAGACTGTTCCAACACCCCTTCTCACTCCAGACTCTAATCACTCTAATTCCATTTTATCCAGAAAAGGTCTGTGATGAGATCACCCAAGTTGTCGGTCGGCCCAGCCCAGAATTGCACACCGACGCTGTCATTTATGAAGTACAGAGATTTGCTACTACCCTGCCCATATGGGAGAGGGGAAGAATATCAGCTGCTCAAAATCACTGTCAAAAACAATCTTGGCCTGGCTTTCTTTCTTCCCTCCCTCTCTTCTGCCCTTCCTTTCTTCCCTGTCTGTCTCCCTCCCTCCCATCCAACGAAAAGAAACATAGGGTAAACGGGATCAAATATATGGTGATGGAAGGAGAACTGATTCTGCGTAGTGAACACACAATGGGATTGATAGATGATGTATTACAGAATTGTACACCTGAAACCTATGTAACTTTACCAACCATTGTCACCCCAATAAACTATGATTTAAAAAAAGGAACTGATGTGTGTTTGTAGTAGGTGACACTTACTCTGCAGCTTTGTAAGGTATTATTTTTCATGTTATAGTTGAGAAAATTAGGGTTCAGAGAGTTTACGGCTGGTGTGTAAGACAGCCAGGACTCCTGTGACGGCAGGCCACCCTTTCGAGCCCTGTGCTTTCACCACGCAGGCCTCCTTCCAGCAGCACTTCCTTGCTTCATGTCCCTCCTCACACAGAAACACGCCCATGCCCTCTGCTTCCCAATATTATGACATCTGGATGCAGTCTTGTGAATTCCACTGGTAAAATGAGGAGCTATGTATAGAGTTTTGCAAAAACAAAACTGAAGGCAGGAACTAGCCTACGGTCATGCTATGCCCATAGCCCTACATTTTTTCCTTGATACTTAGTCTGTTCACTGCTTCTGGGCCCATCTCTGCCTCCATCCACGGGGCCACTGACTATTTAGACCCCCTCCCCACACCACCATTTTCTGTCCTGTACACAAGGAGTTTTACAGGACAGGAAGTGATGGTGCTTCTCTGGTGCTTCTCTTCTTAGCACACATTAAACACACTGTTGGATTGAATTCATCTGAATTCATCAGATTAGCAACTGAAATGGAAAAACGGATACAACCAATATAAAAAAAAAAAATCGCCATGGAAGCAATAATAGTGGTAATAGTGGCAGGACTTTAGCTGTAGTTATCTACTTGGGTGAGAGTTCGTAGAGCACTGTATTGGAAAAAGCTTTGCAGTGATAAGGCATCTAATTTCTACTGGGTATTAGGTGCCTCCGTTTCACTGAATTCCAATCTTCTCTGTCATGCACTGGAAATCATCTAGCACAGTTGTTATGAGGAGAAAATCCATGTACAATGCCCAACTAAATAAATAAAAAATATATATATCTTTTTGAACAAAACACTTTAAAGCAGTTGATGGCTTTTTGTGACTCAAAAACTATTTAGATTCATGTGATAAAACAGCTAATCCCCATGACAGTATTCCAAAGCTTTCTTAAAGAGAAAGCTATGATTAACTAAGATCAAGTAGTAAATATTTCCCTTGCTTTTGGAACAGGTTTTTGTTTCTATTATTATTTTAGTTTTAGTTTGCAGAATATGCTTCCCTAGATCACAGTTAAAATTACTTTCTTTGATGGTTCTAAATTGTTTCAGAGTATGTGGCCAGCTGTGGAAGTGGGGTAGCTTATTTTTGAGAATTGGTTTTACTGGACCTGTTAGAATTAGCTTGCCCACCATCATGGTTCCTGGAGGTAAAAGAACGAACTTCACTGAGTCCCCAAACATGCCAGGAACGACACCAGGTTCTTTCATACGTACCATTTCATCTAAGGCTCATGGTTACCAGCTCTTTAACTCCCAACATACAAATTTAGAAACTGGGACTTATCAAACGTTAAATAGTATGTGGTTATCACATAGCAAATACATGACTAAGTAAGAATTTGTTTCCAGTTCTGGGTCCAAGGCTTGTGTGTCTTAGTAGGTACTGAATGAATATTTGTTTGAACAAATGAAAGTTCCACATTTAATCTCAAGCCCTGCCTGATGCCTCTCCTTTGCTCCCTGCTTCTATTTCCTTGTAGAACACACTGATGCCAAAAAATTGACAACTAAGATCACGATGCATCTTTAAAGAACCACCTTTCTAGAAAGGAATTTAACCTGTCATTAATAAGATTTTTTTTATTTTTTATTTTATTTCTAGGTCATCATTTTACTGACCTCTGTACTTCGGGATGAAACACTGTGGGAAAAACGAGACACATTTAATCCTGAGCATTTCCTCAACTCTACCGCAAAGTTTACCAATAAAGCTTTCATGCCCTTTCCAGTAGGTAAGGTATCTTACTTGAGAAAGGTGGTGTGAAAAATCTGGAAAGATTTGGCCTTGTCTTAGGATAGTGCTCAGGTTCTATATTTTCCCATGTGCCACTAAACTTCAGAAACATGGAAGAATGGAAAGAGCAGGGATCCTGTCCTCCCCCTGGCTTTGGGGGGGCAGGCATTGGAAAGATTTTCTTCGGTCATCCTTAAAGATTCCTGTGGCTGAGCCTAAGATAGAGCAGAGCCTCTGGAATTTGAGGAGAATAACAGGCAGCCCATTTCACTTCAACTCACTTTGCTTTAATATATATATGCCAACACCAGTGTTTCTCTTAGGATTTCTTTCCTTTTCTTTCTTTTTTAAAAAATTTTATTGGGGAATATTGGGGAACAGTGTGTTTTTCTAGGACCCATAGTTGTTTTCAATCTAGTTGTGGAGGGTGCAGCTCACTGGCCCATGTGGGAATCGAACTGGCAACCTTGTTATGAGCTTGCACTCTAACCAATTGAGCCATCCGGCTGCCCCTCAGGATTTCTTTTTGAGAAGGGGAGGGGATGGGTGGGGAGTGAAGGAAAGAGCTTTCCAGGACAATAAATTTTGAAAATCCAAGAAACTAAATGAACTTACTCTATAATTGTCTAGTTTCCAAAGACTCTGAAATGAATTCTCCATTCCTAGGAAAGAATCTTTGCCACACTATGCCCTAAGCGGTATATCACCTTGGCCTTTCCACTTATACAAACAATGGCTTAACATTCACTCCAGATACCTGTGGTAGGTACACAGCAGCCACCCAGAGGATAGACTTTCTTCACCTACTTATGACTAAGGGATACAAGAGATACAAAGCACAATTTATTCTAATGTTTACACATACACACACACACACACACACACATACACACACACACACATGCATGCACACAGGATGATATACAAGAAAAAATTCCATATATTAATGGCTCCTACTTTAAAATTAAAGACTGGACTATCACATCTAAAACCAGAGTTAAAGAAAATGAAAAGTAATTTACATGGAATTTGCAATGGTATAAACTCAATTTATTGCAACAATTCCTTGCCATATATTTTGGAGAGAAAAAAACAGCCATAAAAACATAAACAATGATCTTCAGAGGGTATCTCATTTTATATGTGAAGAAGATGGCTCAATTATTTTATCACGCATAAAGCTTTTTTTCAGAATCCTTTTATCAGATCTTGGACATCCTGATTTTAGTATTTAGAGAGAAGAAACTGTGCTCTACTTGACAACTGCCCTTC
This sequence comes from Rhinolophus ferrumequinum, assembly GCF_004115265.2. Taxonomy (NCBI): domain Eukaryota; kingdom Metazoa; phylum Chordata; class Mammalia; order Chiroptera; family Rhinolophidae; genus Rhinolophus; species Rhinolophus ferrumequinum. Next base: position 17,850,332 of record NC_046286.1, on the reverse strand, counting down.
CCATGAACAATTACTTTTAAATTTTCTCCCACCAACATTGTGTCCAGGGGTCCTCCACGGTTTCTCACCTGGTCCTGGGGGCTTCTCTGGACTATGAGATAAGCAGCAATAGTTCAGAATTTTGCAGAGTGGCCATTCCTCAAAGGATTTTGTCCAGCTTGTCTCAGGAATTCTAAACTTCTTTTTTTCCTGCTTTAGGAAATCTACGAATAATAACATTATTTTTATTATAGACAAATATAACAGAAGTACTCTTAAAATATAACCATCACAAAACTGTCACAATAAGAAAAAAATGTTATGAAACCAATTTTGTGCCTCAGCTGTGAGTGCCAAATCTCTCCAAATTTTCGTGTTTGTCTAGTTGTGTTTAAGCCACTCTTTCCCCCAATTCATTCCTTAGCAATTATTACTTACTGCGTTGAAATTGAGATTTTGCTCTCTGGAGGGCTTAGTTGATCTAAATAAGGTTTTTGATTGGCCTCTAAGGTCACGCCTAACTAATTTTCACATAACATTTCTATTTTTTTTTTTTAATTTAATGGGGTGACATGTGTTAGTAAAATTACATAGATTTCAGGTGTACAATTCTGTATTACATCATCTATAAATCCCATTGTGTGTTCACCACCCAGAGTCAGTTCTCCTTCCATCACCATATATTTGATCCCCCTCACCCTCATCTCCCACCCCCCACCCCCCTTACCCTCTGGTAACCACTAAACTATTGTCTGTGTCTATGAGTTTTTGTTTCTCATTTGTTTGTCTTGTTCTTTTGTTGTTTTTGGTTTATATACCACATATCAGTGAAATCATATGGTTCTCTGCTTTTTCTGTCTAACTTATTTCGCTTAGCATTATACTCTCAAGATCCATCCATGTTGTCACAAATGGTCCTATTTCATCTTTTCTTACCGACGAATACTTTCCATTGTGTATATATACCACAACTTCTTTATCCATTCATCTATCAAAGGACATTTTGGTTGTTTCCATGTCTTGGCCACCGTAAACAAAGCTGCAACGAACATTGGAGCACACGTATCTTTATAGATAAATGTTTTCAGATTTTTTGGGTAGATACCCAGGAAAGTGATTGCTGGATCATATGGTAATTCTATTCATAATTTTTTGAGTAACCTCCATACTGCCTTCCATAACGAAGTGTTCCTTTTTCTCCACAGCCTCTCCAACACTTGTTACTATTTGTCTTGTTGATGATAGCAATTCTGACTGGGGTGAGGTGATATCTCATTGTGGTTTTTATTTGCATTTCTATGATGATTAGTGATGTTGAGCATTTTTTCATACGTCTATTTGCCATTTGTATGTCCTCTTTGGAGAAATGTCTCTTCAGGTCCTCTGCCCATCTTTTAATTGGGATGTTTGTTTTTTTGTTGTTGATTTTCATGAGTTCCTTGTATATTTTGGATATTAGCCCCTTATCGGAGACACTGTTTGCAAAACTCTTCTCCCATTCGGTTGGTTGCCTCTTTATTTTGTCAATGATTTCTTTTCCTGTGCAGAAGCTTTTAAGTTTCATATAGTCCCATTCGTTTATTTTAGCTTTTACTTCCATTGCCTTTGGAGTCAAATTCATAAAATGCTCTTTGAACCCAAGGTCCAGAAGTTTAGTACCTATGTTTTTTTCTGTGCAGTTTATTGTGTCAGGTCTTATGCTTAAGTCTTTGATCCATTTTGAATTAATTTTGTTACATGGTGACAGATAGCAGTCCAGTTTCATTCTTTTGCACGTGGCTGTCCAATTCTCCCAGCACCATTTATTGAAGAGGCTGTCTTTCCTCCATTGTATGTTTTTAGCTTCTTTTTCAAAAATTATCTGTCCATATTTATGTGGTTTTATTTCTGGGTTCTCAATTCTATTCCATTGGTCTATGTGTCTGTTTTTCTGCCAATACCATGCTGTTTTAATTATTGTAGCCCTGTAGTACAAACTAAAGTCAAGGAGTGTGATACCTCCAGTATTGTTCTTTTTTTTAAGATTGCTTTGGCTATTCGGGGTCTTTTGTGGTTCCAAACAAATCTGATGATTTTTTGTTCTATTTCTTTTAAAAATGCCATTGGGATTTTGATGGGGATTGCATTAAAGCTGTATATTGCTTTGGATAATATGGCCATTTTAACTATGTTGATTCTTCCAATCCATGAGCACGGAATGTCTTTCCATTTCTTTGTGTCTTCAATTTCTTTCAAAAATGTCTTATAGTTTTCAGCATATAGGTCCTTCACATCCTTGGCTAAGTTTATTCCTAGGTATTTTATTCTTTTTGCTGCAATTACAAAAGGAATTGTTTTTTGTATTTCTTTTTCTGAGATTTCATTGTTAGTATATAGGAATGCAATGGACTTTTGTACGTTGATTTTGTAGACAGCAACTTTACTGTATTCGTTGATTGTTTCTAATAGCTTTTTGGTGGAGTCTTTAGGGTTTTCTATATATAGCATCATGTCATCGGCAAAGAGTGATAATTTACCTTCTTCATTCCCAAATTGGATGTCTTTTATTTCTTTCTCTTGCCTGATTCCTCTGGCAAGGACTTCCAACACTATGTTGAAAAGCAGAGGTGATATGGGACAGCCCTGTCGTGTTCCTGAATGTAGAGCAAAGGGCTTCAGTTTTTCACTATTATGAGATTAGCTGACGGCTTATCATATATGGCCTTTATTACATTAAGGTATTTTCCTTCTATACCTATTTTATTAAGTGTTTTAATAATAAATGGATGTTGTATCTTGTCAAATGCTTTTTCTGCATCAATTGATATAATCCTATGATTTTTGTCCTTTATTTTGTTTATGTGATGTATCACATTGATGGATTTGCAGATGTTGAACCACCTTTGTGTCCCGGGGATGAACCCCACTTGGTCGTGATGAATAATCTTTTTAATGCAGTGTTGTATTCTATTTGCTAGAATTTTGTTTAGGATTTTTGCCATCTGTATTCATCAGAGATGTTGGTCTGTAGTTTTCTTTTTCTGTGTTGTCCTTACCAGGTTTTGGTATCAGGGTAATGTTGGCCTGATAAAATGAGTTAGAGAGTACTGTCTCTTCTTCAACTTTTTGGAAGAGTTTGAGCAGGATTGGTATTAGATCCTCTTTAAAGGTTTGGTAGAATTCACTAGTGAAGCCATCTGGTCCCTGACTTTTGCTTTTGGGAGGGTTTTGGATGACTGATTCAATTTCGTTACTGGTGATCAGTCTGTTTAGATTTTTCCAGTTCTTCATGGTTCAGCTTTGGAAGGCTATATGTTTCTAAGAACTTGTCCATTTCTTCTAGGTTATTGAATTTTGTGGCATATAGTCCTTCATAGGATTCTTGGATGATCCTTTGTATTTCTGTTGTGTCCGTGATAACTTCCCCTTTTTCATTTCTGATTTTGTTAATTAGTGTCTTCTCTCTTTTTATCTTAGTGAGTCTAGCCAATGGTTTGTCAATTTTGTTAATTTTTTCAAAGAACAGCTCTTTGTCACATTAATTTTTTCTATTGTCTTTTTGTTCTCTATTTCATTTAGTTCTGCTCTGATTTTTGTTATTTCCTTTCTTCTGCTGACCTTGGGTTTCACTTGTTCTTCTTTTTCTAGTTCTTTAAGGTGTAACATGAAGTTATTTATTTGGGATTTTTCTTGTGTCTTGAGATAGGCCTGTAATGATATAAATTTCCCTCTTAAAACTGCTTTCGCTGCATCCCCAAAATTTTTGTAGGATGTATTTTCATTGTCATTTGTTTCTATGTATCTTTTGATCTCTCCTCTAATTTCTTCTTTGACCCAGTCGTTCTTTAAAAGTATGTTGTTTAATCTCCATGTATTTGTGTTTTTTCCTGCTTTCTTTTTGCAGTTGATATCCAATTTCAAAGCCTTGTGATCAGAGAATATACTTGGTATGATTTCAATCTTCTTAAATTTGCTGAGGCTGATTTTATGTCCCAATATGTGATCTATCCTTGAGAATGTTCCATGTACACTAGAAAAGAATGTATAGTCTGATGGTTTAGGATGAAGTGCTCTATATATGTCAATTATGTTTCATCTAATGTGTCATTTAGGGCTGCTATTTCGTTATTTATTTTCTGTTTGGATGATCTATCCATAGCTGTCAATGATGTATTTAAGTCCCTTAGTATAATTGTGTTTTGGTCAATTTCTCCCTTTAGTTCCGTTAGTAGTTGCTTGGTATATTTCGGTGCTCCCTGATTGGGGGCATAAATATTGATGACTGTTATGTCTTCTTGTTGTATAGTCCCCTTTACCATTATGAAATGTCCATCTTTGTCTCTTGTTATCTTTTTCACCCTGAAGTCTGTTTCATCTGATATCATTATGGCTACATCTGATTTTCTCTGGGTACCATTTGCTTGGAGTGTCAATTTCCACCCTTTCACTTTGAGTCTATGCTTGTCCTTGTAGCTGAGATGTGTCTCTTGGAGACAGTATATGATTGGGTTTAGTTTTTTGATCCAATCTGCCTCTGTGCCTTTTTATTGGTGAGTTCAGTCCATTTACATTTAGGCTGATTATTGATATATGAGGATTTCCTGTCGTTCTATCTTTAGTTTTCTGGTAAGGCTGTGTCTCCATTGTTTCTTTGCCTTTTTGTTCTTGTCTATTATTTCTGTGTGGTGGTATTCTATGATGTTTCTCTCTGTTTCTTCTTTTACTACAGTATATATTTCAGTTCTGGATTTTTTTTGAGTGGTTACCCTTAAGTTTATGTAAAAGTTTGATATTTAGAGTATTCCATTTTCTTCAGCACGCTTACTTTCTCCATTCCCATATTCCAATTCAGGCCTTTACTCTCCCCCTTTTTATGTTTTGGTTGCCACAAATTGTCCCTGGTGATGGTGGTTGAATAGCCTCCTTTAGTATTTCTTGTAGTGCAGGTCATGTATTAGAAAATTCCCTCAACTTCGTATGTCTCGAAAGGTCTTTATTCCTCCTTCATATCTGAAGGATATCTTTGCTGGATATATTATTCTTGGCTCATAATTTCTCTCTTTCAATAGTTTGAATATTTGTTTCCACTCCCTCCTGGCTTGTAGAGTTTCTGCTGAAAAATCTGATGATAATCTAATGGACTTTCCTTTGTAGGTTACCATCTTCTTTTCCCTGGCTGCCTTGAGGATTCTTTCTTTGTCGTTGATTTTAGACAGCTTCAATACAATGTGCCTTGGAGAAGGCCTGTTGGGATTGAGGTAATTAGGTGTTCTATTTGCTTCTTGGATACGAGGATCCAGTTCTGTCCACAAGTTTGGGAAGTTCTCATTGATAATTTGTTTGAATATATTCTCTGTTCCCTTCTCTCTTTCTTCTCCTTCTGGTATGCCCATTGTTCTTATATTGCTCTTTCTGATGGAGTCAGAAAGTTCTTGTAGAGTTCTTTCATTTCTTTTAAGTCTCAAGTCTCTTTCTTCTTCCATCTGTGTAATTTCCAGGTTTCTGTCTTCGATGTCACTGATTCATTCCTCCATCTGGTCAACTCTACTACCTAAGCTGGTTATTTCATTCTTAATTTCTTCTATTGAGTTCTTAATCTCCAGAAATTCTATTTGGTTCTTTTTAAAAATTTCAATCTCTTTCGTAAAATGCTCATGTTGTTCTTTGATTGTGTTTCTGAGTTCTTTAAACTGCCTGTCTATGTTTTCTTGCATCTAGTTGAGTTTTTTCAGAACTGCAATTTTGAATTCTCTGTCATTTAAGTCACATATTTCCATATCTTTAAGTTCCTTTTCTGGAGACTTTTCACTTTCTTTCTGAGCTGTCTTGTTGCCTTGGTTATTCATGGCAATTGCTGATTTATTATTTCTCTTCCTAGACATCTACAGGAATGGCTTCTGCAACAGGTTGATAGGAAGAGGTCTTTCTTTTGTTTTCCAATACTTGTTGGTAGAATGTTTTATTTTCTCTCCGACTGTAGCTTTTTTTCTCTCTCACACAGTAGTGCTATGTTTTCTCTGCACTATTCCGCTTCTCACACAATGGGGGGATTCCGTGGGAGACGGGCTTCTCCTCGGTTAATAGTTTGATGGGTCAAAGGGCGCCGTGTCCGTGTGCGTATGCGGAGAGCTTTTGAAGTTTCAAAGCTCTTCCTGCACCAGATTCAGAGCCCGTATGTTTCAGCATTTCTGTTTACTCCTGCAGCTATCCGCCCAGATAGGTGGGGCCAGGGGCGGGGTGAGTTGTTAGATGTGGCCCAGAGAAATGTTGGCGACCACCACCACAGCTGGTCCTGCTTCCACAGCTCCCTCCCCTTTGCCGGAACTAGTTGGGCTGAGAATCTGTGTCTGTGGTCCACAGTTCTCAGAACAGCAAATATTCTGTTCTTTTGATCTGACACTGCTATTGTTCCGCTTCTAGCACCGGGCAGGTGGGGGCGGGGCGAGCTCTGGGAGGGTAAAGAGAGGGGCGTGGCTAGTCTCATTGCCTAAGGCTTCCGTTCTCTGCTCGGCAGTGAGAGCTTAAACCACCGTTTTCAGCCTTCTTCCCTCAGTCTTTGCTCCAAGGTCTCTGCCATGAGCGTTGGGTTCAGCCGTGTTATATGCTGTCCCCTCAGCCCTGTGGGCCGTAAACGGAGCCCTAGCAGTCCGAGTTCTTCCCTCTCCCGCAGCTCCCAGGATGCAGTGAGCTCGGAGCACTGAGCTAGGTCTGCGTCCTGCGCCGAGCGGCTCCGTCTTCGCACTTCTCCCTTCCCTCCTCCCCCACTCACGCGATTCGCCCACCTTTAGGTGAATTCAGTAGTGGGCCTCTTCGTCTTGCCTGTCTGCTGTGCAGGGAGTCCTTTGTGGAGTTATTGTTGTTCAATTAGTTGTAAATTCCAGGGGAGCTTTAAAGAGGCTCACCTCATGCCGCCATTTTGATGACATCTCTAACATTTCTCTTTAAATAAGATCATTTTCTATGCCTTCACCTACTTATCCTTAAGAGCAAACTAAAATGATACAAGGTTTATCTTGTTGGGTAGCTAGGTAGACTTTTATAATGAAACTAAATAAGGCCAAATATGGTGAGATAACACACCCTAAGTTGCTTTCTTTATTATCCAGTTAGATGACACCACTCAATAATGCATTTCTTCCTTGGCAGGTGGGAAGATCTGACCCAAAAAACTAAATTAGAAATTCCTTCCATGGGCTCCCTCAACACCCTATCATAGTTTGCGACACTACACAGAATGATAGTTACTTATTTCCTTCAGACTCACCTACTAGGTAGTAAGCCCCTTGAAAGCAATAGTTTCAGCCAAGTTCAATACCTGTATCTTGTATTTCAATACCTTTCACCCTAAAAAATCCTTGTTAGTAGGCATAGTGAGAAAATTATGGAGTTAATTTGTTCCCATTTGTGGAGCTAATCTGTTCCCTTGAAATCCTATGCAAATGAAAATGCTACTTTCCCTATGCTGTAAAATATCTACACTTTAATATTTTTCTGAACTTTGAAGTCTTCTGCGACTTAGTACACTTGCGAGTTATCTTCCAAATTAAATAAACTGGACCATCTACAATATTTTACTAGCAGTAAAGCAATACTTAGTTTTAGGATTTAGACTGGAAACAGGAAAGAAAAGAACTTGGTTGGGTTTTCTGAAGGACTGGAAGCAGAAACCTTTAATAATGCTACATCTCCATCAAATATACTACATTTGCTGTATAACACAACTAGAAAATTCATTAAATTGAAGCTGAAAATAAATGTATCACTCACAACACAATGCCTTAAGAAATACATATAATTATTAAGTCCCCTGTTGTTTTCATAAAAACTTACGTAGAAGACTACCTTCCTCTGCCTTACACTGCTTTTCGTATATCTTGACATTTCCCCCAAATAATTGATGTTTCAAAAGTAATACTAACCAAGTTTCTTTTCTTAAAATGCTTCAGCATGATGTAGTTTCCACTCATCCCTCTGGCCCCAGGTCAGATTCCCTACCTCATGCTCTGTGTTCTAGTCGAGTCAACTTTCTTCCAGTCCTCAAATGCATCATGAGCCCTCCATGACTCTAGATCACAGGAAGGAAGAAACTTTTCTATGTGTTCTCACGACACGCTTGACTTTACTCATCAAAACATTTTCCACATTAAAATGTTAATGTTTAATTGCTTGTCTTCCTCTGGGGTGCTCATAAGGTAGAACTGGCAGTACTTAATATCGTATTTCTAGTGCCTAAACTGGGAGACAAAGCCTATGAGGCTCAGAAGTAAGTGACCGACTCACACATTCTACAGTAGGAGAAATCACATGTGGATGGTTTTTCTCTTTATTCAGATTGTTTTTCAGATTTTTGTGCTGATATGTCTCATAATCATCCTCCATGTCCATCTGCCCAGGTCACTGGATGTGTGCTAGCGAGTCATTGGCCAGGATAGAGCTTTTCCTTTTCTTCACAAGCCTCATGCAGAAGTTCACCTTCTAGTCACCCCCCTGGGGTCTCCCATCTGAACCTGGACGACACCTCTGACATTGGTTTCATCACTCAACGAATGCCTCACAAGGTATGTGTTTTGTTCCAGGGCTAGGCTCTGCATGTGTACTGCAGGCTGTTCTTGGTGTTATCTTGTGGCCCTTTAGCACCAACTTCCCTTTTCTGTATTTTGCCAGCCACAATACTCTGCCAAGCACTTCAGCATTACTTAAGCAGTCCAGCCACATCATCGCAAAGGGTTCTCATGTCAGGTCAGACTGAGTTTCTATGCTAATCACTGTTGTAGAAACTTCATTACTGCCATTCTACAAGATAGAACAAATGAACAGAATATTTGACAAATAGAACCTTCATTTCATGCTCTAGTGTTTTGTCTTTCAAACTGAACTGTTCTTTTCCTCCAAGGCAAGTGAGACATCTAAGTAGCACCGATCAATTGGTTGAGACTGGGGGATCTTAGGATGCCCACGAGCATCTTCAAAACTGCATGAAGAACATTGAACTCAAGTGAGGCTCAAACTAAGCATAAGACATTTTGTGACTAATCAAAATAACAGACAGTTGCTTGTGAGTACAGCCAGTTTGAGGAGCTCTGAAAGTGAATGCTCCTGCTCCTGACATAATTGGAACATGAAGACCTCACATTCCTGTGCTCAGTGCTCTGAAGTCCCAGTCCAGACTTATGCCAGGGACCCTGTCACCAGAAAAAAGAAATCAAGTCAGTTCCTCTGAGACACAAAGCATCTATAGCCTTTATGAAGTCAAATCTATCTCCCCATCATCAACAGAAATGCTTCTCCCCTTCTCTTATCTGATCTTCGTCAAAGCAAAAATTGCACTGGACAAAGTTAAACAATCAAGGAAGACTTTATTTAAGGCTATTGCAATAGGGAGACAGGCCAGAACTTAGTCTGAACTCAATGCCACTGAAACAAAGGGGGGAAGAGATTTTAAGTGCAGAGGTGAGCAGATGAAGAAATACTGGAAGATGTTAGTAGGAGATTGATCAATGGGATATAGCCAGCACATAGAGTTACTCCTTAATTTGTGAATGCTTTTATCTGTGATTAGACCATCTGTGCTCTGTGTTTGTTAATTAGTGCCCATTGATCTGCTCACTCCTGCCCTTCCACAGAGACAGGGGTTCTATCTTCCTTGATGATTACATTGGGATGGTTCTCAGGTCCTTGAGAAACACATTCCTGCATTGTAAAACTGGCAAGAGATTTTTTAAAAGATTTACATCTCAAAGTTCAGAGAAAGAATTTACAATTCAAAGTTTTCTCAAGCAAAGGCTCGAAGGGAGCCCAGGGCCTAGCGTCAGGAAGAAGCCTGTCTAAAGTTTAGTGAAGTTGAGAGAATTATTAAAGCCTTCTTGGTCATCCCCAAGCCAGCATTGTCCACAAAGCCTTTTAAAGGGTAAATCAAATGGGGAATACTCAGATTCCCTTACTTCCCAGTTGACCGAAATGAAACCATAAATGATAAAGAAATAGGACCTGCTAATTTTATTGCTTGAACATATTCAAGAGGCAGTTGTATTTTCTGAGCTGCACGTAGTACAGCTCAGATTGAATTGTTGTTCAATCATATATCAGTTAATTCTAAATCCAAAGTCTAAATTAATTAGTGGACTGCTATCTCTTACACAGGGAATAGAAATAGCTTTGATTAGAGATCAGGAAATCTAAGTTTCAATTACAACCCTTTCAGTCCTCCATTTTTCTGACGTTATGACTATATACTGGCGGTGGCATCCTTAGTGAATCTGACACCAAAAGCATGTAATTTTTAACACCAATATGAAAAAGAAAGTTCAGTAATACTCCTAAAGTAAAACAAATAATAACTTTGATCCTTTGGTTAGTCTGATATAATTATGTAAATAATTGTCAAGTAACTAATAAGTAATCTTTACTAAAACTAAAATGTCTGCAAGAGAAACAGAACTACTAAATTGTACCACGCATGTTTTATTTTCTTGATTCATTCTTTAATTTTAAAATAATGAATAAAAAATAGTTTTCATGTTAAATATATTATCCAAGCCCAATAAACTATTTCATGTGTGAACTACATTTGTACTTATCAAGTAAAAAATGTTACATTTTACTGTAAATTTTACACATAAAAACTAACGTCAGAACTGAAGTAACTCAAGTTCTTTTTCTTACTTTTTTTTTAAGAACATTGACTTTTTTTTTTTAAAGAACATGGACTTTTTAAATTTTTATTTGGGGAAGAGGAACAGGACTTTATTGGGGAACAGTGTGTACTTCCAGGGCTATTTTCAAGTTAAGTTGTTGTCCTTTCAATCTTAGTAGTGGAGGGCGCAGCTCAGCTCCACGTCCAGTTGCCATTCTTAGTTGCAGGGGGCACAGCCCACCAGCCTTTGCGGGAGTCGAACCAGCAAACTTTGTGGTTGGGAGGATGCGCTCCAACCAACTGAGCCATCTGAGAGCTCTGTGGCAGCTAAGCTCAAGGTGCTGCGTTCAATCTTAGTTGCAGAGGATGCAGCCCACCACACCTTGCAGGAGTCAAGGAGTCGAACCAGCAACCTTGTGGTTGTCAGCCAACTGAGCCACCCGGCACTGGCCCATGTGGGAATTGAACTGGCAGCCTTCGGCATTGGGAGCACGGAGCTCCAACTGCCTGAGCCACCGGGCCGGCCCTCACGTTCTTTATTTTTAATCACTACAATAGTTATGTTACTGTTTACACTGAATCTACTCTTGAAATGCAAGAATATGTAGAGGTTATAGACACAAAGTACACTCCAAATTTGAAAAATTCTAAAGCTTTAGGAATTGATTCAAAATAAATGTATGTAGCTGATTCTCTCTCTCTCTCTCTCTCTGTGTGTGTGTGTGTGTGTGTGAGAGAGAGAGAGAGAGAGAGAGAGAGAGAAGAGATGGAGATTAGAGAGATTGATAAGGGGGACAACACTGAGAGTTCTTTACATTATTTTCCATATACAAAAAATAGTAACAAAAATGTGCTAAATTTGAAACTTACGGCTGTATTAAAATTCAAACAATAATCAGGTTTTTTTTTAGAATTTAGATCAACAATATTTATGGGGTTTTTTCCCCGAGAGTATTTTATCCCTAAGCACATGGCAAAAACAAGCAGAAAGACTTTTAGTCCATTTTTATCATTGTTTTCAAATTTCTAAAGATGATGTATTGCTTATTTTTCACTCCCGGAGCAAATCCTGCCTGTTGCCTATTCCTTGGCATTCCATTGAATATAGGTCACAGAATCTTTCTTCTACTCCAACATTTTGATTATAAGATTATTTCACTTGTAAGTTTGCACATTTTCCCACTCAGTTGTGTGGGATGAGAAGACTACATGGCCTTGAACCTTAGAACCTCAGGAATCTTTGTCAATATTGAGGTTGGCTTGGGAAGTCCGTAGGCATGCTCAGGGCTTCTCTAAGACATGGGCATCGGTTGTCAGAGAATCTTTACAGACATTGACTGTTCAGAAGCCCTCCCTTAAAGTTCTCTTGGTTTGTTAAAAATTATCTGGTGCCACTTATCTCTCTCTCTCTCTCCCCCAAGTTGAATTCAGGATATTCAACTGTAGCCACTTTTCCATGGACCTAGTAGGCTTTCAAAATAAAGCTTCACAAGATTTTCTGAAAGTAGGACGTGAGCCTAAGGATGACCCAGAGGGCATACAAATTAGCTCTAACACTCAAGGTTTTGTGCCTAGGGCAGTTTGTCCAATAAACCAGCCTTCAGATTAGGCTCATACACTCAGTAACCTCAGTGATCACTGGTTAATACCCCATGTCTAGGTGGACTCTACCCAGTTCTCACTCTACTCTCAGTAAGGTGTTACAAATCTATTTTATAGCATTTGGGTGGCAATAGTCAGGGCTGAACTATGCCAAAGCCTATTTCACCCCCATAAGAAACTACTTGCAATTGTGCATTCTGGATGTTTCTAACAAATAATGTGCTTACCTCCAAAAAATTCTGTGACTGGTTCTTCTAGTTTCTAACTCTGTCTTCAAGATAGTCCTAAAATTAATTACTAGACTGAGTATATAAATGGACCATGTACAGACCACAGATAATAATATACACACACACAAAATAAAAAAAGACAGAAAGGAGTCTTAGTAAAGACCACTGGCTTGCGTTTGATATAATTTATTGTGTTCTATGTCTTCTGCTCCTTTTTTTTTTAAAAAAAAAAAAGACTAAAACCTAGTTAGGATGAAAAGTGAACTAAAGAATAATAACAACAATAATAGCTAATTTTGAATATTGTATGCCAGGCACTGTATTTTGAACTTACTCCTAGGAAAAAAATCCTATGAGTTTGATGTTATTTATCAGATTGTAGAACTCGGACCTACAACATCTGGAGCAACTAGCCTGTGAAGCCAAACTATAACCAAATACAATCAGCCCAGAAAGATCAGAACTTGGTTAACGACTGTTAGCTTTCCTATTTGTTTGTGTGTGTATCCTTCCAACTCAGGACCCACCAAAGAAAGTCCTAAATCAATTATAAAGAAGCCCCTCTAGATAGCCTGCTTCCAGCTTCCAACTCTTCATAAATGAAGCCTTCCTTTTTTTCACTGTTGTCAAAGAAAAATTGCACCAAAGTTAAACAGGCAAGGAAGACTTTATTCAAGACTATTGCAACAGGGGAGACAGATTGAACTCAACTTCTTTGAAACAAAAGGTGGGAGAGTTTTTAAGCATTGGGGTGAGCTAGTGGAAAAGTACTGGAAGACAATGGAGGAGAAGCTGGTCAAAGCCTAAGCCATCTGTTTTTGCTACCTGATGCTTATGAAGTTGGGCTCCTACTCTCTCAGAAACTGCCTGTTAGGAGTCCTGTCTTTCTTGATTACATTTCAAAAGGATGGCTACCAGGACCTTGATAAAGACATTATCTAGGAAGCAGAGATTGAGAGATTTACATCTCAAAGGGCAGTGAAAGAATTTATACTTGCATGTTTTCTCAAGTAAATGCTCTAAGAAAAGGGAGGTCAGGAGCCTACAATTAGGTAGAAACCTGTCAAGTTTAGTCAAGCTGAGGATAACATGAAGGTCATTTTAGTTACCATAAAGCTTCCCCACTGCCCAGCCTGCCTTTGATTCCCAGCCAAGGACAAGTGATGCTGGCTGACTCTCTTCTATACCAAGCACTGAACAAACATCCTGTTGGTCCTATTTTTCTGAAGGCTGCAGTCTACTAAAAGTATTCATTCTGTCTTATACTCGGAATCTGAGTTAAAATTTAATTTCTTGCTTTGAAGCTAACCGAATCTTAGGCTTTGTTAACTATTGGCTATGTAGTGCTCAAGAACTGGTCATAATTCCTTAGTCTTTCCAAAGCAAACTGGACCGTTTCTTTTGTTCATCTACAGAAGTTACAAAGATCTTTGCTCTCCCTAACTAAAGATGAAAGTAGATTAGAGTTACAAAGATGTCCAGATGTTCAGCCTTTGTTTTCTTACCTGAATCAGTTGATTCAAATTCAGGTTCCACCTTTCCCCCCACACCCTTGCAATTCATTACAAGTGACTGACAAGCCCTGACTCCTGCAGAAGTGTTGCAAGTGTGCTTTCTTTAATGACTTCCTGCCTTTCTTCCCTTAGGGGTTTTTAAGACTTTTTTCACATTCTTAGATAAGAAATACATTTCTTAACTATAGTCCTGGGACGCCTAAAGATATTCGATTGAGAGGGACCACACATAAGGTGGTGGTCCCATAAGATTATAATGGAGCAGAGAAATTCCTATCACCAAGTGACTTCATAACTGTCCTAGAGTCATCCTGCAAAGCATTACTCACGTGTTTGTGGTGATGCTGGTGTAAATAAACCTCTTACACGGCCAGTTGTATAAAGGTACAGTACATACAACTATGTACAATACATAATATTTGGTAATGATAATAAACGACTATATAACTGGTTTATAAATTTACTATATTATACTATTATTTTACAGCATACTCTAAGTACAAACAAAAGTTTGCTATGAGACAGTATGCTGTTACGCCAGCAGCAGCCAGCACACATTTCGTGCTTATCATGTCTTGTGATTGCATCATATTTTCCAGTGCTTGATTTAATCTTGTTGTTTTGTAAATGTAGTGTAGCCTAAGTGAACGGAGTCTATAAAGTCAACAGTAGTGTACAGCGATGTCCTAGGCCTTCACATTCACTCCCCACTCACTCACTGACTCACCCAGAACAACTTCCTGTCCTGCAAACTCCACAGGGGTACCATTTTTTATCTTTTATACCATGTTATCACTGCCTTTCCTATATTTAGATACACAAATACTTGCCATTGTGTTATAAGTGCCCACAGTATTCAGTACAGTAACATGCTGGACAGGTTTGTAGCTATGAGCAACAGACTGTACCACATAGCATAGGTGTGTAGGAGGCCATACCGTCTAGGTTCGTGAGTGCACTCTGTGATGTTCGAACAAAGATGAAAACACCTAAAATGCAAAAACGCTTTTCTCAGAACGTATGTATCTGTCTTTAAGGCACCCACGACTATAGTTTTAACTCCAATAATCAATCAAGGTTTTAGTGGGGAAAACTTTAGAATAATAAGGCTTAAAAAAAAATCACAAAGCTTGTTAGCGATCTCTTTGCCAATTCACAAATCAGTATATACTCACTTTCACTCTTGTAATCTCTAAGTGTTTTCATAATTCTCCAAATTATTATTTTCATGGCATCGTTAACAATTAATGGGAAATATAAAAAAAAAAACTTTAGTGTTTGTAAGTGACAAAGTACGATACAGAACTATATACAGTTTACATGTCAATGTTTCTTAGACTTTAATGTGAATCACCCAGGAAACTTGTCAAGGTACAAACTGATTCAGCAGATCTGGGGCGGGGCTGACACTCGGCACGTCTACAAACTTTCTTGGAGATGCCTGTGCTGCTGTTCACAGACTACACCTTGAGTAGCATTGGTGTATTGTTAGTTTATATAAAGGCAATACTCACATTTTATGTATAATTCATGCTCAGAAAAGTGTTATATACGAGTACATATAAAAATAGAATAAAAGAAATAAAACCAGACTGCAAACACCAAATATTAAAAGAGATTTGGGGTTATGGGTGAGGTTTGTTTTTATTCCATTTTTCTTTTCCCTACAAAATAATAGTTCTTCAATTTTTCTGTAGTGAATACAAATTTTTCTTTTAATAGAAAGCTTTTTCTTTTTCTTTTCTTCTTCTTCTTCTTCTTTTTTAATTTTTTTTTTTATTTTTAAAGCAAGAGCCACATCTAGTCCTGGTGACAAACAACAAGAATAAGAGCAGCAAGTCAAATGTAATGAATCTCAAAGTGATGGAGGTTGTGGATAAAAGTTTTAAGAGAGGTTGACACTTGCCTGATCCATGGTGGTTATGTGACTGTGATATTTGTCTTATGGTCACTGGAGTGGCCAGGCGGCTTCTGGAAGTCCTTGCTGCCAATCATCCAACTAAGACAATTTCAGATGAGCACATTTTTCGGTGAGGTGGCGGTGAGACCAAAAAGCCAAGACCCAGCCATGCTCAGAGATTTCTTTGTACTGAGGATGCCCAAGTTTCACTTTTGGATTCACTCCCAGGACACTGTGAAGAGGAAAAGATTCCTCAGGCTCCTCCCACGACAGGGTTCTGCTTGGATCAGGACAATCTGTGAAGCAAATTCCACAGTACTTCAGCTTACTACTTTTCATACCAGTGAGGCATCTGTCTAAAGGAAATCTATGAGCATGTTGCAGGTAGTTAACAGAAAGGTTGGTAAGTGCTTTAAAAAGAATGTTTAAAGGAGATACAATTAAGCCAAACATATTTGGATTAAAGGAGTTAAGCTGACTTGAATAAATACATTTTAAAATAAAGGAGATAAAATGAAAACTATACCCATTCTGCTTTTCTGAGACAACAGGACATTAGATTTAAAATTCTGGAGGGAAAACAAACTACCCTGACAGGTTCTAAAGAAAGTATTCAAAGGTCCTGGGCCAACAAGGGCTAAGCAGAGTGAAACCACTGCAGACTCAGGCCTGGTGCAGGTTAAGCTTTGAACATTAGGCTGAATCTTTGTCACAAGCTCTGAAGGCCATTTCTAAGGAATTTAAGGAATGTATTTACTGATCCATTAAATGTGGGGAAAACTAGAAATAAGTCTTTTCTTTCAGCAATGCAGAAAAAAATAAAAGCCCCAGCTTGAGTTCTATATGGATTTCTTGTATTGTATGCTTTCTGCTGTTTTGGACTTGATGCTCTTGCAGGACTCAGGGACATCAAGGTGATTCTACTACTTCCCATAAACATGAGTCAGAAAAACCAGGAAGCCCTCAGTTATCTTTGACTCCTTAGAAGTCCTTCTAAAAGATATTCCAGTCTTCAGGAGAGATGATCCTATTCCTGTCTATTTAGCAAGCAAATGCCATTACTTGCTGTGTGCCCTACACAAGCCACATGACCTCTAGGTCTCACCTGTAAAATAGGGACATACCTTACCTATCTTGGCTGCTAGGAGGCAAGAAGTGGATTAGACATTTGAAGGCATTTCAAGCTCTAAACTGAAAACAAAGGGCAAAGAGGGAGGAAGAGTGGGGCAGGGGGAGCTGTTGAACAGTTGGGTACTCAAAAGCCAAGCCAAGTCCCATTCATCGCGGTACTTCTTCCAGTAACGGAAGCCTACCCCTTCAGCAGTGCTGTCGGGTCAAGCTGCTCATCTCCAGAGGGACTGCTCTGCTTCTCAGATTTCCAAACCAGACCACGCTACTAAAGGGTTAATAAAGATGGTATTTAATAAAAAAGAGTAAATACAATAAAAATGAGTTGTTTCCATAGCACCAGAAGAAACTTTTTTCAACAACATCAGAAAAGGTGTATTTTCAATCCAGTCTTGACTACAAATCTTACTAATAAAAAACTATGGACAAGAATAAGATATATAGTCATGTCATGGCAAAGTATTCATTTCTATCTATCAGAAGATTTATCTGCAGTGTTTTAAACATTAAAATAATTTAAAAATTCAGATTAAAGGCATTTTTATTGGACTAAATTGAACACTGCGGGTAAAGCCCTTTTAAATGGTATTTTACCGTCAAAGCTCAGTTTTCTGTTCTCTCGCTTTTTTTTCCCTAAGCTCCTCTTTTCCTAACACTTAAATGTGAAAAAAACCAGAAAGAAAAATGTGCACATCAGAAGAGTAAAAAGAAAAAAAAATCTGTTTACTTGCTGCTTCGTTTTAATTTTCCCTTTTCTCTCTTTCTGCTTTCTTTGTCAACTTTTGAAACAAACCTCTCTCCCCATTTACTCCCATTCCTTTTGCAGAGAACAGACCTCAAACTTCATTTCTGCTTTTAGGTCTTAAGAGAAAGTGTGGAGGCAGAAAAGAGATCAGTTGAGAGGTAGTGCAAAATGAGAATTAACAACAGATTTTATTTCGAAACTCCCACGTTCTGCTAACTTCAAAATACCTTTTCTTCCCCTCTTCTGAATGACTTCACAGTATTTAAGCCACAAAAGAGGTATTAGGTTGCTTACAGTTATTCTTCAATTTGTATTTGGTGCCATCATCAGCCTCCCCTAAGCGCCGCGCCAGCTCTTAAAAGGTCCTGGTTGGTGGTTAATTGCAGGTTGGGGTTTCCGGAAGAGCATTTTCTTTTCTAGAGGATTATCGCTCACCCACCACATTCCACCGGCTCCTCCTTCCTGTTTAATCTCCTCGGGGAATCAGGTTCTTGGGGGAAGTGAAAAGAGCGTCTCTGTGCGGCGTCGACACGGGGTGCCTCTCCAGGGTCCCTGCACCCCACAATCTCCAGGGGTCCCTGCACCCCACAATCTACTTCACTCTTTGTTGGTGCGAAAAGAGACGGCGGTAATGGAGTGCTCCTCGGTCCGCGTGGTCATGCAGCCCTTCGTCCACCCGGTCCACTCGACTTCTCGTGTCACATGATAATCTACGACCCGCACGAGCACGGATTTGGATGGGGCTGCGGAGTCCCGCGGCGGATCTCTGGAGGGAGCATCTGCACTGCTGCCAGAAATTCGCTTTTCTCGTGGTAAGAGAGGAGAAGGACAGTCAGATTCCTGGTCGTCTCCGCTAGCCCGGGAAAGGTCCTCCTCACCGGCCACTTCTTCCCGTGCAGGATCCCCTCGATACCCCAAACCCCTCTCTGGGTGAAGAAGAAAGAGCACTTTCTCTCTGACCCAGGACAGATAGTCCTGGTTCTCTCCGGCCCGAAGGTCCTCGTGGGCGCCGCCCGAGCTTCCGCTCGCCCCGGCAGCCGCGGGATTCCGGGTGCCCGCGGCCAGGGGAGCCCTGAGCCCCATCTCGCGCAGACGGGACCCCGCGCGCCCCAGGCGGCCGGCAGAGTCCGTGGTACACGTAGCTCCGCGGGGACCCAGGGCCCCCCGGGTCCTGGTAGGAGGATCATTCATTCGTTGGTGGTTTCACTGGTTCACGCAGCAAACTCCCGCTGAGTTCTCGTAAACGCGGGACGAGCAGCCCTGGGTGTGGTCAGCGCGGCCCCCCGGACGCCCCGCCCGGCGGAGCGGGAGAAGCGAGCAGCTTGCGGCCAATTTGCGGCTGAACCCCGCCCCCTCACTCCTTCCACTCTTTCCGGCCTCCACGGTGCAGCTTTCTAGCCATTTAAAAACAAAAAGCTTGACATCCCTGGATCGCTCCTCCTCTTTTTACTCTGGACCCTAACCCTGCTGCCTTTGTCGTGTTTCTGGTTCTATCCACTCTTACTTCTCAGCTCAGTTTCCACCTTCCGTGTTTCTCCAGAGCTGAGTCGCAAAGCACCCTCGTACTCTAACCTTTGAAATGCCCAACAAGTACGTCTTCCCAAGAACGCTTTTCCAAGTGAAGGAACAAGGAAGGTTAAAAAAATATGTTACCTGACTTAAATTCTTCTGGAAAAGGGTTTAGTGTCCGCGCTGAATCCACCCCCACCGTGCTGCCAAGAGATAATCGAATGTAGATCAAAAGATCAGATTGGGAAAGTTGAAGCCTTTGAGAAAAGACTTTTGGTTTGTTTATTCTTCCTTTGGAATGCGACGAGTTGTAGCACAGTGATTATATTAAATGCTTATCCCAGGAATGGGCCTAGTGCCCTTGATCAAACGGAAATAACAAAATTCTAAATGAACTTCAAGATTTAAAATTTTGTGTTCATGTCTTTTTTACAATTTTCCCCTTCACTCCTCCCACGCCCCTGTTCTTTAACTACAGGTGAAAATAACTGTATCTCTGTGTAGATCTTTGGAATCTACCTATTGGCCAGGCCCTCTGCTACACTCATCTTTGCCAGAGGTTAATGGGGAAAGCTGATACCAGAAAACGGGGAGCTTAGTTTGTGATTTCCAATCCATCCTTGATAAGAGGTGCTTGTTTTATTAGGAAATGCTCACTGCTTTCCCGACTGCTTCAGAAAAGTGGCGACAACAAGTAGAAATTTCTGCCCATAAATGAAAGATCAAGTAATACTGTGAAAGAGAGAACTTCTGATATCAGCCAAGTCATAAAACAAAACAAAAGAATGTTGTAGGAGGTGTGAGGAAACCTTGGTCAAATCTGGCTGATAGATGCCTGACCTTGGCCTGGTTACTGCTAAGTCACAACCCACTAAAGTTTTTGAGTGGTTTAGACTAAAATTGTTCTAAGCCCTCTATATATTTAAACTCATGTATTCTTTACAACAAACTAAGGAAGTAGTACTATTACTATAGTCGCCTTGAGAAGTTTGAAGAACAGGGAGGTTAAGTATTTGCTCAAGGTCAAGCACTGATGAACAGGGGGAGCCAGGATTCTAACACTTTAAAATGCTTGCTCCTATTTTAAAGTACCTTCCTATTTTAAGCCTATGACTTTATGTTCTTTTCTGTTCATTGACTTAAACAGTAATTACTGAGTGTGTGCTAAATGTCAGCCACTGTTCTAGGTGATGGGGATATCTGGGAGAACAAACCAAATTGCCTATCCTCTTGAAGTTTTCATTCTTTATATATAGTAACATACATCAGATCCTCTGTCCAGAAGTAGGAAATCATAAATTAACAGTAATGTGCATGAAAATCACCCGCAGATTAGTGTCCTACTTAATGTCAGATTCTGTTCTTACAGATCTGGAGTAGCGCTTAGAATGTGGATTTTTACCAGCAATTCTGATAGTGGTGATCCATGGTGAACATTATGAGTAACATCACCCAAAATCTGCATAGATAAACTCTGTGCCTTTTTTTGCTGCTTTCAAGTGGCAATAAGAACACCGTATTTTCCTTCCTTGCAGGAATATTGGGAGAATTGCGATGAGGATATCTATATTCTGAGGGAGACCTAATGTAAACCACAAGATTTATTGCCTTCAATATTTCAAAATTCAATATTGCAATGTTGGGAAATAGGGAAAACCTATTTGCTGAGGAATGAGACAGACTCACTGTCATATAGCATCTGAATTTCTAGGTGTCAACAAGTTGTGCATAAATACATACAGAGAAAATGCTAAATAAATTGAACTTCAAAGAGACAAAGTCTAAAAAGAATATAAGCCAGAGAAACAGGTTTATATGCTTCCAGGATAGTGGTGTCTGCTGTGTTTTAATCTCAAAGTACCAAAAAGGCTGATAAAGGTTGCTAAAGTGAACCCATTTTGCTTCCTCTCTGAATTGCCTATTATAGTTGCAAATATGCAGGCCAGTGAGGGATAGTAAAACAATCTGTATCTCTGGGGTCTGAAAAGTGATGGCAGACACTGCCCTGGCAGAATCAAAAAGAAGCCTGTCATTGATAACTCAGTCTGCCAAAGACCAGACCCTCTTATTTTGCCTTTTAGATTCAGAAGTTATTTTAAATTCTTATACTATACTATCATTCTCGGTTATTCTAGTACCTTTGCCTTTAGAAGATTTACCCTCCACTGGCAGAACTCGGGCTTTATTTTATACCCATAGTAATATCTTATCACTCTCTTCTTCTATCCAATTTTAAATTCTTGACCTTAAAAAGTAGTCAAGTAAACAGTTTTTTACTTGTGAAAAAGTAAAAACAACAACAAAAACAGCCCTACTGGCAGCCAGGCCATGTTGGTACCAACTGAACATAATCAATACTTACAAAATATAAACATTGTCCATGTTAAGGACACTCTGTGACCAGAGACAGGGAGGCTACAAAGCCATAAAAAAGATTAACCATCCTCATCTTATGGCTAACATAACTGACTATGGCTGCTTTACCAATGATGCCTCTAGTCTATTCCTGCTTCCTCTCATTGCCGAGATAAAAGTTACCAAGGTTCCCGTTCTCTGAGTAACCCCACTTCTTGACATCATCTAATCAAGCACTAGCTCCTCTTGCTTAGAGTCATCTAGCTTAAGTCCAAATCCTATGAGAAGTTCCTCCCAATTCCACTTAATGAGATGTCCCATAATTTCTCAAGGGCACATTCTTACTTGCTGAAGCAAGACAAATAAAGCTAACTTAATTTTTAGGGCAGGTGTGTTCCTGCTGGTCTTTGGCTTCTGCCACTTAACATTTATCAATTTGGAAAGCACATAGTGCCGTGCCGCCAAATGAAATAGAAATATATGTTGTGGTAGTGGGAGGGCGGGGTGAAAAATGAGGGGCAAACTGGGGCCAGAATGGATTTGTAGTTGTTTGGCTACAAACACCTCGAGGTGGCTCTGGCATTAGGAAATGAATCAATACACCTATGGAATCAATACAATAATCAAATAAAGTAATACATTAATCGTGTTTCACTGTTAAAACTTAAGAGATGCAGAAAGTTGTGGAAAATGGAGTGAGTGATAAAGAAGAATTTTTTTATTTCAGCATATTAGCTACAGTTTGCATTTCAGTATCTGCTTCTAAAGTTAACATGATCCTGTTCTATAGGGATCCTTGGTACATGGGCAAATGAAGAGCCTATTGGTGCCTTTGGCAACAGAATTCACAATTCAGGCAACAGTCATCTTTCAGCAAAGACTCTTAGGCTTACTTACTCTTATGGAGTCTGTTAGTAAATAAATTTGTTCAGATAATGCTTTTCATCTTTAGAAATAAATGAGTCTTCTATTAAGAAAGGTTGTGTTCATGCACACGTATCAATTGTATCAGGAAATAGGTGAATGGTGGTTCTCAGAGATGGCTGTTCATGAAGCTCTGGCCTCTCCTGAAACTGCTTCAGTAAGTCAGATGAGGGAGTTGGGGAAGTGCAAGCAGTAATATTTTTTCAAGCCACCCTGTCTGAAATGATTAATGGACCACTAGATAATGGAGCTTATTTATTGTTTGCTAGGTATGCATCCACCAGGAATAACTACATGAATAATTCTTGCTAAGCAAATGCAAGAATTTCTGTTTCTAGGAATTTGCAATTAGGTTGGGAAGACAAAACTAATAGACATGAAACAGCTAAATTTTCCAATTTGAATGAGATGAACTACATCATTAGTTTTCAAACTTGATTGCACATTAGAATCACCTGGGGAGTGTTACAAATTATGTTATCTGGTCCACCCTAAAAGATTTTGATTCAGTGAGACTGGGGTCGGGGTGGGAGGCAGCTAGGACACTGGGAAGTTGAAAAATAACTTCCCAAATGATTCTAACAGGCCACAAGGTATGGGAACCACTGAATTAGATTATCTTTAAGGCTATGACACTAAGGAAAGAAAAATTAAGCATAAGATGTACTGGGACCACAAATAGCAAAAATAATTTAAAGTGAAGAAATCTAGTAAAGGGATGAAAGGCTTTATGTAATAAGTGGAATTCCATCTGTACTGGTTTGGGTACTTTGGTTGGAAGGTATAGAAACCAACTTCTATGGTCTGAATTGTGTTATCCCCCAAATTCATACATTGAAGCCCTAACTCCCAATATGACTGTATCAGGAGATAGCATCTT
Organism: Rhinolophus ferrumequinum; assembly: GCF_004115265.2. NCBI lineage: Eukaryota > Metazoa > Chordata > Mammalia > Chiroptera > Rhinolophidae > Rhinolophus > Rhinolophus ferrumequinum. The sequence goes on along the minus strand of NC_046286.1, from coordinate 17,826,954 downwards.
TAGGAGGTAATTAAGATTAAATGGAATCGTAAGGGTGGGGCCCTAACCTGACAGGGCTATGGCCTTATTAGAAGAAGAGAGATCCTCTCTCACTACCATGTGAGGACATAGCGAGAAGGTGGCCATGTACAAATCAGGAAGGAAACTCTAACTACCCAACCATGCTGGCACCCTGATCTCAGACTTCAGGCTTCCAGAACTGTGAGAAAAGAAATTTCTGTTGTTTAAGCCACTCAGACTATAGTATTTTGTTATGGCAGCCTGAAGTGGTTGATGCACCAACTCTAATTTAAGGAAAATAGGCTTTATCATAAGGATATTAGGAGTGCACCGATTACCTGGGAAAGCAGGAGTACAAGACTTTAAAATGGGTAGAAATCAAAATTTTTGCAGAGGATAGGAACTTGACACCATAGGAACAGATTCCACTGCTGGGTTGAGTGAACTCCATCTCTCTCACTTGTCCTTGTGGCACTTAGGAGTCAAATTCCCACTCAGAAATATACAACTGGTTGAGTTTAGGCAACCTGCTTACCCCTTGACAATACAGGAAAGTAAAAGAAAATATATACTTTCCCTTTGAAGTCCTAAACCTAAACTGTCTCCCTTTCTTCGTCTACAATGACATAGAAGCCTCAACTACCCAATGTGTCCTAGCATCTCATATTCTAATTGTACCGCCATATGCACATATGCAATACATTGGGACATCTCTCCTGTTAATCTGTCTCATGCTAATTTAATTATTATTCCAGCCAGAAGAACTTAGAAAGGTGGGAGGACATTTTAGTTGCTCCCACAACTGCAAGGGATGACTTAAGTAGCACTCTGAGTAGTCGCAGCTTAAACGAGACTTTACAATTGTAACTCATTCTCAGCTGCTTGCATTATCCAAAGTTTTATCCTCATCCTGTGAGAGATGAGGATATAAGACAGGGCTGTCTCACTGAGTATGACTAAGGAACTGATTAAACAGAAAATTGTATCATTAGTGATGGAGGCAGCATTTAGTGATGAAGCAGATGATAATACACAACCAACATTCTTTACATCAATCTGGAGCATAAACAAAAGTTCAACACCAGCCTGTAGTGTTATTCCAGAGATAATTTTATCTTTGACTCAATATGGGTGAATTCATATTGATTAAATATGTTAAATAAAATAATCACTCGGATTAGTAAAATAAAGGCCATGCTCTTAATACCCAATTGTGATTAGATTATCATAAAGACATTTTAAGGGGCAAGGCAATTTTTCTACCAATTACATTATTATATTAATCAATGGACATGTGATCAAGTTAGGGCGATGACAGCTGTGGAAATCCTTAATAATATTTTACATCCAGAGAGACTTCATTCCCCAAGTAACTAAGCTGTTATAATGGGCTACGTTATATTGACAAAGCCCAGTGGGTGGAAAATACTGAATCTCTTGTTTAGCAAGTTTGCAACAAGTTGATCTGGAATGTCCATGAACTCAAAGAAACTGTTAGTAATAATCCCTCTTTATATCTTACACATATTTCATAATTCCCCCCTCCAGGGCAAGGCGTGGCCAAAATGGTACGAGTTGGTCATTAGTAACGCCATTGCCTATCTTTACGCCCCCCTCTTTCTCAACTTTTATATTAAAGACAATCCTATGTTCTTTTCTCATTTTCTCTCTTTTACATTTTTTTTTTTTTAAATTGGGGAATATTGGGGAACAGTGTGTTTCTCCAGGGCCCATTAGCTCTAAGTTGTTGTCCTTCAGTCTGGTTGTGGAGGGTGCAGCTCATTGGCCCGTGTGGGAATCAAACCGGCGACCTCGGTGTTAAGAGCACAGCACTCCAACCACCTGAGCCACCCGGCCACCCCTGGTTTAATACTTTTGATAGCTATCCTTTCCTCTGACTATGCTTTGTGTCTCTTTTGCCTTTTCTCTGCACCTTTTCCTCCTCCTCCTTTTTCTAAATTCTTTTTTTTTCTTTTATACAGGTCCTTCCTTACTTTCTAATGTGATATAGTGCAGAATTTAAGAGTGTGAATGGCAGAGCCAAACTCCCTGGATTTAATTTCTACCCTTGCTATATATTAGATGCACAACTTGAGGCAGCATACTTACCCTTTCTTGTACCCAGTTTACTCATCTGGAAAGAGGAGGTAAGAATATTACCAATCTCATAAGGTTGTTGAGATGGAGTTACTATATGTAAAGTCCCTAGAATAGTGTCTGCCACATAATAAATGCCATTTCCTCTAGAATGAAGGAAGGGATTTTTGTTTATTTTGTTCACTGAAATGTGAATCATCACTGCTATATCCCCAATACCTAAAACAGTGCCTGACGTCGTGGTTGAATCAATATTATATTTCTACTATATTTATTTTTATGTTTTCTTTTTTTCCTTTAGAGCCCTGCTTTGTCTTTCTTTCCTCTTGACACTGCTTTGTTTCAACTTCTGCATTTTTTTGTCTCTCATGTTTCTATCATCTATTGTTGACCTGAACTGTCTCCTGTCTGGGTTTAAGGTTTTGAGTAGAGTAAAACATAGCACTTCAATATTTATTAATAATTCTTAGTCATGAGGTTACCAATGAAAAGATAAACAAGAAATCTTTAGTCCAGAAAAGTGAAAATAAAATAACATTTTAAATATAATATTTTACATTAAATTTGTGGTGACTTGTTTGTCATTTGTATACAGTTTGAACTGCTGCAAATCTGCAACTTTTTACTAATAGTTTTATTTTGATTCAAACATAAAAAAATGGGTATAATAAACAGCTGTTGTACTTTTTATCTAGATTCACTAATATTAATATTTTATCATATTTGATATCTGTTTCGCTCTCTCTCCACACACACACATACACAACTGTAGTACATACATCTCTTCACTAGGAACCATTTAAAATGGTCCCCAAAAATCTGCATTTTAAATTTTATTCCCCAATCCAGAATTCAATAAATGTTCATGAGTTTCAGTTAGTTGTCTCTTTTAGTCTCGTATAATCTGGAAAGAAGCACTTACATCTTTTCTTTTTTTTCCCGTAACGTTGACTATTTTGAAGACTTCAGTTGTCTGATAGTATGTTCCAAATGTGGATTTTGCTGATTGTTTCCTTATGATTAGATTCAGGTTAAATAGTTTTAGCAAGAATTCTACATGGGTGACATATTGCACTTCTCATTGCATGTCAGAAGGCATATAGTGTTAGGTTGTTCCACATGGCTCACGCTAAGTTTGATCACTTGGTTAAGGTGATGACTACTAGACATCACCACTATAAAGGTACATTTGACCCTTTATAATTAATAAGTAAAACTGTGAGATGAAAATGTGATGCCATGTTATTATCCTGTTTCCCAACAGTCATTCATTCATTGATTTTATCATCCATTAATGATCTTTGCCTGAATCGATTATTAAATTGAATATTGCAAAACAGCAATTTTCTTATTCCTTCTGCATTCCTTAGTAGGTAGTCTTCTGTAAAGAAGGACTTTTACTTGCCACCCTATGCCCACCCTTCATTTTCATATAATTGTGGACTGAAGGATGTTTTAAAAATCCATGTATTATAATCCATTAACATTATTGTTATTTTTGATGGTGTTATATTTGATACCAAATTTGGCAAGTAGGAGGTTTGTTACGGAAGTTCTGTTTCCTTTTGACATAATCACATTTCCTTACTTTCTTGCCCAATAAATTCTTTCCCTGCCACAGACCTGAAATCAACCTTTTCTCCAAGAGTCCTATACCCTGAAAGGTATCTAGAAATTAAGATCTGAGCACTAGGGATGTGCATTGGGCATTCTTGTAGGCCTTTCAGTCAACAGAATGAGGCAAAGATGTTATTCTCTAAATCCCAGGTTTATGCATTATTCAAAAGTCAAAACTATATAACCAGGTTATATTCAGATATCTCCACTACTTCGAGGTCACTTAAAAAAATCAGTTTCTTCCATATCTTGGCTATTGTAAACAATGCTGCAATGAACATAGGGGCACACATATCTTTTCAAATTAGTGTTTTGGATTTCTTTGATAAATACCCAGAAGTGGAATTGCTGGATCATATGATAGTTCTATTTTTAATTTTTTGAAGAACCTCCATACTGTTTTCCATACTGGCTACACCAATTTACAATTCCAATAGCCAAGATATGGAAGAAACCTAAGTGTCTATCAGTAGACAATTGGATAAAGAGGAGGTGGTACATATATCCAAAGGAATATCACTCAGCCATATAAAAGAATGAAATCTTACCATTTGAGACAATATGGATGGACCTAGAGGTATTATGTTAAGAGAAATAAGCCAGACAGAGAAAGACAAATGCCATATGATTTCACTTATATGTGGAATCTAAAAAACAAAATACATGAACAAACAAAACAGAGACAAACATAGATACAGAAGAAAAAATAATAGTTAACAGATGGGAAGTGGGATGGGAAGCTCAGTGAAAAAAGGTAAAAGGATTAAGAAGTATAAATTTCCAATTATAAAAACAGTCATAGGGATGTAAAGTACAGTATAGGGAATATAATCAATAATATTGTGATATCTATGGTGTCAGGTGAGTACTAGACTTATTGGGGTGATCACTTCATAACTAATATAAATGTCTACTCACTATGTTGTACACCTGAAACGAATATAATATTGTATGTCAACTCTAATTGAAAAATTAAAAACAATTTAAAATAATGAAAAAAATTAGTTGCTGGTTTAATTCTTGTTTCTGTTTGCAAAAATAAGCAGAGATCTATGTTGACAGACATTACTATTATCATTTTTTCTTACAAACTCTTGTTATCTACCTTTTTCTTTTTAACCGAAAAATATAGCGTAGAAGTTACTCCAAATTATACCATAGAGAACTTCCTTATTACTATAGGTGCTCCTTTGTGTACATTCGACTAGACCCTCAAGGATGGGAATTCAAGTTATTTCCCAAAGTGTGCTATTAGAATAATGTCAGAATGAATAACCCTGTGCAAACATTTGTTTTATATTTAGGGAGGGATATTAAGGATAAATTCCTAAAAGTATAATTGCTTGAATAAATGCATATATATTTTATTTAGCTAATCCCCTCACTGGAGTTGTAACATTTCCTAATTCCACTATCCATGTATGAGTATACCTGTTTTCTACAGCTTCATCAACTTTGTATTTTGAATATTTTTTTTATGTTTGCCAATCTGATAGGTGAGAAATGGTATCACATAATAGTTTAATGGGATTTTTCTTTTGAGTGAAGTGAAGCATCTTTTCGTATGTTTAAAGGCCATGTTGTTTTCCTGTGAACCAACCATGTTCACATTTTTCTATTGGGTTTGAGTATTTTTTCTCCTCTCAACTCTAAGCACTCTTTACAAGTTACAGAAAATAGCCCTTTATTTGTGACATCAGTTGCAAATAGTTTCTCCTAGTTCTTATTTGTATTTTCACTTTAGATATGGTATTTTGCCATTGAAAAATCACACATATGCATGAATACATATATAATTTATTAAACTTAAAGTTTTTTATTACTTCTGTATTTGGAGTTTCTGAATTTAGAAAGGTATTTCTCATGTCCAGATTATAGAGGAACTAAACTAGTATTTGAATGACTTCTTTTCTTTTTAAAAGGATGAATGTATGTATGTATGTATACATACGTATGTATGTATGTATATCAGATCAGTTTGGAGTTTATTCTTGTATAGGATGTGAGGTATGCATCCAATTTTATTTTACTTTTTTCAAATTGTTACACAGTTGTCTTATTGCCATTTATTTGAAATTCCGTCTTTGACTCCAGGGACTTGAAATGCTACTTTGATTTTATTTCAAACTTTCTAGGTACTTGTTATTTCTGGACCTTTTTACTCCATCTCATTGTACTGTGTAATCATGTACCATTATTACACTTTAAATTATACAATCCTTATAGTATTTTTTAATATTGGTGGGGTTAATCTCCTTTCACCTTGCTTTTCCAGAATTTTATACTGCTATTCTTTGGAATTTTTTCCCCCTTATAAGCTCTGGAATAAACTTGTCTAGCCCTAGGAATCTGCTGAAAGGAAATGGTGCAAAATGTAGCAAAAATTCTAATGAAACAAAAAACAATTCAAGTGCTCTCTGAGAAATAATCTATAATAGAACTAAAATGTGACATCTAGTGTTCACTGCTATAACTGCATGGTACTAACTAAACGTCTGCTAGTCTTGTGATAAGCAATGCCTTTTAACAGTGTTTAAACCCTAGAGCATATTTTGCCTTGGAAAAACATAGATCCGTTAGCTGAAGAGAAAACTGCACATAAATTAGTAAAAGGAATACCTGGATGTTATTCTTATTTATAATTTTTAAATCATACGGGCAGGAATGGGGGAAGTGAAAAAAGTTCACTCAAGGATAAACAAAACAAAACAAAACGTTTACTCAACAAGGGAACAAAACTGGAACAGGGCTGGGAAAATGCATGACACCAGCTCTTCTGAGGTAGGAGGGGGTAAAGAAAAGAGGAGAGGCTGGGAGTGGCTGCCTTCCCTTTTCTATCTCACACATGGTACAATAAGTGTCACGATCAGAAAAAGCAAAGGGCTGCAGCAACTGGGTTTTATAGTTGGGGCTAAGATTTCTACCAGAGATTGAGAAACCTGGGCTATTAGAAATTTGGGGGATGGAAATTAGGCTGTTAATTGTAGCTATACTGATTTAGAAAAATCTCTCCATCTGTATTTTATTTATACTATTTTAATTATTCCCCTCTGAAATAACTTTAATGCAACATTGCAGGCTAGAAGGAAGAAATCGTGTTTGTAGTTGATGCTATGCTATTCTATCTGCTGTGTTTTCCTTTCAGTTTTATTTTTCCCTCCCTCTAGTGTTTACTGAGGTTAGGGCTATGGATATAAAACTTGAGGTATTGTCACGGACAACTTATGGAAATTTAATTCATAACTATTTCATGTTATTTCTCAAAATTCAGATATCAAAAAAATGTGTGATTAAAAATGTAAAATGAAGAAAATCTTGTAATATTAGATAAGATTCTGTTTTAGAGAATATATAAATGCCCACCCCCCACAATTGCACTGCCTCATCCTACTCCAAAAGTTCGAGCAGATTGAATTCTCAGTTGTCCCTCTCTATGTCCCCTTAGCAGATCTAAGGTGGAATGAATACTCACTCTTGCTAAAATGCAGACGCTAGCAAAACCTCGTCACCATCCACCGAGAGCTGAGCATGTTACCTGCACTGAATCCGTTCATCATCATATCAGCACGGCCACACCATGGACTAGTTGGTGTCTCTTACCAAAGGCTCCTCTCTTCCCAGTGAAAGCCATTAAGCTGCTTTCATAATTATTTACCTCTCTGCTCACTTGCTCCATCCTTACCTTCACAGCTGAATTTGAAATAGATGATACATTTCTGTGATTGCTGTGCATTTAGTATTATTATCACATATATAGTTTCTGTATTGGCTATCAGTTTTCTAGTGCCCCATAGAGTTCCATTGAATGGTTGTACTATCTTTAATCAGTGAGTTATTTCAAATGCTTAGTTCATTTTTGAAATCTTTACAAATAAGTCTCTAATGAACACCCTTTTATGTACATCTTTGCATACTTGCTGTTGTATCAGTAGGATACAGTTTGAGAAGTGGAATTGTTGGGTCAAAAGAATACAAGTCTGCCTCCTCCCACCCGGATTCCAGGCCGTTTTCTATTAATGGATATTTCATGTTGCCGTGTAATATACATATAGAGAAGTGCATAAATCATATTAGTATAGCTTGATGAGCTTTCACAAAGTGAACGTACCAGTGCAATCCACCCAGGTCAAGAATCAGGATATTTCCAGAAACCAGAAGCCACTTACATGCTGTCTTCTAGTTAATATCCTTCTGAAGGGTAACACTTCCTGACTTCTAAGGCTGTAGATTACTTTTGCCTGGTTTTGAACTTTATATAAATGGAATCATACAGTGTGTATTGTTTCTGGCTTCTTTTTGGTACACGTCTCTAAAATAGTTGATAGTGCAATGGAACATTTTCATTCCTTATGGGTTCTTGGCCTCATTGTAATTCGACACCCTCAACCATCCCTTAGCTTTGAATTTTTTCTCCTTTCTCTTCTGTGACAGACATCTCCTGGCTTTCCTCCTACCTTCAGGCTGCTCCTACTCTATCCCAGAACCTTCCCCTTCACTCAACTTTAAATCTTTGATGTACTCAAGGTCTAGTACAGGCAATCTCAGCCAAACACATGGCTTCTGTTACTGTCTATATGTCCACGACCCTTACCCTTATATCTCTATCACAGACAATTTCTCTGAGACTCAAATATCTAACTTGATCTCATTACTCATATGTTTCGAAATTCAACGTCCCAACCTGAACTTCCTCTGCTCCCAATTGCCCCAGACCTGGCACTGTTCCAGTGTTTCTATCTCAGTGAAATATACCACCAGGCACAGGTTTTATAACACGGAAATCTAGGAATCATCTTTGACATTCCTGTCTCATCATACCCTATACCCACTGAACCCTGACAACTTTTCCTCCTAAATAGCTCTGGTAAATGGTTCACTTGTCACCATCATCATTGCCAGCATTCAAGTTCAAGCTAAACTTGTCTCATCTCTTACTTAGACTGTTGTGATAGCCTCCCTGTTGATTTCCAAACATATTAATACTCTGCTTGAAACACCTCAACTTCTATATATTATACTGAAGAAGTTCCTTAAATCAGCACTAAGGTGTGATGCTGAGCTAGATCCTTCCTACTCCTTGAGTCTCTCTCTGTTCTCCTTGCCTGTCTCTTATTGCAGAAATTGCTCCACACATTCTTTAAAAGTTTCAGAAATAGGGCTAACCATAGAGCAATTATATCCAACATGGTTATCCGGAAGATAAAAGTAAAAATAATAATAATAATAAAGCTACAGGTGCAATTTGGTAGGAAAAAAAAAATTTCTTTCAAAATATGGAGTCCGTTGTGGGGTGGGGGTGGAAAATTCAGTAAGCAAAGGAATAATTGCCCCCAAAGAGTTCCACGCTGCTTAAGAGGCCAATTAGCATAATGACTAACAGTACAGGCTTCCAGCATCTGACATACCCAGGTTTTGATCATGTCTTGGCCACTTAAAACCTGCATAACTGTTGGAGAGTCATAAGACTTCTGAGCCAGAATTCCCACAATAAGACAATACCTTCTCCTTCACAGGGATCAAGTTATAGATCTCTACTACTTGGCACAATTATTTGCACATAATTAAACTTGAAACAAATGGGAGTCATCTTACTATTAGAAAGAAAATAAGGCTAATATATTACTGCCAGATCCCAGGCAGGAGTAACCCCTGCTTAATTAATGCCAACGATAATGAGCATCCCTGGGGCAGAAAATAGACCATATCCTCCCAAGAGCTCATGGACTTTGGTTACTTGGTGCTCTTCCCTCTGGTGCCAAGGAGACGTTTCCAGGTAACCAGTGGCTCAGGATGATGTAAGCATATATTCACTCACCAGGAATCTTATTTTTTATGAAATCGATGTTCTCCTGCAGCTAATTTGTTTACTTTTCTCAGAATAAACACCTAAAATTTGGATTTCCTCTTATCTTTGTAGGTGGATCTTTTGTGAAACTCTAATGGATAAGTAACTAATGCTTTCGATATGGCTAAGTCAACTTTATCCAGACTAGACAAATCCAACCATTGTGTTTGTGCCTGCTTTTATTGCAAATGGGAGAACACAGATTGTGGATGTTTACCTCTTCCTTTACTGTCCTTGAAAGATATACGTACACAAGCAATTGGAACCCAAATTAAAAAAAATATACTGACAAGGATAAAAGACTAATGAATGTATTGATTTAATTATTTAAGCATTTAAATTTCATTTACAAAAAAGATACATGATCTAGTGAAGAAAAAAAAAAAGATTGAAATCAAAATGACAACATCCTGGCTCAGCCTCCAGCTCAGATTACCTGTGTAATCTTGAAGTCATTTATTTACCTTGGTCCTCAGATTCTTCATATGTAATGAGATAATTAAAGTTTATTATCTTAACAAAATTCAATGTATTTACATACATATAGAAAATATGAAAGTATATCTATGCATGTGTGTTTATATACGTATGTTTATTTGTGCATTTGCATATCACATCTATATATGCATCTTAGTTTCTAATGAGAAAGCAAATTATAAACAAAGAGGCTAGAATAGGTGACAAGTAAGGTGCAGTCCTATGCTGACATCATCTATTTCTAGCATTCAAAACACCCATATCTTCATTCCTCCATCCAACGCAACTGAGTAGTGGGAATTTGTTTGAAATGTAAATTCTCCGGCTCTACCTCAGACTTACTGAATGAGGGACAGCGGGGTAGAGACTCAGCAGTCTGTGTAGCAACCTGCCCTACATACAGTGACTTACTGCGGAAACCTAAGAAAGGGAGAGTTAGGACTTCTCAGGCTGATCCTGCACGTCTTCTTCAGGCCCTTTTCAACAACCCAAGATTCTCCTCATCTGAATTTTAATGTTCTCCTCATTTGCAGCTAAGGAGTATGTGTATGAGTATGTTCAGGGAAAGGAAGAAAATTCCTAGAGTCTCACTGGGCTAGAGGTAAACTCGACCAGAGAAAGCTGCAGGGGTGAGAATAAGCCTATGAAAACGACAAGGCAAGAACTCAGCATGGATACTCTTCAGGAGGCCTATCGATGCCACGTTGTCATCAAGGACATTGCCCTGAGAGGGGAACCCCCGGCTTTGCAACTTCCTGGCCAGGGTGAGGGCCACCAGCCGGCTATAACCTTTTCTGCGATGCTCTGGCAGGGTGTAGCTGTGGCACATGGTGGCAAACTGGTCTGTGATGGACCAAGAGATGGGGTTTCCCTTGTCGTCACGGACACACACACTGGGGAAGCAGGAGATGAGGCTGGCGATGTACCGGAGACACTGCTCGTTGCCACCTCGTGACCACGTCCGGTTGAGCAGATCAGCCTCGGCAACACTCAGGTAGGTTAGTCGTGGGGGAGAACTCTTTCTAGAAGAAAACGGCATGAGCAGAAACGTGAACTGTGAACTCAGGATCGTGTGACTACAAACAACTACTCTTTTTATAGTGATTCAGACTGAGACCCTATCTATGGGGACAGAGCCCCAGAAAGCAGTTTCCAGGCTCTCAGACTCACGTGGAAAGGTGCAGTTTCCAGGCTGTCAGCCACCAGGTAGCAGATGGCCATCAGCTGTGGCTAATTGACCGTCAGCTGTAACCAGTTAGCCAATTAGCCCCTGATATAACTGCTGTGGCTGTGTTGGTTGGTTAGTCGGTTGGTTGGCAGGCAGAGAAGCGGACACAGGTCTCACATCATGTGGCTCCAGCCTCCAGCGAGACCTATAGTGGTACGACTCCCCTACCTATGGCTCCGTGGGTGTTCCTTTTTGGCCTAGCCACATCCTGAGTTCTTATGTGGGGAGCGGGAGCTGAGACCCTGCAGGCCGCCCCGCATGACAAATGGCGGAGGGAGTGAGCAGGGGCTCCCACGTGACACTATCCCAGAGACAGTGCCTAACAATTTTCCATGAATTAGACTTTCCCCACTTACAAACGTCTTTCAGGGCTTCATTTCTGATAGGATGGAATACTCATTATTGCACATTTAAGTCTTTCCTTCTAATTTTATGCCCATTTGTTATTGTCCTCAGTATAGACTAAGGCAACTAAGACAGTTCTTAGAATTCTCTAAGTCCTGAGTCGGCTGAAACCCTCTCTGAAGCCCGGACAAATGGGGCTCCCCACTTTTTCCTTGGCTGAAAAAAATGTTTTAGTATAGAGCTTCTCTCTTTATGTATCCATGGCGAGAAAATACAAATTACTTAACATTCCAGGCATATGTAGATGCTCAAAAGAATGCTACTTCTTCCAGACCTTCCCCTAAAAGGTTTAAGTAAAGAAAAGCACAGGGATTGGTGCAATTTCTAAGAACCGAGATGGATAACCAGCCTATGGGGCTGGTTGAGCTTCAGAATTTGCTTTTGTTCTTGAAATTATCAGGGTGGTGAGACCATCCTCAGTGACTGTTAATGTCATTCTAGCTATGATCTTCTTTTTAAAGCACGCGTTTGTGTTTTCTTTTCATTAGTGGTTCTGTAGGGTTAGCTCACATTCCAGGAATACTGTGGGCTCTGGCACTGGGACAATCAGCTAACCACTAACGGGTAAAGAATAATCAAATACAAGCAATAACTGACATAATAGAATTTTTAATTTAATGAACTTTAAAACAAAGGCAAAGAAACCTCAGGCAGAAATGTCAGTGCAAATAAAAACATTGCTAAGCAAGCATTTCAGGAGTAGTTGTACTAGAGACTGACCTTGTATCTGAAGGGCAGGGTATCCAAAATAAAGTGTACACTTTTGGGTAATGACTTTGTCTAACTTCAGTGAAGAAGGTAGCAACGTAAGTCAAAAACTGATTTTAAAAGGCTTGACTGGGAATAGAGGAAAATTTTAATTAATATCTCAGGAATATGACAGGAAAAAGACTGTGGGAAAACTCTAAATGTCTGAAGGACAAATAGCCTGGCTTCTTTAGCAAAAAGTAATACAAGAAATATAAAAGATGAAAGGGGAACCTATATGTCAAAAGAATCTTAAGAGAGATATTAACCAACTGCAATGTATGAACCTTATTTAGATGCTTATTCAAAACAAATAAACTGCTAAAATATATTATAATAATTTGGGAAATGTGACTACTAACTGGTTATTTTACTTTAAGGAAATATTATTAACAAAATGTTAAAGGGTCATACAGAAAAGAGTTAACACAGCAGGCTTGAGGCCACAATCTTTAGAGAAGCCTGCTTGCCAGGTTGGCCCTTGGCTGGTGTTTGGCAGTTTGAATTTCTGGAGGGTCCCTGCCATTCCCAGAACCGATATGAGTGGCTCACTGTGCTTAACTGTTTGTACAATCAATGTGGTTTTCGCTGAACACCTACTTTCCTCCTGGGGGTCTAGGATAGTGGTATATGCCAGGCAGGGGGTGCCTCCAATAAAAATCCTCATGTGTTGTCACAACTCATTGCTGGCGAAATTAAGAGTGTCCTGTGTGACTCCACTGGGAGAGGACTCTGAGAAGTCTGTGCCTGGTTTCCTCTGGACTTTGTCAATGCACCTTTCCCTTTGCTGATTTTGATTTGTATCCTTTCATTGTAATAAATCACATTACAGTCCTGACTATATATGTTGAGCCCTGTGAGTCCTCCTAGCCACTCACTGAGGTGGTGTCTCAGGGATCTCTATCACAGACATGATATTAGTATTTGTTTTAAGGATCCTTATCTTATGGAGATATATATTAAAATATTTAAGAATAATGGGGTAATGTCTGGTATATCTCCTTCAGAATAACCCAGGAGGTAGAATGAGTACATGGGATATAGATGAAACAAGATAACCCATGTATCGATGGGAGGAGGTTCATTGCAGTAGTCTCTCAACGTTTGTGTTTGAAAATTTTCATAAGTAAAAAATAATAAAGTTTAGTTGCTTTAGGTCACTTACAGTGTCCATTCTTTTTTAGGTTTAGTCTTGTTTTGCTCAATAATTCCTTTAACATATTCTACAGAAGTGAAGAAAACTAACATTCACCAAGGTGGGTACTTTTCAAGTATCATGTTTCATTTATTTACAAAAAAAGATATAGGAACGATATAGGTTAATTTTCAAGAAGAAATTGACTGAGATGCAGAAAGATTAAGCAGAAGGGAAGGTAACTAGTAAATGACAGAGCAGGGGCTCCAAAGTGAGAAGAAAAGAAGAATGCATTCATGAACCAACAAATGTTTTGAAGTATTGGATTCTGGAATCAGGTGTCTTGGGATTTATTTCCTGGCTCTGCAATTTACTCCTCTGTGTTACTTCAACTCTGTTCAAAAAGGGAATGAGTTGGAAGTGGGTAGGATTGAGAAATTGTAGATGTTTTTAGAAAAACTTGTGAATGAAAATGGATTCAAGTGTTTTATGTGAAGATATTGAGCCCTTTCTGTCATGCACTCCTGTCTCATGGCAGAAAATTTTGAAGATTAAATAATAATGAAAAAGGAATGATAATAGCACTACTTTACAGGGATGTGGAAAGGATTCAAAAAGTAATGTATTTAAAACATTTAGTGCCTGGCAGTCACACACCCTCATCTCTAAAACAACAACAAAAATCAATGACAACCACCTTGGGCTCAGACAACAGAGGTTGTTTAGAATTATTTGGGGCAGGAGGATGCCAAGGAATGATTTTTCTGTGTATACTGTGAAAATATAGGACTCCTAAGTTCATTTATTACTATAGAGAATGACTGATTTGATTTTTCAGGGAATTATGAGCAGTCAAGTACAGCAGAAAGGAAACAAACACACACACACACACACACACACACACACACACTCACATACACTCAAATTTAGACTCAATGGCCCAAATTCAAGGTGGCTAAATATCCCTTAATGACACCAAGTACTCGAGGTACGGCTCTTTGTACTTTTATAGCAGTAAGTCCTATCCCAAATGCATAAACTTGATTTACGTACACAATACTGGTGTCTGGCAGACTTGAAGTAGGAGAAAACCGCACAGCCTGGAAGGAAGTTAGCTTTACATCCAACTGCTTTGAGTCGGCAACAGCTTTGGAAACATCATATAACTCACTCTGCAACCCTGTATACAGAAAGACATAATGAAAGATGTGGGCATTTTATTTGAAAGTGTGAAAAGGAAATTTCTTGCACTATTTTTATACTAAGTATCATTAATACCACCAGTCTGCTAAATTGTGTTATCCAAACTACTGTGTATTTATATGTGAATTATTACAGCTATTCCCTATCTGATTTTCAAACTTTGTGTGGGATTTTCAAACTTTCTGTGGGATCTTCAAAGTCTCATCATGTTATCTGTCATGGTCATGATCTTCCAAGGAAATTTCTGATGGGACTATCCCTTAGGAATTTGGAATTTCTTGTGGGACTTTTGATTTTTCTAACTCCTCTGACTGGTCTTAAGCTCCTTAAGGTAAGGGATATTTTATAGCTCTAAAAGTCTACGATCTACCTTACAGCTAGAAGTGTAAAAGCTTAGATTTATTTGGCATGGCATTCTGTCTTTAAAGACTCTTTCAGCCTCTTGCCTAAATGCCCATTACAGAAAGATTAAGGTATAAACTTAGTGAATTTAACTCACCCAGATAGATCCTACTCATTCATCAAAGGTATACTATATTATCTATACAGCTTTATTCAGTACATGTTGTATGAAAGCACTGTGCTGGACGGTGCTTTGCAGTGTGACACAAGAATGGTATGGTCTGTTCTGATACAGCTCACAGCATGGCAGGTTACCTTCTGTTTACTTGGAGCTGATGTTAGGCTTCTCCAAATCCCTATCTGCTCTGTCTTTTCCACTCTGGGTCGTGATTGATTGAATCCTCTGGAAATTAACTTCCCCACTTCCTTCTACATCTAATGGCTTGTTTCCTTCTCTTGGAAGTCATTTTCTCTTGAATATATGAGTGGGAAGTCATGTTCAAAGATCTGATATCTGAGCTTTGGCTCCTCTTTCAAGGAATTAAGTCTAAGAGAAGATAAGGCAGGTTTTCAAATTAATGCTATTAAAATTATAGGTGCTGTGGCTAGCATCCTATATTATAACACTGAATTCTATCTGAGTAATGCAAAAGACTATGAGAGAAAAATAGGTCATGCTAACCAAAGGTACGGATGATAGTTCAAACAGCATTTCTTTCTCCTAAGTCAGACTGCACAATTGTAAAAGTCAGAATCACATTTCTTTAAAAAAAACCTTTTTTTAAATTATAAGATGCAACAGATACAGAACACTGCAAAAAATGCATAGCTTAATTATTATATATTTTAACTACATACTAGTAAAGCCACAAAATAGAAATTGATTAGCCACTTTCTATTTACTACTCTCCCAATCACAATCCCCGCTCTCTCCTTTAAAAATAACCACTATCATCATTTTTTATCATAGTTACTTCCTTGTTTTCTTTATGATTTTACTATCCACGTGTGCATCCTTAAACACCCTAGTTTGATTTTACCCATTTTTTGTCTTGTAAATCTTTTAATCTGCAGGTTTTCTTTTAATTCCCACGTCCCCTTTAAAAAAAATTCTTTCAATTTATTTGTTAAGGAATCCAGTTGTTTGCTGAGTAGCGTTTCCATGGTCGGGATTTTGCTGATTCTCTCTCCACAGTGCTGTTGACTACATTCTCCTGTCCATTGTATGGGTTACTACTTTTAACAAATGACTTTCTCCTTTCTCACTGAAGAAAAGAAATTCCACCTATTGTTCTGTCTTTGTCCACCCTACCTCCTTAGAAAGGGAGAAGTTGCCAGTGGGATAAGCCAGACTCAGGACATTTATTGAACCACGGTTACCAGAGGGTGGGCTTCTGAAACTCACGTCGGTGATCATGCAGACAATTTCTTTCTCACTCACCAGGAGCCTGGCCTGTTTGGGTAGCTGCATACTTTTTCCTTTCCTGCCCTTGCATGGCAAACACAAAGAGTTTGGCTCCTCTGAGTAGGTTAGTGGGTTAACCCTAACTTAATATTGTTTATGGAGGGCTCTTAGATTAAAAATGACAAAGGCACTGCTGTGCAGGGTGCGCTGTTGCTCTGCATACCCTGTGCTGAATGAAGTAGCTCCGTTCTCTCATGCTCCATCTGTCCAGGCAGCCAGCCCAACTAGTAGCTGCCACTAGAGCCTGCACTGTGACTAACTATAAAAGACTGAACATTTACATGGCAGTAGATAGGCTTTGTTCGTGGAATTGTGCATGATTTGGGGATGTCATGGAAACAGCACCTTTTTAGGTGCTCTGATTAAGAATAGTAAAGATACTGATCACCTCTTAGAAGCTATTCAATAGTCCAGGGAGATTACAACGATTACTACAAAAGCCGATAGTCAAGAGACCACATGAGAAGCCACAGGTAATATCTGCCCTGACTTACGTGCTAAACGAGGGTCCTTTACCAGTCCAGCTATCTTAGGTGCTACTAATTATTATCTGTCATCACTAAGCCTTCAGGAAGGACAATTGAGTTAATTGAAATGACTATAATTGACTCATTGCTATCAGCTCAGCCTTCTGAAAAAAAGAACTATTGGCAATTCTGGGGATATTCTCTCTATAATGATGGATTCAGGTGATTTGAGGGTAGTAGGCCTATAGCACCAATATCTGTGACGGGCCAGCCGCCACAAATCGAACAGTACCTGAATGGGGGAGTGGGAATGAAAAAGACACTCACACATGTAATGATGCGATCGATCGGACTCCAGTGATGCTGAAGCACCGCGTTTACTTTTCTTCACCAATTCATACCATCCGTGTACGTGCAGCTTAACATTCACGAGTGTGCATTACCTCATTGAGAGTAAATTTTTAACTTCTACATAGAAACTACAAAATCACTGAAACTTCCCCAAAGTCATTTTCTCAATGACAAAGCCCATCAATTACCCTGATAATCATCAGTCCTCTGTGTCCGGGAACCGGCCACTCCCACCTCATTCCTTAGCAGCTTGTAAGCACCCTCCAGGTGTAGGCAGAGACAATGCCTTAAGAACTAAAACAAGTTAACCATAAACTGAGCCAGTCTGCAAGGCTACAGAATAACAAGAAATTATGGCTCCCCACAAATATCCATCCAATTACTGCCATTTTTCATATCAAGGAAGAGTTATATCTATTTCCATGTTAAAGTAATACTGGTGAGAAAAATTTTCTCAATTGGCTAAGCAAGTGGTAGAACCATGTCTCACTTCTAATTAGCATAACGGGTAAATGTGTAAAGATGAGAGATAGTTTAGAACTTCCACCAAAGGTCTTTTTGAGCATTTGTAAATGGATTTTATACAAGATCCTGCATTTTCAGGTAATGAATATGCATTAGTCATTGTTTGTAGATGGACAGAAGCTTTTCCTTGTGAGAGGGCTTCAGCTGTTTCTGGCTGAAAAATAATACCAGACTTTATATTTCTAACGTGGGAATCCCTTCCTTCCTGTCAAATGATCAAGGGACTCATTTCATTGGGGCAGTCATATAAACGGTAACTTCATTGCGTGTATTAACCCCAGTCATTATGGAAAATTGAAAGAGTAAGTGATACACTGAAGCTGAAACTGTCCATCCAAACTATCAGAAACTCATACTCTGTTTCTGTCTTGGCCTAAAGTTCTTCCACTAGCATTGGTGGCCATTCAGTTATCTCCTTGGAGCTCACATATACTCTTTCCTTATAAAATCATTTCAGGATATCCTATGCAGATCACTTGATTGTCTCTTTCCAGAATTATTTACTTCAGAAAGAAGAAAAACTTACCTATTCTCTTAGTCTTAAATCAGAGTATTGAAAAGACTGTAATAGTAAAGAGTTAAGAGTAATAAGGAAAAATATGCTGTGATATTCAGTGATATCCATATCCATATCACAGTAACAGTTGAAAGAAAAATATCACTTAAAAGCAGCTCCATTTAAATGGTCTCCGCCTACCCCAAAGGTCAACTCTCTTTGGGCGTAAAAAATAAGTGTTCTTACAAAAATGTAAAGCATAAATAGTAAATATATAAAATGTATGGATATGTATTTGTGAATATATATATATATATATATATATACATACACATACACACACACACATACATATATATCATATGAAATGTCATATTTATATAGCGGGTATATATGACAAAAAGGATTTAATGACTGCCTAGATCTTGCACTTGACCTCACCTTGTATTTGAAACACTTGGTCCCAGTTGATAACATCACATTCTTCCAGCAGCCCTCGGAAAGCCTTGACATCCTTGTAGAATACAGCATAGGCATTAGTGTAATGGTCCAGGTCATCTGTCTCAGCCTAGGACAGAAGACACAATCATAAAAACATAAACATGTCCTCTAGAGAACTCCTAGATAGATTAGATACGATTAGCTATGCGTGTCTGAATAATTTCCATTAGCAAAATTAGCCACCTATAAACAATGGCTAACTGGGAATGTAGCTAATATACTCTAGTGAGGGAAAGGACAGAAATTTTGGAGGTTTTGCTTATTTCTTCTCATAGTAGGGAGGTTTTAAGACCCTTATTTCACATTTTTGTAGAGTTTTACTTATTTATAGAAACAAAAAGGGTATAACTCAATGGACCCATGTATAAGACCCAAATAGAACTCTCAGAACTTTCCTAATGTGGTCAGGGAGTGCATCTTTGATGAGCTGAGCCTCTCTTTGGTCTCCGAGGCAGAATGGGATAGAGGTTGTCTTTTTCAGTCTTCTTCCTTATTTACCCACATGACCAAAGTCATTGGTCGTAAGGAATCACCAACCCAGTAAAACACTAGTATGCTTCTAAAGAACATTTACATGGTTATGTAAATGGTTATGTATATTACAAGGTTATGAAACACTACAGAGATCCTTTACTGAATGCACTGAAACTAGAGGTTTTCCATATGTCTGATACTTCAAGGCCAGTGAAATTAGAAGCTAATGGTAAAATATGTAGCTTGTCAAGCTAAAGTATGACTGTGATGGTTATAATAGCACTTTTACCTAATCTTTCCAATTGATGCCAACATTTTATTATTATTATTATTATTATTATTATTATTATTGCCTTTCAAAACTACCTCTTTCTTCTGCCGAGTGATAACAGCTTTGAAGTGTGGCCATGAATCCAATACCACTTCCTTTTGAAAGGGATTTCCACGATTTATGTTCATCACTGCTCCATAAACCTGAATCAGAGAACGCAGAGATACAAGCCAATCATATTACCAGCTGTTTAAGTTGCGCTATTACCCTCTTTACTTTTTGATCTACTGTAGAATTATGGCCACCAGAAGGGAAATTATAAGTATATACACAGCATACACACATACAAACTTCTCTCTTGGCACATGAAAACTGGTAAAAATAAGTCTATGAAAGCCTAAGAAAACTCTCCCTAAACTTATATTTTTAATAGTACAATAGTGAGAGGTACTAAATCAATAGGCTTACCAGATGGGTGCTTGGCACATAGGTCAGCAATAAATACTGAATGAATCAGAATCTTCTGTATGGATTTAGGGCTCATACATCTTTTAAAAGTTCCACAGATAATTTTGATGTTCAGTTGCTTTGGAAGTGTATTATACTATCTGAAAATAATGTGTGAAATGCAACTACTCCTTCAATCCTGAATTACAATTAAACATCACTTGATGGTGACATAGCCCCCTCTCTAAATAAACCAAAAACACCCCCCTGCATTTCAGGTTTGATGGAGCAAGGCTCTGTAAGTATTCCCCTGAGGGTTGTAACTATGTGTTATTCATTATTATATCCATGAAACCTGCCATAGCTGATCAGATACTTTTTGACTAAACAATACTGAAGTAATATTAGAATTCTGTCCTGTGGCCCTTCACATTTATTTCTTTACTAAGAATCAAAGATGTCTGTCCCACAAAATAACCATATTTTGTATGTGTGCTTCTAGAGAAGAGGAAGTTGTGGAAGGAATGAGGAGCGCTGAGCTCTGGGCCAATGTTCATAGCAGCAATTTATAATAGAAAAAAACTGTAAACAATGTAAATGTCAATCAAAAGTGGAAAAAATAGTGGCCTAGTCATACTCTGGATTACAAAACAGCACACAATGTTGAGCAAAAGAAGCTACATTAAAAAGATACTTATTGTGTGATTCAATTGATATTATATACAAAACCACAGAAAGCTACCTTATGGCTTTAGAAGTCAGGATAGTGGTTATTTTTGGGGAGCAGGGAAAGGTATTGATTGGAAAGGAGTGTTGGGGCGGGGAAAGAGTGGCCTCTGAAGTAATGTTCTTTCTTAGAGTGGAGGTTACACAGATACTGGCTTTGTGAAAATTCACTGAGCTGCATAAGTATGTTACATGTACTTTCAAGTAGGTGTTAAATTTCAATGAAAAAAATTCAATTATAAGGACATTGGAACCTACATTTTACCTCCTTCATCACTATCTTAATAAAAATCCACTGGCTTCAATGCCTAGAACATTTCCAACTCTCTTCTGTTTTCCGCAATCTGGAACTCATTCAAGTCTCACAGAATGTGTCTTCCCAATTTAGTCTGGCCGATACCAGTGTAACATGGATCAGTCTTAGTGAAAATCAAGAACTAAAGTAAATTTGAATGGTCGTGGCTTGTTCTGTTAATCATTCAATTCTGGGGCCTGCTGGTCATACATTTACTACAGAGTAATAAATAAGTTTATTAAAATGGTTCCACATGAGGAAACCATACACCCTTATTCAAGAGTGGAGCTTAAATATGATTGGTATGTTTGGACAGTTAAAAGGAAAAAACTCTGTTCAATATTTAGATTCTGAAAGAACAAAACACCTAACTTGTTTGTCCAAGATTTGGAATCAGCTGAAAGATTTGGCATTGGTTGAAAACAAACAAATCCTCCCAATAGCTGTTTATTCAAGGGGTGAGTATTGAGAGCAGGTGGGGAGTGGCTAGGGGAAAGCAAAGATGCTGGAGGCGTGAGCAGTTAGAGCTTGTGAAGGACATTTGGAGAGATGTTTAATCACTTTAACACTAAGATGAAATTATAAAATGCATAGCCATGACTCCAAAGAATGGAAGAGAAATGAACAATAAAACTATCTTTTCTTTATCTTTTTTTTTTTTTTAATTCTTTAAAGGACACAGTGTAAATGGAAGGATATTTTCAAAGTATGGTCAGAGATCCAAAGCCAGGCATCACATAACAATTCAATAACTGAAGTAGGATAAAGATATCCAGGGAAAAAGAGACTCAGTGTATGGAAAATGAGAAACTGGGAGTACCAAGCTAAGCAGCTATTAAAGAGAAGATTATATAAGAAAGACATCGATTTGTGCCTGCCTGTTTCATTTCTTTAATCCTTACTTCAAATGGAGTTATGAGAGGCAAACATTTCAAAACAATGCTCAGTTTGGAATCTGATAAACTGGATTTAAATCTGAACTCTAGCACTTAGTGATGGGGAATTGACTTAGTAACATCATCTGTAAAATTGTAGTATAAATATCGGCTTATTCAGAGGTATTACTATAACACAGGGATTAATATTATAGAGCTATTATTATTAGTTTTGATGAAGCTCAAATGAGATAGCATGCAAGATTTTTTTAAAATTATATATGCTATTCAGATCAAGTCAACTAATCTGAATTCAGAAGCCTTTAAAATAAGATTTGAACAGATAGGGAATAAGTGATTATTGTATAAAGCTTCCAGTGACCAGTCAACATCAGCTTATTGAGTAATTAATATGGGCAAAGCCCATGCCAAGCACTGAAGGAGGAGTAAAAAAAAAAAAAAAAAAAAGAAAAAACATTCAACATCTCCATCTAGGCATCTGGTAGCTAGGTTGCTGTGGGAAAAGCAATAGATATAAAATCAAAGGAACTGAGATTGGACTCTGCTTCTTTACTTGCTGTTATTACGTCTCTGAGCTTCAATTTATTCATTTATAAAATGGGTTAATAAATCTCGTACAAAGTTGTTGGAAGGATAAAAAACTTGCAATTCCCTGTATGCTAAAATACTATGCAAATATACTAACTATAATTTAAGGTCCCATCATTTGTCTTGATGATTATAACATCTTTCATGACCCTGCGAAAAGTCACCAAAACCTTTTTAATTCTCTCGGCAAAAGAGTGAGTCAGACATTGTTAAATAAATGTAGCCGATCATCTCATTCCATCTATTCACCTCAGCTCCAGCATTCAGAATGGGAAAATTTGGGTTAGATTGCCCATTTGGTACTTTTTTAGCTGTATGACCTCAAATTAGCTCTCTGATTTTCCCTACCACATATAGTTTAAGCATAATCAATAAGGCAAGATGACTAGATTTAATCAACCCAGTACAGTGCATTAGGACTTTCTCTAATCATTTTTGGCCAAATTTTAGTGTAAATAAGGATTATCTAAGATATTTATTAAAAATACAGGTCCCTGGTCTCTATCTTCAGAAACTATGATTCATTGTATCTCTTCTAGGTTATTAGCATGCCTGCAACATTTGAAAACCACTGTTGTTGAGCTCTTTGCTCAAGAAACTCAGCCCTCAAAGACAATTTTATTGCATTCTGCATTTTTCTTCCAAGGGCTTAAAACATTTCTAACCTTACATTTAGTTGTAACCTTTGATTGTCATCTTCCACAATAACTGACCGTGTTTCCTTGAAAAAAAGACCTAGCTGGACCATCAGCTCTAATGGGTCTTTTGGAGCAAAAGTTAATATAAGACCCGGTATTTATATTATATTATATTATATTATATTATATTATATTATATTATATTATATTATATTATATTGTATTAAAATAAGACTGGGTCTTATATTAATTTTTGCTCCAAAAGACACATGATGATCCAGCTAGGTCTTATTTTCGGGGAAACACGGTGAGTTACCAGCAAGCGCTCTTAGACTTTTAGAAGATTTGAACAGATAGAAGCTTGAGGACCAATAAAGCCATTGAAAAAGCTTCAAAAATAAAGATTTTGAAATACACAGAAAATAAATTATCACAATCCCTAAACTTCAGTTCTATTGTGTACCTAGATTAAGTTCTTACCAGCAATATCACCCATTAAAAAAAAAAAAACAAAACAGAACTTGAATTTACCTTAGAAATAATCTAGTCTAGCATTAGCAAACTTTTCCCGGGAGTCATCTAGAGTAACTGTCAAAAATATAATTATCTGGGCCATATCCACAATCTGCGGACTCAGTCTCCAACAGGACTGAGAGGCTGTGTGTTTAACAAGGGCTCCCGGATAGTCTTACCACTAGAAAAACCTGAGAAACAGCCATTATTTTGAGACTTGAGTCTGGCAGGATTTTTACAGATTAATAAAATAAAGACATAAAAATAAAACAGAGTTATAGTACCTTGAGTGATTGAGGAAAGAGACTCTTCAACATTTTCTCCAGTATCAGTAATTTGGTAGAACAGTTTAGGACCAACATCTTCTCCAGAGCTCTAGCAATTCCACACCTAAGGAAAAACTTGAAGGTACACATTTAAATTTTGCCTGTGAACATTTGCATCTCCCTAGGAATATCCTTGAAGTCCTGTTTTCACGGGATATAACTCTGAATGCCATTGCTCCGTCTGAAAAGGGAAGACGGAAGAGGGGGAGGCACTGGGATGGTTAAGTCAGAGAAGACACGGAAATGGAGTGCTGATGACCGAATCCCGGGGAAAGAGGTCGGTATCTATCCTGGGTAAGTCTTCCTGTTGTACACATTCGTTGAGCTCTAAGCTCTTCCTTCAGGACACAGTAGCAGTTGTAACTTTACACTTATTCACGTTCCCTTTGATTTAAGTCTCTCTCAAGGAGACAGTGAGCTGCGAAAGGGAAGGGCCCACGTCTGCTTTGTTTTCCACTGTATCCCCAGCACCTATCACAGGGATTGGCACAGAGTAAGAGGCATCCTAAGTAGTCGTTGAATGGATGACATGAGGTTCAGAGTAAGAGTCTGAGGGTTAGATAGGGAAAGTTCTTTCTCACAACGCGGGACAAAGATGAGAGAAAGACTTAAGTGGGTCAGGTGTCGGGTGGTTATGAGAAACAACTTGGAGAGAAATACTAGATTGCACATGGAGAATTTAGTCAGATAAAATTCAGGAACCAAAAAAGTGCCTAAATAGAATGTATGCAACTCCATTCATTCTGATACAATTCTATTTTCTAGGTTTGGGGGCTCCATCTCCCCTGCTTTTTGTTCCCAAGAAAATTACCCCCTCCAACATTCCAATCAGGTCTTGACTAAATTAAAGACAAAAACCTATTTTTCTATATTCAATGTAGTAGAGCTTCCCTACTACTCTTCACAGCCAGGTACTAGGATGGCAAAGGGAACTCAGCTGCACATAAAAACCTAGTGTTTCTGGGATTGTGCTGGATTATTCCTTTACAAGACATTTTCCAGATGGAGAAAGCTACTTGATTTCCTTATGCGGCATCTCTGTGGCTATAAAATACTCAGTGTTCATTTGTGATTTACTTAAAATCCATTGTAAAACATTATCATACAGTTCATGTGAGTTTGAACTTCTAAGAGGCATGTTTCTTATGATCAAGCTCTGTGGGCTCCAGTTCACTGAGTGGCACACCTGAGACATTTGCCTTCTTTATAGGAGTCAGAAGAGAAAATCTGGCTTCTGGATCCCAGTATTCATAGTCTGGCGACGTTAGAAACTTTGAAAAGATCAAGTTTCCAGACTAAAGGTTGAGCAAAGAAAGAAGTATATCCATCAACTCTTCACCCTTGTATCTGCTTGACTTTTCACTCACTCATGTCATCTCTAAATAAAATTTTAACTTCGTAAGAGATCCTCATTGCGGAATTAACCCCTGGTCATTCACAAAAGGTGAAAGCATTCACAAACCCTACAAAGGAAATTTTTATGAAAGTTAGGGCAGAGAGAGAATGCCCACAGCAGTGTCCAAAGATGATGGCTGCCTCAGGGAGGAAGGAGAGAAACACCGGAGGGGGTGGGGGTGGGGGAGATCACTGGGGCCGAGTCCAGAACCTGAGAGTGGACAGCTGCACCTACCTTCAGGTTAGCTTTTTCTTATACGGGAAAGGGGGAGTCAGTCAGGCAGGTTGAGGGCTGACGTCTTCCTGGGGTCTGGTTTGTTTGAAGGTGATGTTATCTCCAGACTCTGGACTCAGACTTGGCCATCGAGGCCTGGGACTTTAATGCATTACCAGTAAAAACTGCAAGAAGTAGTAAATTGGTTGCCAGTGTCCGGGTGCCTGAGGATAAAGAATTTGCTCTTTTCCAGGTTAGGATGTTGTTAATTAACGAGGTATGGGTAGCCTTGAGAAAGGGATCAGAGTTCTTTAGTTAATCAGTGAGAGGAGAAATGAAGAGAAAATGGATGAATATCAGGATGGGTCAAACTGCAAACAAACTAAGACTAATTACTGGTAGCTAGATAGCAAGCTATGCAGTGAGTGCAACTGCCAACTAGCTAAGTCTAACTGAATTATTGATTCCCTGAATTTCATCCTTACACTCACGTTAAACACATTAATTTATTCTGGTCCATATCTGTTGAGAGAAAATGAAATTATTTCAAAGGGAAGCTGATCAGGTATCTCTTACTAGGTTTGATGCCTAGAGATCTTTTTATGTTCTAATAATGGCAAAGTAGCTAGTGCAAAGGGTAGGAATTCTAAGTACTGGGTGATGATTTACTTATTTATTGCCTAGTTGG
Source organism: Rhinolophus ferrumequinum (assembly GCF_004115265.2). NCBI lineage: Eukaryota > Metazoa > Chordata > Mammalia > Chiroptera > Rhinolophidae > Rhinolophus > Rhinolophus ferrumequinum. The sequence goes on along the minus strand of NC_046286.1, from coordinate 17,800,582 downwards.
TTCCCAACAGGATCTAAAACCACTTCGAAACATAGATAAACTGTATCATGAAATATTAAGTTTAAATTAAAATTCAGGCAAGGGGAAAAATAGAGGTACAAAAGTAATAAGGAGTCCAAGTGAGGTCCACACGCAAAGCGTATGGAGTACAATCCTAAACATAGAGTTGATCCTCTTTATGCATGGATTCCATGTTTGTGAATTCACCTACTTGCTAAAATGTATTGGTAACTCCAAAAATCAATACTGGCAGTGCTTTTGCAGTCATTTGTAGACATGCACAGAGCAGTGAAAATTTTGAATCTCCTAACACCACTGTTTTCAGTGTTTTGCATTTTTTGCTTTTTGTTGGTGATTTCACTGTTTAAAATGGCCCCAAAGCATTGTGTTTCAGTGCTGGTTAGTGCAAAAAGGCTGTAACGTGCCTTATGGAAAAAAATACACTTGTTAGATAAGCTTGCTTCAGGCATGAGTTATAATGCTCTTGACTGTGAATCCAGTGATAATCAATCAACAATATATATTAAATAATGTGGCTTTAAACAGAAATACATACGCATAAAACAAGGGTATGTGTTCATGGGCTGATGAAAATGTTGTGACCAGAGGCTTGCAGGAAACTAACCCTGTATTTTCCTTAGGGGTAATGGTTCAGAATTCACTAAGACAGTGTTCTCTGTGACTTTATTGAACATAAGGACCATGAACAATGAGAATCGAATGTACTTGCAAGAGGCGAGAGCTTCATTTTTTACTCTCAGCTTTCTAGCAGCTAACACAGCCAGAAACAAACATGATTAGTTACATGATTCGGTTTGCCCATAGAATTAATTATACTTATGCTCTTGACCATAACATTTGCTTGCCTTTTCACTTGTACCATCTCTAAATGAAGTCCAATTCTCTAACTTGTAAATATTCAAAACCCCACTTGATCTGGCTTTCATATACCTATCTAGACTAAGCAACTCTTTCAACTCACAAAATACTTAGGGTGGCAAATATTTGTGACATTAAAATCAGAGACATTTCTTCCAGGGGTTCACACAGAGAGGATACTATAATTAATGAACAACATTGGAGAGTATCCTTTTAGTAAACAGTGATGAATTTTATAAGGATCTTTCTCTTATTAAATACCAAGATAATTTTTAAAGGCCACAAAACAGGATGTAGAAAATCTCAGGTGCAGAAAGTATTTTTCATTTTTGAATTATATTAGAAAGTCATAATGACAACTATTAATGCTGAAAACTACAAGATCAGAATATCATGTCTTTACCTCTCATTTATAAATTCCCTGTAATTAATATGTGTCCTAGAATTGGAAGGCAAAGGTTTGTAAATCCTTTGATCCTTTACCAAACTATTATCAACAACAGACTCACTAACCGAAGTCTGTCAAAGAAAATTATCATGCTCATAGGACTTTTAGAAACTGAAGTTTCTTTGGGGCAAATGTCCATCAGCACACAATAAGCACCTAAAGTATTTTATTGCTTAATATTAACTAGACAATGAAAGCATGATCCTCTCCTGGGAGACTTTCAATTCTCATAAATAAATAAAACAGAAGATCACTATTTTTGTGGTGTAATACACCATTTGCAATACAATGGTGGATGTTTGTTAATGGAGAAAGTTACTTTTTATTTCTTAAAGCACTTGCAATCCAAAGCTAGCAATTATTTTTCAGATGATAGATTTTCTGCTTAGAGTCATCTCTTATTTGTTTCTCCAGTTGTGCCCATATCATAATGCAAAACATTATATATTTCATCATGCTTATTTTCCCCATATCAAAATTTAAGTTAAAAAACCAAAAGCACCAAACACCAAAACCAAAAAGGAAACATCTTTTCCTCTAAACCTATTAATCTTCCTGTGTAATGCTGAATTTCATCTCTCTACTTCTCCCATTTCTTGATGTTATAACCAATGATTTGAAATTTATTATTTTAATGAATAAATGCTTACCTGCTGTTGAAAGTTCAGCCTGAAACTGAGGTCTTTCACTGTGTAGTAGTGCAGTGGCTCCTTCTCCGTAAATGGTTGTTCTTTAAGCCTACTTCCCTAATTAGTCCTTAGTGGAAAGAGGAGGAATTGAAAAGAAAAAAAAAAAGTGTTCTCCTGTAGAAAGGGCGGAGTTTATGATATCAGGTGAAATTTACCACATATACAGGCCAAGTATTTTCACGCCATCTGTTCTTTTCTATCACATTTAGTCTTGTGGTGTAAAGATAATGAATAGTAATCTTGATTTGAAGATGGACATTTTTTGGACACAAAACCTATTCATCAGGATCTCATGGAAAAGAATAAAAAGGACTGGGACTCAGGCAAATGGGGTACAGTAAAATAATATAGACATTGACCCCTTATATATTTTTATTTAGTCTGAAGAAAATGATTTTGCTGCTCTAAACTTCCAAGGATACAAAGGGGTAATCTCTAGAATATGCTTATGAAGTACAGAGTATTTTTGAGACTTTTAATTCTTTTACCCTATTTTTTTAAATGAAGTTATTCAGAGCTTACTCCTCCCTCAAATGGCTGCAATCCAAGCCCCACAGAAACATTCACATGGACATCTCAGCACACAACACAATACCTGAGTTTTCAGAAATAATAAACAGTACAAATGTCTCAACGGCCTGTGGAGAGTGCTTCAATTTCAATGTGGTCACGTGGGAGGATACTGTTTACCACTGTTAGGTCTCATAAAGTCAAGATCAAATGAAGGGGTAGGTTAGGGCATTCTTTACTTGAAGATGCTGGTTAAAGTAATACAATGGGTAAATGGTAGTTGAAAGCAACTGGAGAAATTATGTTAGATGACAACTACTGGATGTAAAAATAAGAGCGTTTTTTGATCCTGGTATATTGATAACTTTTTTTTTTTTTAAAGATGTTACTGAGGGCAAAATACACCTGTACATGGCCCTAAGGATACTATATAAATCTAAGTCTTTTCTAAATATTATTTGAGGAAAATCAATTAAAAAATGAACATAACACAATGTGATGTACAGATGATGTATTACAGAGTCTTACCCTTGAAACCTACCGTGTTTCCCTGCAAATAAGACCTACCTGGACAATCAGCTCTGATGAATGTGTCTTTTGGAGCAAAAATTAATATAAGACCCGGTCTTATTTTACTAGATCTTAACAGTTACTTAGCCTCCCTATGCCTGATTCTTCACCTGCAGGGTGGGGATACTAGTGACTGGTATGGGGTTTAATCCTTCTAGTATTGTTATTATGATTAAACATTGGCATAAAGGCATGTATACATGTAATGGGTTTAGACTAGTGACTGGCATATAGCACACATCAATAAATGACAGACATTTTTATCAGTATTATTAGATAACCCTATTGTCCCATTTGAAAACCTACATTAACTTAAAAGACCTCCTTGGGGGTATAAAATGGGGTGAAATAGGCTAAGGCACATTAGTTTCTATTAATTAAAAACTGAACAATTTCATTTTAAAAAGGAGTCTATAATTTTATTGAATTTGGAAAACATCTTCTTCTTTGTCCAACTTTAACAACTATAACCAATCTTTAGATATGGCTGTTATAGCAATTTTACAGCCTTGATCACAGCAGAGGTCACTTTAATGAGGAGAGCAAATATGTAGGCCAACAGAAAGTGATTCTATGGTGGTTTAATATCGAAGAACTGCTTTCAATGGCAGCAACTCTTAACAAGAAAAGCCAAGTTATAACACAAAAAGGGCTCAGTCACTTCAGACATGATAAAGTCCAAATGGGAAATTTGATTTTCTCCCTGCTTTTGTTTTCTTTCTTTCTTCTCTCTTCCTTAAAGCTGAATATTTCTTGACAATGAATGAAACATGAGAGGATTTAGAAGACTTATGTTTGGAAACTAAGCTAACCTGAATGATTCAATACTAATTTTGACAGGTGCACCTGCATTTATTTTTGGTAAATAGACAATGCTAGGATTCCATCCAACCAAATAAGAGGAAGTAAATCCCTTAATTTTAGGTTCCAGTGCAGGTGTGTCATATTTAAACAAAACCTGTTTAACATATGCCCAAGTGAGAGTTGAGGAAAATGGAAAGGCTCATATAAAGTCCGAGTTTTAAATGACTGACAGTTCACCGAGGTTCTGCAACGTATCTATCTGTGCGGGCTCCCTTCCCCCAAATTCACACACACACACACACACTACACCCATTTACCTTCCTTCAGCAGCATTGTTGAGGACCCATTTTCCTGTATGTTCAGCAACTTTCCCTTCTAGTCTTTTTCAATCTGATAGGTGAAAACATTTCATTGTTTTGATTTGCGTTAAAGTGTTTTTGTAAGGTTGCACATCTTTCAAATATTTTTGACCATTTAGGTATTTTTGAGACTGACCACCTTCCTACTGCTATTTGTTACTGATATTTTGTTTCTATTTTTATATTTGTTTGGAATCTATTTTGGCATAAAGCAGGAATATAAAACTGCTGTCCCTCTGCCCCCGTTTCTAGTGTGGTTAGCAATTTTCTCAAGGCCATTTAATATTTTTCTGCATTTTATTTGAAATGCTATTTTTACCATATGCTACATTTTTTTTTTTTTAAATTGAGGAATATTGGGGAACAGTGTGTTTCTCCAGGGCCCATCAGCTCCAAGTCACTGTCCTTCATTCTAGTTGTGGAGGGTGGACCTCAGCTACAAGTCGTCGCTGTTTTCAATCTTTAGTTGCAGGAGGCTCAGCCCACCATCCCATGTGGGAATTGAACCGGCAACCTTATTGTTGAGAGATGCACTCTAACCAACTGAGTCATCTGGCCACCCCTCCAGAAGCTCAGCAGCAGCACGTTGTCTTCAATCTAGTTGTGGAGGGCGCAGCTCACTGGCCCAAATGGGAATTGAACTGGCAACCCTGTTGTTCAGAGCTTGTGTTCTAACCAACTGAGCCATCTGGCCGCCCTTATCATATGGACATTTTTACACTATATATCCTCCATTCCAAAGTGTGTATTTTTAGAATTTAAAGTTCCTGGCATTGGCCTTTATCCTCCCCTCACTGGACAGGAATTGTATCCTAGTTGGTATGGTCCATACATGTGAGAACTCAGATGGGTGTGGATACTTGCCACATAGGAAGACGACCATTTGAATTGCTAGAACCATGTGTAGTTGAATTTTAATTTTGAGTCTGTAATTAGAACTATTCATAAACAGTATACCAAAATTCAACCTTTAAAGAAAATATTGTGTATGTTTTGAATTGCCTCTTGCCTGCCAGAAGATACTGTTGATCTCTCAAAATTAGATCACATACTTTTAAAAGCTACAAATGGGTAGTATGGCCAGTTCTTGCATAGTGAAGAACTCTCACTCGGCAACAAAGGGAAGTGAAAATACTGCTTGAAGTTCAATAATCCATTAAACAGATGTTCTGAGAGAAACAGCAGACTTTTATGGACCTCCTCCCTCCCCGCAAAAGCTATTATAAATGTCATGATTAATGATCAAAATCAGTGAGTTAGGCCTGTATTAGTCACTCTAAAAACATGAAGATTTAAGTTTCCAAATCAAGAGTTTTTAAGTTTTAAGACATTTTGCAAAATCTTTTACTTTTAGTTGCTTTGCCTGACATGTAGCAAGTAGTCCAAAATACAGAAAAATGTTTCCGTTAAATGCTGCACTACAGGTTTCCTTTCCTGAATGCTTTCTTTACCTCCAGAATCCATAAATGTCCTTCTTGGCCATCATTTCTTAAGAGGCTATTGCTTTTAACCCCTTTACTGAGCTGCTCAGGGTTCCCACATGGTGTCTGGTCTCCCTCATGGCAATGAACACTAAACTGGATTTTTTAAATTAAAGCTGTGTTCCTGGTGGTCTCTGCCTGGAGGACATTAACAGAATAGTGGTACCTTCTCAATTAACTGATGAAATAGTCTAGGTGAGACAGAAAAATAATTAAATTGCAGTTATTTTATTTTATAAATATATAATATAAAAGCAATCCAGACAATATACTGCAGTTGGTCAGAAATGATTTTTGATATATTTTAGTGATCATTTATTTACATGTATATACATATTATCATCACAACGAGGAAAGGTTTAGAAAGGACTATTTTGTTTTCTCTTTTAAGGGAATAAATATACTTATGTTCCTTTTTCATAATTTTATGAAATTAAAGTATGCTTTGATGACTGGGAAAATAAATATTCAACATCTCTTCACTAACTCAACCAAAGAAATAAAACGTCCATGCTACCTCCCAAAGTTAAAGACACCTGGCAAATCTTAATTACACCACAAAGTCTAGGGAGTTATGTAAAAAAGTAAAGACATTTTTGGGTTTTTCCCAAGTTCCAGATGACCAAATAGAAAACGCAAGTCTTCAGCTAACTAACAACAGTAAACATTTATGAACTACTTTTTATGAACTAGGCACTATAAACACTTTACATACATTAAGCCACAGTATCAAATTTCCTAGGCACTAACCAATAAATAAATGAGCTCGATTCAGCCATTATAAATCATTGGATTGTGGCTGGTCTTATTTTATGGTTTCAGGCAAATAACTGGAAATAGAGCAACATAAATATGAACTCCTTGACCTGGCAACTGCTAAACACGGAGTTTTCAGGACTATATCAGATGCTAATGGTAGATTTACAGAGGCTAATTTTAAACTGCACATGAGGAAATAATAAATCCTGAAGAAGCCCTGGCCTATGCAATATCATCACAGGTTAATAGTTTTACACCTTGATCAACATTAAATTGCTATGGAACGATCTAAAACACACTCTTTAAGAGGCATCCAGTCTCTTATAGGCTTCTTCGATGAAAGTTAACATGTTCTTCATCTGCGATGAATTATGGAGGACATCCAAATCCTTCAGAAGAGGGAGCTGGTTTGGAATCTGTGCCAAAATTTCTTTCTGTGAGTACAGTAGTATAACTAGTTAAAATAGTTTTTATTGAGATATAACTGACATATAGAACTATATTAGTTTTAGGTATATAACATAATGAATCAATATTGGTATATATTGTAAAATGATCAGCATAGTAAGTCTAGTTAACATCCATCATCACACATAGTTACACATTTTCTTTTCCTGTGATGAGAACTTTGGAGATTTACTGTTAGCAACTTTCAAAAATACAATATTATTAACTATACAGTATTAACTATGGTCACCATGCTGTACATTAAATCATCCCCATGACTTATTTTCCAACTGGAAGTTTCTACCTTTTGGTGACCTTTACCTATATAATTAGTTTTTAACCTTTTATTATGAAAAACATTAAATGTGTTATTTAGAGAGAATGGTATAAAAAATCTCATGTACCCATCACTCAACATTAATAACCATCAACTCATTGCTGTTCTCCTTTCAAATCTGTATGATTCTGTTTTCCCTCTGCCCATTCCCTCTCCTTTCACTCTAGGTGAATTATAGGTAGGAAAATTTCAAATTACTTTTTGAGAACACATGAAGATTTTCTACCACTGTAAACATTTACACTATGATATCTACTGGGGTCCTTTGAAAAAAAGATAGATTACCAGTGTAGAGTCTACTACGAATAAGAAGTAGTAGTATTTTATGAAGTGTTTCATGCCATTGTTAGAAGAATAAACAAAAGCAACTGTCAGAATTTACTTCCAGAAATCCATCCTACAGTTATGACTACACAAATGTGTAAAAATATACATGTACAGGGGTTTACTTAGCATTATCTGTAATTGCACACATTATTTATCTCCATCAGTAATTCACAAATTATATTATGGTACATCCATTCAATGGCATATTTTAAGCTATTGATAAGAACAAGACAGATCTGACAAAGAAAAATGTTCATACTCTAATGTCAAATGAGAAAAGTAATTTTGTATAAGTTTATATAATGAATTCCATGTTTTTTTTAAAAACGAAACAGGATATAATAGTTTTATATATGCAATTCATAACTGGTGATACAGTCAGTATAGTAAAAATATAGTAAATTGGTACTTACCTGAAGTGTGGGTGCTTTGAGACTCTTCTGAGAAAGTTCTGGAAGAGAGAGTACCCCACTATCAATTTGAAATGTCTAAAGTAGAAAAAGAAAGCAATAGTTATTTCAAAAAACTGATTTCTCTCATCTTATTATACTAAAAAACTGTTGTGGTAGAATGCAAGCATTAAAAATCACACCCAGAGTCTAGCAATACATTTTTAAACCATTACCTGTTTTACCTTCTCCTCCTCTTCTTCTACCTCACTTGTCAGAATTTGAATTTTGTTCTTCAGGGTCTGAATATTCTCAGTCACCGACTCTGTGGTCTCTACCATTTTATCTATTTCTTCCTGAGTCAGAAAGAGAAAGTTGTTTTAAAATTAAACATTTTATTAAATAAACCCCCCAAAGATATTAATATACATATACATATTTTTAAAATACCTCATGTATTGGAACACTGCTAGAAGACACTGGCAAATATATTTTCATTTTTCTTTCAAAAAACAGGCTTCCTAGAAATGAATTTACCAATGTAATAATGCTTCATAAGGAAACTTAATTTCCCTGGAACAAAATGTACCCCATGTCCTCAAAAACTTAGGAAAGCTGCTAGTATCAGAGATTCTGGAAGACCCGTGTAACTCTAGCAGAGACCAGGGACTAACCACCATTGAAAAATCCTCTGTGTTCTGCCTATTCATCTCTACCCTCACCACACACTCCTGGAAATCACTGATATTTTTATTGTCTCTATAGTTTAGCCTTTTCCAGAATGTCATATAGTTGTAATCATATAGTATGTAGCCTTCTCAGATTGGCTTATTTCACTTAGTATGCATTTAAGTTTCCTTCATGTCTTTTCTGGTCTTCATAGCTCCTTTTAATGTTGAACCATATTCCATTGTCTAGATGGGCCAATTTATCCATCCACCTACTGAAGGACATCTTATCATTTTCCAAGTCTTGGCAATCATGAATAATGTTGCTACAAAATCCACATGTAGTATGCTGTGTGCACACACGTTTTCAGCTCCTTTCAGTAAATACCAAGGAGGATGATTCCGGGACTGTGTGGCAAAAATATGTTTATTTTTTTAAGAAACTGCCAAATTGTCTTCCAACGTGGCTGTTCCATTTTAACCTGTTCCTCAGCCCTAATTTCCTATTAGTTGGTTGTTGGATTTAGAGACTGCTGTTAAATAGAAATATAATGTAAACCGCATGTATTAATTTCCCGTGCCTGCCATGACAAACTCCCACAGACTTGGTAGCTTAAAACAGGAATCAATTCTCACACAGTTCTGGAGGGCAGATGTCCCAAAACAAGGTTGGCAGGCTATGCTTCCCCTGAAGGCTCTGGGGAGAATCGTTTCTTGCCTCTTCCAGCTTCTGAGGGCTGTCAGCATTCCTGGTAGCTACATCACTCCAATTTCTGCATTTGTTTACATATGGTCTTTTCCTTCATGTCTCTGTATCTCTTGTAAGGACACTTCTATCTCTTGAACACTTGTCACTGGATTGAACGCCTACCCAGGGTAATCCAGGATGATGTCATCTCAAGATCCTGAACTTAATCACACCTGGGAAAATCCTCTTTCCAAATAAGATCACATTTTCAGGATTCAGACATATCATTTTGGGGACAACCATTCAACCCATATAGAAGGGAATGAATAACAGCACTGAATGAAGAGTTAATATAATAAGGACTAAATTTTTTCATTATAAACTTCTTAAAATTAATTTTGTTCTGTTGCTTTTGTTATTTTCTTTGGGTATTACTACCATACTCATGTGGTACCTTCTTTGCCAAACTCTTATATTTGTCACTTTTTCTCTATACCTTTAAAAAAATCGTTCTGATCCTTAAAACTTTCTCCTTATTTTACCTTCTATTTATTGTAAGCATTATCTGTTGTGTTTGCTTTAGTACTCCTTCTAATTTATTTGGAGTATCTGAAAGACTTTTCTAATTCTTTCCTGAATTCTGTAACTTTATTTTTTTTAGTACAGCAAGTCCTCGAATAATGTCAGTTCTTTCAATGTCATTTCATTGTAACATTGAGAAAAAAAAAAAAATGATTCCCAGCTGGGGCCACCAAGTGTGTAGCGTTTGCACGCTTTCTCCACGTCTGTGTGGGTCTTCTCTCGGCACTCTCGTTTCTTCCCACGTCCCAGAGATGCGCATGTGAGGTGAACTGGCGTGTCTACATTGTCCCAGTCTGAGTGCGGGTGGGTGTGAGCGTGCCCTGCAATGGAACTGGTGTCTTGTCCTGGGTGGGTTCCGCCTTTTGCCCTGAGCTGCTGGGATGGGCTCCAGCTACCTGGGACACTGAACTGAAATATATGGGTTGGAAAGTAATTATCTTACTCGGTTTTATTAATATTTGTTAAATGTATATATAACTCACATTTATTTCAATGACTTAGAATTGTTTTGGGTCTTTATTTACAAGTCTGGTGATGTTTTTGTGACAAGAAATATGCCGTAGGAACTTAAATCTTGCTTATATCAACTGACGTATAGTAAAATTGGTTTTGTTATATGTAGTTTTGCTTCAAGTCAGTTTCCCAGAACTTACCGACTTACTGTATTTCTAAGAACCCAGAGGCTAAGAGTGGGGGAAATAGGCAGAGGGTGTTAAAAGGGTATAAACGCAGCTGTAAGATGATATGGTCTGATAACCTAATGTAAAATATGGTGATAATAACTGATAACACTGTATTGTGTAATTGAAATTTGCTGAGTCGGACTTAAATGATCTTATTAAAAAAATATATACATATACATACATATAATGTGAGGTGTTGGATGTGCTAATTATGTTAATTAGACAGGAGAATCCTTTTACAAGGAATGCATATATCAAATCACCACAACATACACTTTAAATATCTTACAATTTTGTCTATTATACTTCAATAAAGCTGAAATTAAAAAAATATGTATTACTGTCATCCAACTGTTCATTAAGTATTAGAACTAGTGCCAGTACTGAAAATATCTTTGAAACATAGTAACACTGGGATGAATATTAAACATCTCACATTATAAAGTGAGGCAAACACTGAAAAGTACCATCCTATTTTTTCATAATATAGGTAGATTTGTTGTTCAGAAACTAACCCTTCTAATATTATCTCCATTATATGGAAAAACTGGAATAAATTATTTGTGAATTTTCAATTATTAGAATTCCTTAGGAATGCATTCCTTGTCTAAACTACTACCATCTTGTAGTTACCAAACTGTTAACAAAGACCTACGCACCACATCTACGAACAATTTCGATATACAATCCAATCTGTTTTAGTTTTTGTAATTATTTAATGAGCCCCCTAAGGTTGCTTTTCTTAATTGTTCTAGTGTCCACTAATTAAAATGCTAAAGTTCATCATGATAGCTAATGTTATCCCCCACTAGCTTTCTACAGGATAATGATTAAGAACCATGCCAACATCGGACTGACTAGGTTTGCATTACAACTTAGTTTGTCTAAGGTTCAGCTAGAAATATTAGTATGTTTCTTTTTTACGTTTGTAAAATGAAGATAATACAGTATAGACCTCTTTTAAGTCGCTGAGAGCATTAAGGGGTATAACTATAAGTGCTTAGAATGGTGCCTAGAACAAAGAAAGCCCTGGTGATAAAATACCATACACAGGATGGGGAAACTAATGTTTTGAAATTCTATAGCATTTAGCGATGAGTGCCTGTAATTTGATAATCAAAAATACTAAGATAGTTCAGTTATAAAGTCTGATAGTAAATAATCCTACTACTTAATCACTAATATAATAGAAATACTTTTAACTTTAGAGGACCCAAGTTTAGGCAAAGTTTGTGCTTTAATTAAAAAAAATAAAATAAAAACGTTGTCAAAGATCTAGTATTTATTACTAGAATATCATAATGTAAAAACCTTTGTGGCCTCTCCCCCTCGCCCTTAATTATGGACTCCTTGTTCAAATTTCATACCTGCAACAATGCGAGACCTTCTTCATTAGCTCTGTGCTGTGCCTTTTCCATTTTCAGTAGACTTGACACATTACTTAAATCTTTCTGCTTTTTGGGAGGGACTTTTAGGGTTTCAAACTGTTGTAGCAATCTTTGAGATAGAATAAAAACATAATTATTTTCTTATTTTTTGAGTACCATTAGTACTATTTTTTTGTTTTTTGAAATACTGTTGTCATCTTTTTTTGTCCTATTAGTCCCAAGGGCTATTAATACTCTTTTATGAACAGTGACTAACCTTAGCAGTAAGTCTCCCCAGGAAAGACCCGACAAATCATCATTTAATCTTCCATTTTATTAAGATTTACCTCAAACCGTGGGACACTTGGGCTGCTTCATAAAAGGAAAATTTCCTATTTTACATATTTAACAATTATTTATATACATTTTAAAATCAAAATTTCCTTGTGTCTTCTAAATGTGTTTCCTAGACTATTCCAGCACCTAAGTTTATTATGTACTGTGAATTACTGGGTAAGAGATGGAGCACTACTGTGTAAGTCTCAACTATGACCCTGGACTCTAATCTCAGTTGTTTTAGAGAATTCAACCAAGGAAAGAAAACATCTGCATCAGTCACTAGAACTTAATGATTTTAAAGAAAACTGAGTCCCATTGACTTTAAGGCAAATAAAACACTGAGATTAAAGTGCTTTGTTCTAGAGTATTAACAAAATGAATAGTATTCAGTAGTAAAGGTGAAAAAACCACCTTCAAATTGGGTTGATTAGATCACCAACAGAAACGGAACCATTACTACCCTTCTAGCACAGAGCAATATAGTTTTTCTAGATTTGATTCTTGAATTCCGTAGGAAGAAACAAAGGAGGAAAATAAATCTAAATTTGGTTGCATCTACCTAGGAGCATTTTTGGGTTCTAAAAAGTCCTATTATTTAATTTGAACAATAGTGGAACTTAAGACTTATGTTCCTGGGATCTTATTCAAAATACTAATTTTTGTAAAGAGAAAGTAAGCAATATAAACCCCACCGGTCATAATTTTCATTAAGCTGTTGGGATAAACTGCAGTTATCCAGAAAATCATTAGAGCATCACGGTTAAGCCTAAAAACCTGTCTGTATAATATTCTCAAGAGGGGTAAGTTTTTGATTTCCCTACTAAAATAAAGTTTCAATTTATGAATAGTTTCTACTAAAAGTTTATTAAGTCAATTCTGTGGAAGGGTCATCTACTGTTCCAAATGTTCTAAGTAGTGGTCAAGTTCCAGGATTCTTACAAAATCCAATTAAGCTAAAAGTGTAACATGAATACACCCTCCTATATCTACACCTAATCACCATTTATTATAACTGTTTCTATAGGACAACTTTCTCAAAGTATGTTCCCCTAGAAACTGCAGTGGCTAACCATTTTGTCCGAATAGCAACGCTGTTTGTCCCATCATGGGGGTAGGTATATACCCCACTCTGTATCAACTGTAACAAAACGAATCCAAAGATAGGCACAGCACCCGAGCTGGGCCAATCAGTCCACCTAACTGAAGCTAAGAGGATAAATATTTTCTTTCTTCTCTTCCTTCCCAAGGCTAAAAAGGTAAATAGGGAGCCGTCTGTGCCTACAGTTCTAATGTAGTGAGGACAACCGGTGTAAAAGAATGAAGCCAAAATGCAGACAGAAGCAGAGATGAGACAAGTATATGACAAAAAGAGTTCTTGTGGTAAGTATCACTTTGGGAGATGCTATGTTAAGCAAAGTGAAGTACCTTTACTGCAGGAGTTTTCATGTGCTAATGTGTCCAAAATTATTCACTCTGTATCACTTCTATTCACAGAGCAGTTTTAAGAATAAGTGTTCCAAATACACTTTGAGAAATACTGCTATAGGAAAACTTAGTCAGAGATTCAATTACAATCAGTTTGCTAAGGTTGCACTCTGCTATATTAGTAAAAGTATCTTGAATATTGTTACTTTGGGAACAAAAGAAAGTGAAGTGTGAAGGCAAAAATGAAGAGACAACAGGCAGTATTTGAAATACATTATCTCCATGGGTGCTCATGGAGAGACAGCCGATGTATTCAACAGAATTTAACCATTCTGATGACCCAGGGATCACTGTAGAGAGCAGTTATTATGCACTGTGATAGTCTCATTTACACACCAAACATGATTATCAGCCCTATATTAAAAAGACCATAAATGGCTACCCTTTCATTATGTATTATCGTACTTATTAGCTTTTTCCTGCTAGGCTCCTTGGAGATACCAGGCTATCATTTCTGTAAGCCATTTATAAGCCTGCTTCTAGCAGTCTTTCTTTAATCTCTTCAACCTCCCTCCAAACTCCCAACCCCACCCATCTCATCCCATCCCATCCCACCCTTTCTATTTTGCTACTATCTTTAAGAATTATACTTAAACTAAGCAGAATTTGTGTTCAGCCCTCCCAAGAATAAAGCAGGTCACAAACATTTCCAGGCAAACCTATAACTAAGACACCGAACATAATTTGATGAAAAGAAAAACTTGTGCAAATATTAGAAAAAAATAGTCACTGCAAATCACTGGCAGTGGTGTGACTTTTAAGAACACAGGAAAAGAAACCTCCATTTGTGACTTGCCACAAGATGAAGAGCAGTAATATCCTGGAGAAGTATACCTGTTGCTTGTGCAAATAATGTAGCACAATATGAAGTGAAAAACACAGCAACAGGATAAATATCAGATAAGAGGTGAACTGTTAACTTCAAATTGTTCAAAATGAAGTTGAAAGGAGTTCAAGTTGATAAAATATATATATATATATATATACATATATATATATATATTTTTTTTTTAATTGGGGAAGGGGAACAGGACTTTATTGAGGAACAGTGTGCACTTTCAGGACTTTTTCCCAAGTCAAGTTGTTGTTCTTTCAATCTTAGTTTTCGAGGGTGCCGTTCAGCTTCAAGTTGTTGTCCTTTCAATCTTAGTTGTGGAGGGCGCAGCTCAGCTCCAGGTCCAGTTGCCGTTGCTAGTTGCAGGGGGCACAGCCCACCATCCCTTGTGGGAGTCGAACTGGCAACCTTGTGGTTGAGAGGACGCGCTCCAACCAACTGAGCCATCCGGGAGCTCACGGGCAGCTCAGCTCAAGGTGCCGTGTTCAATCTTAGTTGCAGGGGGCGGAGCCCACTATCCCTTGCGGAACTCAAGGAATTGAACTGGCAGCCTTGTGGTTGAGAGCCCACTGGCCCATGTGGGAATCGAACCAGCAGCCTTTGGATTTAGGAGCATGGAGCTCTTAACCGCCTGAGCCACCGGGGCCAGCCCCTGATAAAATATTTTTAAATTACCAAAACAGAAAAGTGAATTGTGGAAGTAGGCATCTTATCATTTTCAGATTCTTCCTTATATTCTCTTAAACTTAATTCAGAATCGCAGGTAGCAGAAGTTTAGGGTAGTATATTCCTAAATTATTCTTCTTTTTAAAACAACAAAAAACCCACATAAACAACTTTTGTTCTGGAAATACAGGAAGAGATTAGACTTTTACTAAATATATTTTAACTATTTTCTGTTGCATAACTACATTACCTTTTCTTCAGGCAGTTGAGATGATACTGAGTTTGTTCATTTTTAGTACGACTATTACTCAAAATTGTTCTAGGAAAAAAAGGACTGAATCAATATTAGCTTGTATCACAAATAATATAATCTGTTTACTTTCTCTGATTTCTCTCAAGTGTATCTCATTACTAGCCAGGGAGAATCAATCACTCTTCCTTTGATAGTAAACACATTTTAAGCAGATGTATAATCAAAGTCATTTTTATATTATATTGTTGTAACTAATTTATATTCCTGACTCTTCTGATGGGATTTCAGTTCCCTGATGGCAGAATCCTGTCTTATTTTCTTTGTAATCCCTCTGGCATGCTAACTTCCACAAAAAGTGTCAATTTGAACTCAATTTCTTCCTAAAGTGTCTCTCTTGACAGAACATGTCAAAAATTTACAGACAGATCAGGCCACACAGGCTTCATTTTTATTTCACTGATGGAATGATAAGTTTCTGAAATTGACAAAGACTTTTTTGCTAAGGTTAACGTCATTACAAGACGCTAGCTATATCTTCTTTTGAAACACACTCTATCACCATAAAATAGATAACTTTTAAAAGGACACAGTCTATAGGAAATGCTTAAGTAGAAATCAAAAGAGTGAAATGGAAAAAATTCATACTCACATTATTACTGTTTCCATAATAGTTTGCAAATGCTCTGTGCTACTCTTCGAAAGAGGCTGCCAGGTGTTTCTTTTGTTGGATGCTATCTTTACCAGTTTTAGACTAGTACTCTTTGTTTGTCCTGTCTCTGGTGAAATAAGACACTCTGGTCAGTCCAGAAGCTTGTATGTTTTTACTTTATACCTAAGTGATTGAAATATAAATTTATCTAAAAAAGCTAATGGGATTATGAGAACCAAAATATTATAAAGTTGTATAAACTGTTTAATTTCCTTTTTATTGCACAGCCATAACATGCCAGGTGTTGAATATGAATATGCTATCTACTGTTATGTTAACTAAAATATTAACTGATATTGCAGATACAAACCCAAGACAATTTTAAATTAAGAACCAAGCTACAATTATTAGGATTTGACAAAAAAGTTCTGGTTCCAAAAAATGACCTGAATTAAAGAGCTTCATTGGGAAGACTAGAAATGTATTTCTATCAAACATTGGATGACAACTGGAACAAAAGAGATTAACAAAACCACAAATAGATAGTGTTTAGTAGGTTGTTAATTATTCTACGTACAAGGGATAAACAAAGGAGATACACTATTGGTTCACATAAAGATTAGTTTTGGAGAGAAGGTAGGTTAAATAGTTGTAAGAATGCAAAGCATTACAAAAGCAAAAGTACTGTGCACTATGGAAGTATAAAACCAGAGGTTGTAGCCTGGTCTTAGGTGAGGAGAGTAGGGAATTCTTCCACAAAGAAGTGATGTTTAAGTAAAGATGAATAATCAAAACTAATTTACTCCAAACAAAATTAATTCCAAACTAATCTGTACAGTGGTGGCAGAGCAGAAGCATATTAGTCTTAAAGAGAAATCAGTAGGTATGTCTTATGTCACAGGTCAGTGAGAATTCAGACTGTGGGATAGACGTTTTGTTTTTTTCTAGTTCCTATCAATTTAGAACCCGACACAGTATTTTGCTAGAGGTGGTAAATAAAATTTCTTTTCAGTTGACCAAAATACCTGACTAACCAGTACCACTTATTCTTTAAAAAATGAGAATGTAGCTGTTTATTACCATCTTTTGCTTTTGCAGAACTCAAAAACAAGATGCTGATAATTTTTTTATGAATATAGGTAGCTTGAGAAAGGTTAAACCAAATATAGAAAAGCAGTACCTTCAGAAGACGGACGCTTTGGATGATTTTTATTTTTTCTCGCTGGTTTTCTAACCTAGAGGGAAAAACATGCACACATACAGAATTAAACTAAACATCAGATAAAAAGATATTGCTTTTGCAGTACTTTGTCATGTTGAAGGTATATACTTTCTGCTAGATAGAAAAAAGGAATACTGCCAATTCTGCAGAAGGGTATACATGTATCACAGGCAAAGTATATACTAAAGCAGTTCCTGGACAATGGTGATAATGTACAACAATTTCGTATGTTATCAAACAATGTTGTAAAGAAATCATTACTCATTTTGCCATTGAAATAGTGTGGCATACTTAACCTGCAAAACAGATAAAGGCATTGCCTAATACAGGATAAAACACAGAAAAAATTTTTGATTATTTCACTTATTCTTTTATAAGAGATAGGTAAAATCATGATAGGACTACGCTAATTCCTACCAAAATAACTTTTCTCTGTTAATAAAAATCTCCTTCACCAATGGAAAGATTTCCCTTGTATTTTAACATACAAATGCCACAGAATTTGTACACTTTATTCCTATTCTTCTCATTTAAACACCTTAGCAATCAATGCCCTATGACCCACTCTCCCTCAAAGAATTCTGATCAATATTTTCAGAATTGAAGTAAACAAGTTTTATCTGAGAACTTTTACAAATCATGTTGCAACAGCTCCCACATAACAATATCAATTACTATAATTTGCAGTAAAACTCACATTTAGTCTTCACATACTGCTTCATATAAACAGATGATATTTCTAACAAGGAGTTCTGGATGATAAACTAGTTATTTTCATTACCTCTTTCTCTGATGACTCCACTTCTTCATCATCAATTTTTCTTTTTGGATTTCTTTTTAACGGTTGAGACCTTTTCTTGGGAGGATTTGCTTTGCTAGACATCTTGATCTAAACAGAATAATTCTAACAGTGCTTCAAAAATCTGCAAAGATGAAAAGGACACAGAAAAATGCTTAAGACTTGCATAATACATATTTTTAAAAAGTCTACCTATAAATGTTGCAAATTGGCTTTTTAAACATTTAAACATATTTAAAAACAAATAACATTGATTCTTATTAGAGTAAGGATATCCAATTTCATTCCTAGAAATTTCTTCCATTTCTCTGGCTTTAAAAAAATCATTTTTAAAAATGCTTTTGCATCTAACTTTATACTTCCCCATACAACAACACTACTATCTCCATGTTCAAATCCAAGCAAATAGAAATATGCAAACAGTGTTGAATTGTCTTACTTTGGTTACACGTAACTGTGATATCTTGTTACCTTAACAGATACCGCTCAGGTCTCCTTGTTGTAAGCCTAATGGATTTATAATTCAACTTATGCCAAAGATGGAGGGAGATAATTTTTAGGATTATATCATGAATCTCTGTTGTGCAAATTAATGTGGTAAATTCACTCATAAGGATTTAAGCTATAACACTCTCTAGACTATGTACACTTTAACAAGAGCACAGAAGTATACTGATTCCCTTGTTCTGCCACATATTACAAAACAGGCACATGTATGCAGATGGTGATGTATATGACAACATCTTGGATAACTCCTTTTCTCTATCTAATAGTCCTTTATACCAAACTCATTTCTGTTAAAAGGGACAGAGGAATAAAATATATATTCTTGCATTACGTCATAAGGAGAGGTAGCCTTGAAGTTAGGTACAGTGTGAATATGTATATATACATATATATACATATATATATACACGCACACATATATACATATGTGGTATACACAATATACGTACATATTTTTAGGCATATATAGCTAGATACATAGATAAACCAGTCACCAGTTCTTTTCCAAAAATTCTGAGTTAATTATATTAACACAGTTTAAATATATATGCAGGTTTAGACAGACAATAAAGGGGGCACTCTGGATAAACCCATTCCCTCACATTTTAAAAGGAAAAGTTTCAAGCTGTGTCCTCCCTTCCCCGTAAGAAGGACAAAAAAAGTGGGAAAGAATTAGTTGAAAGATCACAAACTACACTTGGGGACTACATGTCAGATCAACTATAAAATGCAGTGGAAGCTAAGATATACTTTACGCTGCTCTTGAAAAACATGGTATCTTACTCTCCACCCAGTCTCTTCTGTGCCATTCCTGAACTGTCTAATTGTTTCAACTTGACATCATGCCCTTATACTTCCACCTATTTAAAAACCAATCCATATGAGAGTTTCACTTGTGGACCTCTTCTGGAAGGGCTGCCATGTACAACAGCTCAGGTTGTTCATTGAAAAAGACTATGCAGGTGAGGGAGCAAATTAGGGCCACAGTTTAGTCCCCATTCCATTTGGCAGATTTAAAATGGTGCAAATACCTTCTCACTCCTGTTACTGAAAGATGAAGTCTATGTCCCCTTGTCTTAAATCTTCACAGACTCTGTGACTATTTGAGCAAAATAGGGTGGAAATAATTCTGTGTCAGTTTGCTGGTCTACACACGAAGAGACTGGCAGCTGCAACCTCAGCTTGCTCAGAATATTTGCTCTTAGAACCCAACTACCATGCTAGGAGGAAGGCCAACATGGACAGGAGCTCCAGGCAAAAGTCCTACCTAAACTCCCTATCAATAGTCAGCACCAGCTTGCCAGCCTGGTGCACGTACCTGCACCAATATGCTGCAGCTGACACTGGGTGGAAAGGACGAGTCAGCCTAACCAAGTCATTTCCAATCCCAAATTCTGGAACAAAATAAGTGACTTTTTTTTTAATTAAAAGAAAAGAAACAAATCCTTCTCCAATACCTACCTTATAACACCCAAACTCTTTACCATGCCATTTACAGTACTTAACAATCTGGCCCTGCCCAACTTTCCATACTTTTCTCCCACTACTCCTTTTGAATCTCCCTCTCTAGCTAGATTTGATGATTTCCTAAACACATTTCAAATAACGCGCACCCTGTACCCTCCACCTGAGCTGCTCTGTCCTGTGTCTCTATCCACCCTCTCTCAGATCACGAGCCCCCTGCTTCTCAAAGCCTTCCTAACCATTTCACTTCATTGCTCTCTAACAGTCTGTGGACTCTTATGGTCTCTAACTCTCAGCTGGCACTTATTTATAGTTTAGTTGTTAATCATTTTTTCTTGATATTTACTCAATAATATAATTCAGTGTTACTCCAAATTTGATTCACAAATTGTTAGTCCTTTTAAGTATAGAAATTGAGAGTACTGATTTAGAAAGTTTTATAGCAATTTGACAATAATTTTGTGTATGTTGAACCCGATCACAAAATAACTGGCTTTGCTTTCCTTTTTCAATTTCATTTTTCTAGTAATTCATTTTTTCCCTAAAAAAATACTTTTGCAGAGCATGTTTTACGTTTACAGCAAAAATTGAGCAGAAAGTACCGAGTTCCCATCTCCCCATACTTCCCCCCAGCCCACCATCCTTCCCCACTATCAACATCCCACACCAGAGTGGCACATTTGCTACAATTTATGAACCTACACTGACACATCATATCACCCAAAGTCTATAGTTCACATCCAGGTTCAATTTTGGTTTTATACAGTCTGTGGGTTTGACTAGTAATTCATTTTTAATTTACAGAAGTGTCACAGTCTGAGAAGCACTGTTTTCATTGATACCTACTTAAAGCAATAAATCGTAATGCAAAAAGTTTCACTTTGGCACTATTAACATTTGGGATGGGACGACTCTTTGCGTGGGGGCTGTCCTGTGCACTACAGGATGTTTAGCAGCATCCATGCCTTTACGCTAAGATGTCAATAGCACCTTCCCCAGCTGTGACAACCAAAATTGTCTCCAGGTATTATCAACTGTCCCCTGCTGCAAAATCACCCCAGGTTGAAAACCACTGCCAAGACGAGCCAGGGGTGAGGATAAACTGCCCAGGATTTGCTATTTAACGAGCTGTATAGCCTTGGACAAATAAATTTGCTCACTTTCCCCACTGGTAAA
The DNA here is from genome assembly GCF_004115265.2 of Rhinolophus ferrumequinum. Classification (NCBI taxonomy): domain Eukaryota; kingdom Metazoa; phylum Chordata; class Mammalia; order Chiroptera; family Rhinolophidae; genus Rhinolophus; species Rhinolophus ferrumequinum. The sequence goes on along the minus strand of NC_046286.1, from coordinate 17,779,200 downwards.
ACTGGCTCATAAAAATACCAACATCAAAGGCTTCTGTAAAGCTAAAATTTTGCGCAGATTACATAAAGTGCCTAGAACACTATTTGGGTCACGGTAAGAACTCAATAAACAAAAGCCATATATTCAATCACTATTGGGCTAGTTATAGCACATACAAAAAGGAATAGAAATTTTGCCCTGTTTTAGATCCACAGAAAACCACTGCCTACTGGTAGTGGGTAGACAGATATGAAAACAATTACTATAAATAATTATATACAATGTGACAAATGTTATAAGAGGCAAATGAGTGAATGACTATCAAAACGGCGTGTGAGTGTGGGCGGAATCTACAGTATTCAGAGAAAAAATTAGTATTTGAATTACATTTTGAAACACTGAGTCAGAGGGGAATGAAGTATTGGACAGAAGACAGCAAAAGCCTGATGGCAGGGCAGCTTGAAAGTAACTGGTGTGTTCAGTGGCAGGAAGAGATCAGCGAGACTTTTACCGTGTATGGGAGAAATGGACAGAAACGACTGGAACAGTAGTTTGCAGCCAGACTATCTACTGCAGTAAAGAATTGATTCTTTCCCGTGTAGGAAACGGGGAGGCATCCTAGGTTGTCTTGTTTTCCTTACCAGCTTGCTAAAACTCGTGGAATCCGAGTATCTCAAACATGACCTCTATGTGGGCAAAAAAGGTGAGCACGACGTCTGGCAAAACACAAATGCACAATGTTTACCTCTTGACACGTGACGCCGCCGGAGAGCGACGCCGCCGACCGCAGCAACCTCAAGGCCAAAGACGCCAATCTCTAAGGCTGCACTTCGCTCCACGACTGACTGCGGGACAGATGAAGGAACACAAGGACCAGTATGATCCGGATAAAGGAGGGAAGAACCATGCGTAGCTCTTCTCCCTTCTCGCGAATCAAGTAATTAAATCCTTGGCCTCGAAGGGCAGACCTGTTCGAATTTCCCTCCCTCCGGAAAAGCACTGCACGCCGCTCAAAAGCAAACCGCGGAGTTGGCCACAAACGCGTTGGCCGCAAAATTGTTTCCGCAACCGGACCCACTGGAAGGTTAAGCGTTTTCACTACTCACCAACCACACGCCTCTTGATTGAGTTCAGGGAGCCGCGCTCAGAGCGATTCGCGCCCAAACAATTGAAGCAGAGGGAACCCGGAAGTGGGCTGGTAGCAACCGGAAATGCCTGTAGCGAGAGGCGGGCAGCTAGCGTCACCCTTGACGTCATCAGGAGCGCGCCCACGAGAGAGAGAGGAGATTGGCTGAAAGGAGGGAGTTGTCGGCCTACGCCCCCAGACTCGTTGCCTGGCAGTTGAACTTGCTCGGTAGGGGGCCCAACTGGGTGCCACTCTGACTCGTAGGGCCGGGAACCCTCCGCCGAGGTCAGAGACAGGCCGGCCAGTGAGTGGGATTGTGCATCTTGGGGCACGCCAGCCTTTCAGATCCTCCCTTCTTCTGGCTCCGCTCTCTCCCGTAACCCTGTGCCCTGAGCTTCTGTCCTGTCCATCCTCTTAACTTCCTCTTTCTTTACCTTCCTACTTCGACGGGATCTCGCTCTCCTCTACCTTATCGTTAGGTTTAGAATCTTCACCGACCGGTAAGATCCTTGGGAATTCGGAGGTACCGTTGGAAAGAAGGTGCTGTTAACGCCTGACAGGCCTGTCGACATTTTCCGTGGTCACCTAAGCACTCCGAAGATCCTCTAGGCAGAGGTCACTTCTTGTACGATTCCAGACGGGTGCATTGGCTCCACATGTCACTGTGAGAGTTTTTTGTAAGAGGTAGCAGTACTGGAAGTGACTTTCAGTATACAGGTGGAGGTAAGGGTAACGGGCCGAATAGGAAAGACTGGTCTAAATTGATGTAAAATTGTAAAGTACTAACTTGTTCTCAGTTTTATTTAGAAAGAACATTCTTTCAGAAGCTCGAAACCGTAGATAGTGTGTGTGAAGTTTTAAACCACTTGATTTTTCTCCCAATATAGTCTTATGTTTAATGATTTATTTATACTAATATTAAATTTAATTTACATGCTTAATGTTATCATTTCTAACCCAAATTGGCTGAATATTGCAGATGGCTAGTTCTTGAAATATTAATGTGGAACTACATGTAAACAGTTTGACAAAACTGGAAAGTTATTTGTTTTGCACGTTGCTTCTTTGGGATGCTTGAAGCCTTTCTAGATGGATCTTCTGAGAAGGTTTAGAAGTCCTGTTGCCATCAGCAGCTGTTGTGTTCTTATCTAAAAACGACGTCTGTTTCCAGCCTTTACCAATTTGCCATGTGATTTTCAGGAAGTCACTTATGTAGGGCTCTTTCCAATCATTTGTCCAGGTTTAGGAAAGCCCTGTGAGTGTTTTGTTTGAAATAAGTGTGATGTTTCCTGTCAACAATATAGTCTCAGGCAGTTTTCAAATTACCTTTTATATCATTATTACCCTAATGGTTTAGTTATAACTTAATTATTTTTCTCATCCATCTTTTAAGCTAGTATATGTAGTGTATGGCTTGCAAGAAGATGGATGACAAATACCCCATGGATTTAAAAGAATAAAAATCATAATAGCTTTAAAAAATAATGGGAATTGTTTTTGTTGTATTTCCATTTACACTTTATTCTATGCACTTTTTACCTAGTTGAACATACTGCATTTATAATTTTTTATCCTGATTCTTTCCCTCAATACTTTTTGAGTCTGTCTCCTTTTTAAAATAAACTATGCATAATATTTTAAATTTTGACTTATATATAATACACTTACAGATAAATGCACATCATAATTGTACAGTTTGATGAATTTCCACAAACTGAATACACATAATATATCTATATATAATCAGCATTCAGATCAAGACCATCAAGACCCCAAAAGCTCCTCTCTTGCTCCCTTTCAGTACTAGCCACCATAAATAACCGTACTTCTGACTTGTAACATTAGATTAGTTTTGTTTATTTTTTAAACATTTTAATAGGCACATAAAATTCTATCATTTGTATATGCTATAATTTACTTACTCATCCTACAGTGTGGATGATGTTTCTAAGCTTTATTACAAGAAAAAAATATAGGGAATGTTTATTTTATATAGTAACGTTCCCCGAAGTGATGTTCCTTAATGGTATAATTATTTCTGAGACTTTTTGTACATATTTCCAATTTGTTTTCTAAAGCGGTTAAGTCAGTTAATACTCCCACCAGTGGTTTATGTCTTGTTTCACAACCCCCTAACAAAAGGTGGGTATTCTTATTTTTTTTTTAAGCTTTACTAAATTGATAGGTAAGAAATGGTATGAGAAATTGAATTTTAAGCTCACATTACTTGTTGACTTAACAATATGGCACGATGACTATGTTAATAAAATTTGCATCTCAAAATGCTTTAAAATACTAGGTTTTAACAACCGTAGAAAATAAACCCCAGTTAAGATTGTCAACCAGATGGACGCATTTAGTACATTATAACGATGTTCTAGAAGAAGATGACATGACTGTGTTTGAATAAATGTAGATTGTTGTACATGAAAAAATACGACATCACCTGAAAATACGCCCTAATGCATCTTTTGGAGCAAAAATTAATATAAGACCTGGTCTTATTTTTGGGGAAATATTGTATAAGATTTGGTCTTATTTTCGGGGAAACACAGAAGTAATTCAGGTGAACAGTTGATTACTTTGCTGTTGGAATTTTAATCAAGCTATTTTATTCTTTATTTCTTGACCTTAATTTCTACATATGTAAAAGGATGAAATTGGGCTTAATTGGACATAGACACCTAGTGTAAGACTCTGCTGGTTATAAGGAATATCCAGCTCTAATGTCAGAGCGGTGTCTAGCTTAGCAGAAATTATATATACGTATATATATACACACACACACACACATATATAGAGAGATGTATACATGATTTTATAAATACATGTATTTTATATAAATATTAAATATATCTTACATAAATACATGTATTTTATATAAGCATAAAAAAAACACTGTTCTAATATGTTGTCCTGTGGGAGACAATAGATGTATAAACAGGGAAACACAATGCTGTAGATTACTGAAGAGGCCTTTTGGCCCCACTGGTGGATTCAGGGAGAGGCTGTGACTGTGTTAGTTAAATGCAAGATCTTTGAAACAGGATTGCTTAGGTTCAAATGCTGGCTCTTCTGTGCCTTGGTTTCCTCATCTGTAAATGGGGATAATATTAGTACCTATCTCTTGGTTTTGTTGTGAAAATTAAAATTGTTACTCTCTATATAAAGTCCTTAGAGCAGTGCCCATAGAAAGCCCTGAATATTGGAGATGATGCCTTAGCTGAATTAGCCAGAGAAGAATATTCTAGGCAGGTGGCAGAGCAAGAGCAAGTCACAGAACTTTGATATATGCAGGGAACTGTAGTAATCCAGTATTTTTATAACACACAATGTGTGAAGGACAAAGGCAGAGGTGAGTCTTACAGGTAAACTGGGATCAGGTCATAGAGGGCTTGAATGCGTCTTGTTTAACTCTTTCTTCTCTAGCACCCAACACAATGACTGTCATAAAGTTAGTGTTAAATGAAAACCTGTTGAATGAAAACAGCAATTAGGAAGCTGTATATTATATCCTCTACATGACGCAGACAGAGCCTTTGAAAAATCTTGAGAAGCGTGACATCAGATTTGCACTGGTGTCAGTATGTAGAATGGATTAGAGGGGCTAAAGCTGGTCAGTCAAACCAGCTAAGAGGAGGAAGCCTGGATCATTAACAGTAGTTGTGGAGAAGAGGGGCCAAAGTTATAAAATACGAGGTACAGGAAGTGGAAAAGGAGAAGAGATGAAATCATTCTAATGTACCTTTTCCCTTCTCTTTTTCTCACCAATAGCTCCCGTTTTGCCTGTCTCTCATAGATAAATACATATATACTGTGCTTCTTTTTCTAGGTCAGTTTTTGTTTCCGTGGGGTGTTTTCCATGATCCATCATGTTGAGGGCTAAGACTCGGCTTTTTTTGCTTTCACCTCATCACCTGAAGCAAATAAAAGAGTCATCAGGCTCCAGGTTTCTGTGGCAGCGACTTCTACACCAGCAACAACCCCTTCACCCGGAATGGGCTGCCCTGGCTAAAAAGCAGCTGAAAGGCAAGAATCCAGAAGACCTAATATGGCGCACCCCAGAAGGAATCTCTATAAAGCCCTTATATTCCAGCAGGGATACCAAGGACTTACCTGAAGAACTTCCAGGAGTGAAGCCATTCACACGTGGACCATATCCTACCATGTACACCTTTAGGCCCTGGACCATCCGCCAGTATGCTGGCTTTAGTACTGTGGAAGAGAGTAATAAGTTCTATAAGGACAATATTAAGGGTGAGATTTTAATATGAGATACAATACTTATGATCAAACATGCTTTCTAACCTTGGCTTTTTTTGAGGGGAGGCCGGTTAACCTCTATAAAAGTAATAGTCATTTTATGATTTTGTAGTTTAGATTATACTCTGAAAAAAATGAATGGTTTTCAGCTTTCAGCTTCCATGGTCAAAAGAAGGTGAGCAAGAATACTAAATTCCTGAAAGCAGACAAACTTACACGCACATTGTGTAGAAGGAATTAAGTGAAGTTGTATGAAGAAAAGAGAGATTGACTTTACCTTTGAAAAGCTTTTAGTTAACATTGTTAGGATAGGAATTGGAGGAGAAAGTAGTTTAAGTTATGCCCCAACTAAGTATAAATATGTTCAGTATAATCTGGCATTCATTCTCTGAAAATTGTATTTACTTTTTCGTCTTCTGATCTATAATAAAATCATATTGTTAGAATGCTACATCTGAAGGTCTTTAAGTTTGTATTGGCCATGGAGAACTGAGCTTATATTTAGTGTAGAATGTTTTAGTTTTTTGCATGATTTTCATAGTTTCCCAGAATATTTGAATAGTTAAGACATCCTGTAATGACTATATTAATAGAACACAAATAAGCAAGCATACAAATACTAAATTATGTTAACTATGTATAAACAACCAGAACTTTACATGAATTTAAAAAATATTTCTATTAAAAATTGTTAAGGTAAAAATATCATCAGATGGGCATGAGATAAGTGAGATGTTTTGGTTTGTTCCTTTTATCTTCTCTTACAGTGAGGTCTGGAACTCAATTTGTGTATTTTATATTTTAGCATAAGGAAAACAACTGACTCTCAGGAAATAAAGTATCCATTTAAATTTGTTTTTACATGTATGAACATAAAAATACGTTTGTTATAAAAGTATACTGTGATGAGATGAATCAGCACTTTTAGTAGTGATAGGTAAGTCAGTTTCCTTATATGCCCGACTCTAATCCTACATTATTTTTTCTTTATTTATTTAGCTGGTCAGCAGGGATTATCAGTTGCCTTTGATCTGGCAACACATCGTGGCTATGATTCAGACAACCCTCGAGTTCGTGGTGATGTTGGAATGGCTGGAGTTGCTATTGACACTGTGGAAGATACCAAAATTCTTTTTGATGGAATTCCTTTAGAAAAAATGTCAGTTTCCATGACCATGAATGGAGCAGTTATTCCAGTTCTTGCAAATTTTATAGTAACTGGAGAAGAGCAAGGTGTACCTAAAGAGAAACTTACTGGTACAATCCAAAATGATATACTAAAGGAGTTTATGGTCAGAAATACTTATATTTTTCCTCCAGAACCATCCATGAAAATTATTGCTGACATCTTCCAATATACAGCAAAGGTATATTTTGTAGTTAAGAAGGTTTTGTTGTAGTTTTTAGAATGTAGGAATTTTTGTAAAATACCGTATCCTAATTTGAATTTGGTAACTGAGTCTGAGTAATAGTTATAGTATAAAGTCAGGGTGTGGGTTTTTGTTGTTGTTTGTTTTGTTTTGTTGTGTGTGTGGTGTTAGTTTTTATTTTTTGGTCTTTAATATACTAATTTTATGGTCTTTCATTACCTGTAGTAATCTGGGCACTAGACATTTACTGTATTTTCTTTATCATTAAAACTTTTATTCTCTGACAATTGTTATCAGGGAGGGCTCATAATTTATTCTTCTTTATTTCTCTTCGTAGGTCAGATTCATTTGTGGGTAGACACTAGTGTCAGACAGATGGAGATCAAAATATAAGTTTTATTTCTGCTAAAAACTGGATTAGAAGCTATCACTTATTTCTGCAACCACAATGAGATCCCTAATATTTCACCCCAGAATTAGGTTTATCTTCCCCAATCAGAGTAATAGGAAAAAAAGTGTCTTAAAGTGTCCTTATATTAACAGCAGTCCTCCATAGGGAAAAATAGAGCTTCATTTTCCTCTGAGTAATTCATACCGGGAGTGCCAAAAAAATGTATACATATGACTTGTATTCATCTTTTGTTATTGGTATATATTGAATATTACAATTTTAATACAGTTTTTTCCTTTCTTAAAATGTGAATACATTTTTTTGGCACCCTCTTTATATATATTTCCCCCATCATACACACTTTGCCTCTTACTGGCAATGCTGTCCTCCTTAGCAACATTAAAATTAGACCATTATTTCATAGCAAAGGGCAAATCTCTCTTCTACCATCAAACCTTTATTTCTTTCACCTCCTACAATTGCTATTATCTCAGAACTCTTGCAAGCATTGTCTACTCTCCTCATTTGATATTTAGTCTTTACACTTTGCAATTTTATTTATTTTCATAGACTCCATCTGCCCATGTGAATTGTATAGTATAGAATTGTACATTTCTATCACCTTTTTTGATTTCAAGAACATAGGCACAGGAGGAGTGCATTTACCAGCTTATGACAAAGATACACAAAAAGCAGTAGTTTAAACTAAATAGGAAGCAGTTTTCTTTCATGTAAAAGAAGCTGTAAGGTGGGCTGTCAGGGGCTTGGCTGTATGCAGCCACTACAGCCATCAGGGTTCCAGTGCCCTTGCATCTTGCTTTCCTATTGTTAGTGTGCCAGCTCGTGGTTAAGAAAGTAGGTGGCCAGGTGTGCTTGTGTGAGGAGAGGGACCCAGCTCCTCTGATACAAGGTGAACTTCCACCTATTATTTATCTCAATAGTGAGTGAAGATTGAAAATGTAGTTCTTGAACTCTGAATTTATGGTTCAGGTATTACAGGAGAATGGAGAATGGTTATGGAATAGAGAGTAGCAGTCTGTGCTGTAATGTACTTGGGCATTTCACCTTGCAAAAGACCCTGATGTCATCTACAAGTTCAAAACTGCTTCACATTCTCCCTTCCCTCCCCTCCCACTTCCTTCATAACCACCCTTCTACTTTCTGTCTCTATGAATTTGACTACTCTAGGTACCTCATATAAGTGGAATCATATAGTATTTGCCTTTATGTGATTGGCTTATTTTACTTAGCATAATGTCCTCAAGGTTCATCCATGTTGTAACATGTGTCAGAATTTCCTTCCTTTGTAAGGGGGAAAAATATTTGCATATTCCAGTATCTCTATTATTCTTAGAGAAATTCTGCTGCTATACTCTTCTCAGTAGAGAAACAAGCTACCTATTTGTTTCCTTGCTTTTCAAAAGTAAGACTCCAAATATACTCAGGTAGTATGTCAATTTCAGGTGACTCAATCCCCTTATTTCTTTTGTGATGGTGCATTTAAAAAAATTATTAAATTTATTGGGGTGACATTGGTTAGTAAAATTACATAAGTTTCAAGTGTGCAATTCTATAATACATCATCTATATATCACATTGTGTGTTCACCACCCAGAGCTAGTTCTTCCATCACCATATATTTGACCCCTTTTTCCTCCTCTATCATCCCCCTCCCCCCTTACCCTCTGGTAACCACTAAACTGTTGTCTGTGTCTGTGAGTTTTTGTTTGTTTGTTGCTTTCAGATTTATATCCCGCATAAGAGTGAAGTCATGGTTCTCAGATTTTTCTGATTTATTTTGCTTAGCATGATAATCTCAAGATCCATCCACGTTGCCACAAATGGCAGTATTTCATCTTATGGCCGAGTAATATTCCATAGTATATATGAACCACATCTTCTTTATCCAATCATCTGTTGAAGGACACTTTGGTTGTTTCTGTTTTGGACACCATGAATAATGCTGCAGTGAGCATTAGAATACATATATCTTTACGGATTAATGTTTTCAGATTTTTTGGGTAGATACCTGGAAGAGGGATTGTGGGTCATATGGTAATTCTATTCTTAATTTTTTGAGGAACTTCCATACTGTTTTACATAGTGACTGCATCAATCTGCATTCCCACCAGCAGTGTATGGGGTCTCCTTCTCCTTTTTCTCCACAACCTCTCCAACACTTTGTTATTATTTGTCTTGTTGATGATAGGTTTTGATTTATGTTTCCCTAATAGCTAGTGAAATTGAGCATTTTTTCATAATCTGTTGGCCATTTGTATGTCTTCTTGGGAGAAGTGTCCAGGTCCTCTGCCCATTTTTTAATTGGATTTTTTGTTGTTGTTGAATTATGTGAGTTCTTTGTATATTTTGGATATTAGCTCTTTATTGGAGATGTTGTTTGCAAATATATTCTCCCATTCTGTTGGTTGCCTCTTTGTTTTGTTGATGGTTTCTTTTGCTGTGCAGAAGCTTTTTAATTTGATACTGTCCCATTTATTTATTTTTGCTTTTATTTCCCATGCTTTTGCAGTCAAACTCATAAAATCCTCTCTGAACCCAATGTTTGTAAGTTTAGTACCTGTGCTTTCTTCTATGCAGTTTATTGCTTCAGGTCTTATGTTTAGGTGTTTGATGCATTTTGTGTTAATTTTGGTATATGGTGACAGATAGCAGTCGAGTTCCATTCTTTTGCACGTGGCTTTCCAATTCTCCTAGCACCATTTATTGAAGAGGCTGTCTTTTCTCTATTGTATGTTTTTGGCTCCTTCATACACTGTTGGTGGGAATGCAGACTGGTGCAGCTGCTATGGAAGGCAGTGTGGAGGTTCCTCAAAAAATTAAAAATAGAAATTACCATGTGACCCAGCAATCACTATCCTGGTATATACCCCCAAAATCTGAAAACATTTATCTGTAAATATATATGTGCTCTGATGTTCATTGCAGCTTTGTTTATGGTGGTCAAGACATGGAAACAACCAAAGTATCCTTCCATACATGATTAGATAAAGAAGATGCGGTATATATACACAATGGAATACAACTCTGCCATAAGAAAAGATGAAATAGTGCCATTTGCGACGACATGGATGGATCTTGAGATTATTATGCTAAACAAAATAAATCAGACAGAAAAAAGTCGAGAACTATAAGATTTCACTGATATGTGGAATGTAAAATGGAAAGCAACAAAGGAACAAGACAAAGAAACAAAACCTCATAGACGTAGACAATAGTTTAGTGGTTACCAGAGGGTAAGGAGGGCGGAGGTGGTAGATGAGGATTAATGGGATCAAACATATGGTGATGGAAGGAAAACTGACTCTGGGTGATGAACACACAATGTGATGATGTATTATAGAATTATACACTTGAAACCTATGTAACTTTACTAACCATTATCCCCCCAATAAACTTTAATTTAAAAAAATGTCGTATAGTTGTTACTATATAGGAATGCAATGGCTTTTTGGACATTGATTTTGCATCCTGCAACTTTACGTATTTGTATTTGTTTACTGTTTTTGATATTTTTTGGTGGAGTCTTTAGGGTATTCTATATGAAAAATCATGTCTTCTGCAAAAAGTGACAATTTAACTTCTTCATTCCCAATTTGGATGCCTTTTATTTCTTTCTCTTGCCTGATTGCTCTGGCTAGGTCTTCCAATACTCTGTTAAATAACAGTGGTGACAGGGGGCATCCCTGTCTTGGTGATGGAATATTTTTTAAGAGCTTTTGGTTAGATGTAAATAAAATATTTGCAAGGTAAAATGTAGATAATCCATACCATATGCTAACAACAAGTGATGTTTTTTGAGTGTTTACTGTGTACTGGCCTATGCTAAGTGGTTTAGATGAATCATTTTATTTAATGCTACAACAATTCCATGAGGAAGGTACAATTATTATCTGCATTTTATACTTTAGGAAATCCTGGAATAACAAGGTCGAGACATTTACCTACAGTCTCATGGCTAGTTGAGTGTCAGCTGGAATTGGAGCACTCTGACTCCAGAGCCCGTGTTTTTAACCACTATGTTGAGTTTTTGCCACTTAGTTTTTATTATTTTATGCTTGGTTAATTCTTGGGAAGGGTAATAACTTTTTGGTTCTGCAGAATATATATGATACTCTACTTAACATGAAAATTTTGGAATAGTGGAAATGCTGTTTTCTTAGTGATTATAGTAGGAAAAAAACCTGAGATATGTTTAGCATTAACTGTCACAGTAAATCAAACCGAAATGTTTGAATTTTAAGCCATGCGTTTTATCCTGTTTTGCTTTGATATACTAAGGGTTGAATCATTTTCCTTTTTTCCCCCTGCAATGTGTTTTTATTTACGTTCAATGACTTCATTCAAATGAGATAATTAATGACTAGTAAATAATAATTAAATTTATACATTGTCAGCAGATTAGCCCAAAGTTATGAGGTTTTAGGACAATGTATGGGATTGAAGTCATTCGTTTTGAATTAAAGATACCTTTATTCAGTTCTCAGGGTAAAGGTTACGTTCCTGACCTCAGCCGGCTATTTTGAAGTTTAAACTTTGAGTGCTAAAGGATGGTTGGTACAAATTCTTTTCCAATAGAAAAATAAAGCAGGTACAATCCTTATGATGTTTCATTGGATCAGTCATTTAATTGGAAAGTAAATTAAGTGTAACAAAGTAAACATTAAATACTTTCAGTTATTAATATAAGTTCCTCAGTATCTCTGAGTTGAACATTATTTTAAAAAAATATTGTCTTTTAGAAAATATCCTTAATGAAAAGTTTTTATATTTTTATTCACTGTTGTGTTTTTTTTTTGCTTGGTTTTTGTTATACAGCACATGCCCAAATTTAATTCAATTTCAATTAGTGGCTACCATATGCAGGAGGCAGGAGCTGATGCCATTCTGGAATTGGCCTACACGATAGCAGATGGACTGGAGTACTGCAGAACTGGACTCCAAGCTGGCCTGACCATTGATGAATTTGCACCAAGGTGCGTAAATGAAACTCAGATATTGTCTCAACAGTAAGATAATGCATAGGACCACTTTCTGAGCATACAGCAAAATATATTGATAAAATGAATATTTACATATGAATGTTATACTAGATTTTATGTTTTATCTCAGTGATAATCATTGAATAAGCCAATACTGCTTATAATTAAAAATTGGAATTAAATTGGAACATATTTCTTGGTAAATAAGAGGAATCTTATCTCCTGTTATTCAGAGAACATCATTAATTGGCACATTTTGACACGTAATATTCAAATGTAAACATGATGTTTAAGACAGTCTTTTATTTTTTTTCATTTTAAAATACAGAAGTCATCTATTACATTTTATTATGTTTTTCTGTTGCACTTACAAATGTTTTGGAATTCATAGTGATATTAAAAACATCTTTGTTTCAAAATTCTTGTTAATAAAGTTGTATAATAAACATGGAAAAACTTAAATGAAGTTTATGAAGTATTAATATTTAAATTCAGGATAAAAAATTAGTCCAATGAGCAATTACTTGCTAAGCTTTGCGCTGGGCCAAGCACTAGCTTATGTGCTGGGACTACAACATGTGAAAAATGTGGGTTCTACCCTCAGAGAGTTTGTAGACTGGTGAATACTCCTTATACCAGGAATCGTTGCATATAATGCCAGCAATTCTCAGAGAGTGGTCCAAGGACACCTGGGAGTCACTAAAACCCTTTCCTGGCTTTTACAGGTCAAAATAGTTTTCAGGATTATCTTAAGACTTTGCCTTTTGCATTTTCATTCTCTCAAGCGTGTACAGGGGTATTTTCCAGAGACTATATGATATGTGGGATTGTAACAGATTGAATGCAGAAGCAGACATGTGACTCCAACTATTTTCTATTCAACCACACATTAAAGAGATTTGCAAAAATATAAAACAATGACATTTTTGTTATAATTTTTCCTTTTATTATTAGTATTACTTTTTTAATAATTATTATTTTTGATAATACTTTGACTCTTAATTCTGAGTCTGGCTCATTCACTAATTTGTCTAATGTAGACTTTGGTAAAGAAAGGTATTATTTTTCATAAAAATTTTACTAATGTTAACATGTTGTAGATTTATTGTTATTTCTAAATGAATTGATATGTAAAATATTGATAGATATTATCCAAATGAAAAAGTTTTCTTTAAGTGATTGACTCCAGGGCCAGAGCTGAGAAAAGTATAAGTTGAGCTGGGAATGTTTTGTACCAGAAAGCAAGGAACTGCTCAAACAGTGAGGAGGTGTAGCATGCCAAAGAGAATGGGAACCTGCTTGAATGAGCTGCTCTGGGCAAGTTTGGGACAGTTTAATAATTGAAAAGGCTAGTCATGAAAGTGAGTTATAGAACTAAGTAAGAGGGAATTCGTGCATCTACAGTGAATTTCAAAAAAAAAAGAAGGAGATAAAGTTTGGGCAAAGTGCATGTTTACAAATGGACACTAACAGATACAGATGGAACGATAAAATTGGAAACTCAGAATTTTTAAGCCCACAATGTAAGAATGTTAATAAGCTAGTGGGAATATAATTATTGTACAGTCTAAGAATCCATGCTACAGATTATTAATTACAAAAGGGTGAAGGTCCTTTTAAAATGGAGAGTTCCAGCAGTCACTACCCTCACCAGGAATTCCCACACTTTGTGGCACAACCTGAGGTGACAGGCCTCCTGGTGCAATGCTATAAGAAGTACACGACACCCCAGCAGTCTCCTTGCTAAAAAAGTGTTAGCCTGGCTCAAACGTATCACATGGACTGATGAGATTGGGGAAAGGGGCCGATATAAGCACTTTTATAAACAAATTTAAATATGGCCTGAATATTAGGTTACATTATTAAATTAGTGTCATATTTCCAGGGTGTGATAAAGGGAGGTGATGATGGAACAGAAATGCTGATTCTTAGGGGATGTTTGCTGAAATGATTGGGTGAAGTGCATTACATCTGCAAGCTACTTTCCAACAGCTCAGCTGACAGATTGGTATATACATACAGTAAACAATTGGAAAATGTTATCAACCAAGAGGAGAGTTTTCTCTGACAAATTTCTTCAAAAACACTTAGGACACACATTCCTGATAGCAAATTCAAAAATGAAACTATAGCTCCCAGTGCCAGGCCTGCTCTCTGTTTCTTAGAGATTATTTTTAAATTGTGCTGCAGTTTAGACTCAAGTAAACATTTATTTGGCAATGATAGAAAAAAGTTTCCTTTAGTAATTTTTAAGAGTGAAAGGGATCTTGAAAGCAAAACATTTGAGAACTGTGTTTTAAGAACTTCTTCCAAGTGTATACTCATATCAAGAATTTTTTTTAAGTTTTAGTTTTTTAAGGCTCACCTTGTTTTATGTAGGGATTGACAACCTTTGTGCTTTTAGATCAGGCAGGTAACCTAATGTGTACAGGATATAAGGTAAAAGAGTAGTGGATTGGGAACAGTTGAAAAATACATGCCTAGACTAAATACACAGCTATTCTTAAAAAAAACCCACAAACAACAAAAACAAAACTGAATTGCTATCCAAACAAGTTTGTTTTATCCCCTTTGTAGGTGACCTATACCTTTGGGTATTCTTGAAATACATATGTATTTAGAAAGTGAATTATTCTTTAAGGACACAGAGGAGCTTCTTTCCTAAAGAAAACCAATTGTAAAGTGAATAATTCTTACCTAAAGCACATAATCACAGCTATTTCTACTGAATGCATAAAGCTGTACTTTTTTATGTTAGGTTTAAAGTTACTGAAGTGTATATATGCTTTGATTTTACTTTGAATTAATTTGTTTGAAATTAAAATTGGACATTGTTTTAGTGTGTGATGCAGTCAGTTTTATTTTCCATTTTATATCGCTAAGTGTATTAAATTCTGGACTTACCATTACTATTTTAGGTTGTCTTTCTTCTGGGGAATTGGGATGAACTTCTATATGGAAATAGCAAAAATGAGAGCTGGGAGAAGACTCTGGGCTCACTTAATAGAGAAAATCTTTCAGCCTAAAAACTCTAAATCTCTTCTTCTAAGAGCACATTGTCAGACATCAGGATGGTCACTTACTGAGCAGGTATGTATATAAAGTGCAGAATTTTAATGAAGTCATAAAGTTACTTCTAAGCAACATGACACAATCAGGAAATAGATATAAGAACCTATCTGCTAATATTTGAAAATCATAATTATTCTGAAGCATCATTCATACTTAAGTTTGGTTTTACACATATTATAATAAATAAAATTGCCTCCCTCTAGTGGTTAACAATGTAAAATTATTTAAATCTTCGCTTACATGTAGTGCTGTTTTATTTAAAAGTGAAAAAAAATGTGATGAGGAAGAAATACAAATCATAATTCAATAACTGTTATCTTAAATAATTTTGAGTTAAAATTCATAACATAAAGCCGCCTAATTAAATTTTATTTCATATGTATATTTTTAAAATTATAGTTATATGTTTAAATAAGCATGCATGTGACAGACCATTTAAAAACTATCATCACTTGGGTAATTTATTTTAATTTAATTTCATTTTATTAAAAAATTGTATGATGACCTTTTTTTACATGGGTTTTCTTTATATATTTTGATGCATTTAAAATAATTTATAATTTTAAAGTTAGATTGCTTTCATACATTAAATAGTGAATAAACACTAACGTACTCCGTATTAAATATAACTTCATGTTCTTATAAATGAAGAAATATAGATTTCAGGGTTGGAAGGAACTTTAATAATTGTTTTTATCTTAAACACCTTATTTTTACACCTGAGGAAATTGAAGTTCACAAAGGTCCAATGACTTGCCTAAATCACAATTAGGAACTCAGTAAACTAGAATCCAAGTTTCCTATCTCATAGTCCATTGTTCATCTGTGTTTTATTAATAATTTGTTAATAAATCATTTACTGAGTACCTGTTTTGTGTACATCCTTGTGGTAGATACTTCAAGGTATATAAAATAATTAGGATATAGTAAATTATGAGATGAAGGATGTCATAATTTAAGTAGACAAAGTATACATTCATGATATACTTACAGATGAGTCGGCAATTCAAAAGTAAAATTAACAAATATTTAGTATTTCAGGGATTATAAGAAGCAATATTCTAAACACAGACTAGACACTTTGACTCTTAATTCTGAGTCTGGCTCATTCACTAATTTGTCTAAATTTACTTCATATTCTGAAGCTTAGTGTAGACATTGGCAAAGAAAGTATACAGCAGCCACTGCTTAATCATATCGTCTTTTTTTGCTGTTATATGTATAAACTGTTGCATTTTTTTTTCCATCAAATGTTTTAGGATCCTTACAATAACATTATTCGTACCACAATAGAAGCGATGGCTGCAGTGTTTGGAGGTACTCAGTCTTTGCACACAAATTCTTTTGATGAAGCCTTGGGTTTGCCAACTGTGAAAAGTGCTCGAATTGCCAGGAACACACAAATCATCGTTCAAGAAGAATCTGGGATTCCCAAAGTGGCTGACCCTTGGGGAGGTTCATATATGATGGAATCTCTTACAAATGATGTTTATGAAGCTGCCTTGAAGGTCAGTTTCTTCTCTTTGAAACTTTTGCCTTCAAAATTTACAGGCTTATAAAAATTTATAGATGATTTGATTTGTGTATCAAATTATAGATTTATATCAAGATTAATACAATGTCTGAAAGAAAAGGGAGATTTTAGATTTGACTTTTCTAGTATTCGAAACTGAAACTTAATTTAAAAATTCATGTGTGTTTGTATTAAAGTAGTTTATTCAGAGTTAAAAAGACAACTAATTTTAAAAGGCTTACAACAAAAAACCAGCAGTCCTTTGTCCTCCATTTGCTTTTGTCCTGCTTTCCTGTGTTACCTATATCTTTTGTTTTTATCTCCATATTTAGATTTGCAGTTGACCCTTGAACAACAGGGGCTAGAGCTGCGCAGGTCCACTTACCTGTGGAGTTTTTTCAACAAATACACAGTCGGATGCAGAGGACCAACTGTGTGCATTCTTCTATGCCATTTTATATAAGGGACTTGAACATCTATGGGTTTTGGTATCTGTGGGGGACCCCAGAATGAATACCCCCACCGCCCCCACCGTGGATACCCAGGGGCGACTGTAGTTAAGTTTTGGGGAGAGTCATACATGGATTTTCGACTGAATGGGGGTTGGCGTCCCTAATCTCCATGTTGTTCAAGGGTCAACTGTACCTGTATATACTGTTTGTTCTAATACTATCCATTTTGAACATTTGCTAGCCTGGTAATTTAATGTTTTGACTGATTCATAACCCTTTTCCCTCTCGTCCCATACTACTAATATAACTATATCTCAATAACAATTTTCCCTGAAGTTCTCTAATGTTATTTGATTCAGACTGGTTTCTCTCCAGACCACTGCTGTCCTTTTCACTTCTTTTTGCCATTATCCTGGGATTTCCTTTCATCTGCTGTGTTAATTCTGTATCCTGAATCCTGTGTTGATTTATCCCTTGTTATTAAATCACATCTCATAGGCACCTCCTGAAAAACGTGCATGAGAGATGAATTATTTGAAAGTTTGGATGTTTGAAAATGTCTTTATTCTACTCTCGTGTTTGATTGATGGTCTGACTAGGTTTGCAATTATTTTCATTTGGGAGTTTGTAAGCAAATTTATAAATATTGATCTATTTTTTATTGTAGCTTTTTATTCTAGCTTCCAGTGTTTCTGTTCAGAAATCTGATGCCATTCTCATTCAGTATCTTTCTTTCTGAAAGTTTCAGGATCTCTTCTGTGTTTTTGTGTTGATGTACCTTGGTATGTGTGTAGTTCCTCCATTGTACTGGAGCTTTGTGGGCCTTTTTCATGTCCTTGTAGCTCTGGAAAATTGTCTTGTGTTGTTTCTTTGATAATTTTCTCCCTGCCATTTTTCTGTGGTTTGTTTTTCTAAAACTCCTAGTTATCAAATAAGGAAGGACCTCCTTAAATGATACTCTGATGTTCTTATCTGTTCTATAATCCATCTTTGAGTGTTCTGTTTTCCTGGAGAGTTGTCAACTTTACCTGTCTATTTAAATACTTCAAAATTCATGTATCTATTTTTAATTTCCAAGAGCCCATTTTTGTTTTCTAATTTTTCCTGTTGTATGTCATACTATTTTGTTTCATTAATACACAATCTCTTATTTTTCTGAGGATATTAATTTTTTTGAAGTTTTCTTTTACATCCTGTATTGTCAGTTTCCTCTGTGTGCCTTTTGTCTTTAGTCTTACCATTCAGAATATGGGTTTTTGTTTCAGTAAGACATCTTACCCCTTGCCTCATTCCCTAGTTCATTTTCTGTAGACAATAAACTTTGCTTCTCTTGACAGAATGGGAGATGGGTAGTTGCAAATTCTCAAGTAGTCCCTGTCTTTTTAGCTTCTTATCTTATCCTTGGCTTGTGTTGAATCCAATATAGATTCCTCTTTCTTGAATTCTTTGGGGGGAAGCAAGTTTGCCTTGCTCCTTTCTGCTAAGTCATGTACTATTCCACCATCTCTTTTCCACCATTTCATTTATCATGAGGCTGTGATTGAAAGTTTAGATGATCCCTGGTGTCAATAAAGAAGGAGTATAGCATTATTCTGTTGCTCAAGTCAAAAGTAAAATTGCATTTTGAAATATATCTTTACAGAGTATTTCTGTAACTATGAAAACTTTATTTTATGTAACTAAAAATAAAGATCAAAGAATTGATGTTATCTTTAGTTTTCTCCCAACACTTGAGTAAAAAGTTTGCTTTTCCAGAATATACTTGTTATTTTCTGTTGTCTTTTCAAGTAACCTTAAACACCAAATTTCTTTCTTTCTTTGAAAAGGTATAATTGACATATAACATTTTATTAGTTTTAGGTGTACAACATATGATTGGATATATGTATACATTGCGAAATGATTATAGGAATAAGTTTTCATTTGGGAGTTTGTAAGCAAATTTCATTTGGGAGTTTGCATCCATCATCACACATAGTTACAGATTTTTTTCTTAAAAGGAGAAGTTTTAAGATCTAGTCTCTTAGCAACTTTCAAATAATAATATAGTATTATTAACTGCAGAATTTCTAATTAATGCTCTTGATGTTAACTTAATTCTTTTCTTATGAATCACTAAATTTACCAGTAAAATGGTTTAATATTGGTAGTTATGTAACATAACAAAGTTGAATAGTTTATAAAACTATTTTTATTTTCTCTTCTCGTTTTATTAATCTGTGTTTTTCTTATTAGCTCATTAATGAAATAGAAGAAATGGGTGGAATGGCCAAAGCTGTAGCAGAGGGAATACCTAAACTTCGAATAGAAGAATGTGCTGCCCGAAGACAAGCTAGAATAGATTCTGGTAAGATAAAGTAGAAAAGTTTATGTGTGAAATTCAGTTTTTAAAAAGAAATATTAATTTCTGTTTTAAGATAACATACATAGTTCATAAAGCAAAAATGATGGAAAAATGAAACTTGGGAAAAATGTTTCTCATCTAAATCTGTCTATCTGTTAATCCCTCTCTGTGTTTGAATTCTTGCATGCATGGATGCACGTGGGCAATCATGTGTACGAAGTATAGAAAGTATGTGTGGAGGTATGCCTATTATGTATATAGTATACATGTGTGGGTGAGTAGCTTCAACATTTTGAAGATGACATCGTCAATTGGTCATTGTGCTTTGCATTGGAGTATTCATTCATTCATTCATGCATTGATTAATTAATTCATTCAATCAGTCAATACTTTTTTAGTCTTAAGTGTTTGAGACACTGCTCTGTGTGGGCATACAATTGTAAACAGGGATAGACCTAGTTTCTGCCCACATAGAGCTTACATTTTTTAGTAAGAAAGAGAGAGAAATTGAACAACTAAACAAGTAAATAAAAATTATAGATTGTGATAAGTTTTATGAAGGAAATGAGAAGGGATACAATCTGGGGTAGGAGTGGTAGGATGTTTTTAGATAGAATAATAATCTGGTAGTTTGAGGCAAAATATGTTCTTTGTCATGTTAAAGAAATGTCTATAATTCTGGTTTATCATTTACAGATTTTAAAATATATTTTGCTTAAAAGCGATTGGCTATAAGAGAATTGAAGAAAATATTAGAAAACCTGTTGGGTGTTGGGTATTAATCCTCTACCTTATAAATCTTAGATGGTAACTGCTATTAGTGTTCTGATTTTGTAAAAATGTTAGAAGAGGGTTTATCAGAAACTCTGGGAAAGCATATCATTCAGGAGAATAATAAAAATCTGCCCTTACAGAGATTCTGATATATACCTGTTCTTTCCCCTCCTACCCCCATCTCAGATTGGGATTTGCTGATCTATATTGAAGTTTCATTAAGAGTTAAGAATACTACTTCAAAATATTAAATTTGTAAGGAAAATACATGATGATCAGATTATTACTATTGGCAATTATTTCTGAGTTGAATCTATATACTATTTTTCTCTGGGAAATTAACAGGTTCTGAAGTAATTGTTGGAGTAAATAAGTACCAGTTGGAACAAGAAGAACCTGTGGATGTTATGACGATTGATAATACTTTGGTGCGTAAGAAGCAGATTGAAAAACTTGAGAAGGTAATAATAGCTATCATGTTTTGGGTGCTTTCTATATTCTGGGCTCTGGCTAAGCCCTTGCATTGTCCTGCTTCATCCTTTCAACAACCTCATGAGGTGGGTATTATTTCCCAGCAATTTAAAGATGAGGAAACTAAAGATAAGGGAAATTGAGAAACTTAGATAAATAACTGAGCAGCCAAGACTCAAATCTAAGTCTGTTGACACCAAAAACTCAAGTTTTAAATTATAATATCTGTCTCTGGGAAACTTATATGTTATTAAAAACTGCACCATAATAATACCTCCCATAATTTACAGATTAGAACTAAGGCTTAGATGGTTATGTAACTCAGTTTAAAAACAAAATAAAGTCCAAAGTCAGTGTTTGAACCCAGGGCTTTGCACTGTAATTTATTTCCATTAGAGAATGGTTTTGCTTTGTTTTGTCCTGATTTTTTTCCTTTTTTTTTTACATTCAAAATGAGCAGGAATTATTTTATTTTGTGGACCTGCAGTTCTCATGTAGAGTAGATTCCTGGGGGTGGACGGAGTAGGCCTGGCCAGGGTCCACCCCCATCAGTCCAATAATGGAATTGGGTTTTTCCTTGCCTTTAATATAAATTTTCTGGCCCGCCTCTGCTTATACATACTATATCATTTTAGTGACCTTTGGAGCAGTATAATATTTTAGACTCTTTTACAGGTAGTAAAAACTTACAAAAAATTGGATTTTAGTTAACTTTGTTTGGATCGACAGAGCAGAGTAGAGCTAGGACCTGAGAGAAAATGTTTTTGACCGTGCTTTTCACTGTCTTTCTCTATTGCAGTATTTCTCATGCTCTCTCTCTCTCTCTCTCTCTCTCTCTCTCTCTCTGGATTATTTTTAACTACAAAGAATAACAATGTACATACATATTAGGAATATATTGTTAATTAAGCAAATCTTAAAATGTAACTAAAATATTCTCTAAATTGTAATTATTTTTCTCTTCCTTGTCATTATTAATCTTTAGTGTGCCTTTGAAATTCCTCATATAAAAGAGCCACTTATTTTCAGTGTATTGCTACATTAGAAAAACCTAAGTAGCATGTGCTACTTGGTCAGCACTATTTTTTGCTCTGATTGTTTCTGATTTATCAGGGTTTTACAGAATTGAGTATTATTTTTGCAAGTCCTTAAATGTTTATGGAATGAGTAAATAAATAAAGGAATATCAGACCTAGGATATATGTTACGCTCTTCTTTTTTTTTTTTCCTTCTTTTGTTTTTGAGGTTAGGATTATGGGAAAATTACCATATGATGTATATCAGGGTCTAATTTCCTGATCTCTGTTTTATTCTCTATTCCCTTAAATCGTCCCTTTTCTTGACCTTTTGTATAAGGTCAAATGTAGCAGGGATCAAGCTTTGGCTGAACGGTGTCTCGCTGCGCTGACTGAATGTGCGGCCAGTGGAGATGGGAACATTCTGGGTCTTGCAGTGGATGCAGCTCGTGCAAGGTGAGGATATGTAAGTTTAAAGATTTCCAAACAGTAGTAGTTGACCAGTTTAGCTTTTCAGAGTGGACTAATATAAAAGGTTGATCCTTTAAATCATGGGAGCCTAAAAGAAAATATTAGAAACCAAAATAAAGTTAATTCTTGTTTTTCTTAAACATCTATGCATTTAAAACATTCATATATCTTGAATGGAGTATACTGATACTTGTGTATTTCCCTGTGGCTCAGGACATTTGACGTTATTGTAACAAATCCATGTCGCTTATTTGCAAGTTGAAGTTTGGTGTACTTTCAAGTATAGGGAGACATCAGTATGTAGGAAAGCAAACTTGTCCTTTATCCAGAACTAGACTGTATGTCAAGGCTATTCACTATATGGACATCTTTGAACAGACAGTCCAGAATAAAGGGCAGTCACTGCTTTGCCATGCAGGGCATGCAGAAAAGCGAGTGACCCACAGAAACTTTTCTCCCAGGGTGTAATAATGTTACTAAATAAATTATTTTTGCTTTTATTACTCATTGCTTAAGATAATGAACTTTTTAAACATGTTTCAAGTGTTTAAGAGGTAGAGTGAATAGTATGTGGGTTGATTACTTGTTTCAGTTTTAATTTTTTAAGAGAAGTACCTGCTTTAAATCCTCCAATTAAAAGGAACCCTCCCATTCCTTTTAAATTAAAGCTTAGTCTTACCATAACCTGCACAACTGTGCTGCCTGTGACTCTGACCTACCTCTGGCCTGCTTCCTTCACTATGCTGTGTCCCCAGCATAGTCCTTTCTAGCTTTAGAATACAAAACATGTCTTGCTATCTTCTGAGCCTTTGCATTTAGTGTTTCCATTTCCAAATTCGCTTCCCCTTTATGTTCTCCTTCTCATCACTTAAGTCTTAATTCAAAAGTCATATCTTCTGTGTCTTTAAAATAGCTTTCGCAGCCACCCCATTCTATTTTGCCTGTTTTAGTGTCTTCGTGGTACTTGTCTTATGAAATTATCTTACTAATTTATTTGTTTGCTTGTGTATTGTTTGTATTCCCTGACTAGGTGATAAGTTCTATAAGAGCAGGTACTTTTCTATCTTATGTATTGATGTATCTCTATCATTTACCAGTACTTGGCCCATACTTGGTACTCAGTACATGGTAAATGAATTAATAAACAAATAGATGGAATATGCTAAAAAATTTGCTTTTTATCAAAAAGTATCAGTGGGAATAGTGCTCTTTACCTATTTATATTGTTGCGGTGAATTATGCAGTAACCTCTAGATATGCTTGTCTATTTATAGTTCTTAGCACAGTCATTTTTTCGTTGACAAATGTTGAAAAGAGATTACTATGTATAAAGGCATCCAGAATCAATATTTATAAGTATTCTGAGGAAAGATGTTTTCATGAATGCAGCAAAACATATTCTTTTTTTTTTTTTTTTTTTTAATTTATTGGGGTGACAATTGTTAGTAGAATTACATAGATTTCAGTTGTGCAATTCTGAATCACATCATCCATAAATCACACTGTGTGTTCACCACCCAGAGTCAGCTCCCCTTCCATCACCGTACATTTGATCCCCCTCACCCTCATCCCCCACCCCCCAACCCCCTTACGCTCTGGTAACCACCAAATTACGTTCCCCAGATTAATTTTCAAACCCCGTGGCCATCCTGTGGTCACCGACTGCCCTCCAATCCCCTCACCCTCCCCCCCACCCCCCACTCCCCCCGCCCATCTAGCAACCCTCAGTTTTTCCTCATTGTCTCCCAAACAGTTTCTGATTAGTTCATTCACTTATTCTTTTCTTTAGAATCCGCAAATAAGTGAGATCATATGGAACTTATCTTTCTCTGTCTGACTTATTTCACTTAACATAATGTTCTCTAGATCCATCCATGTTGTTGCAAATGGTAAGATTTCTTTCTTCCTTATGGCTGCATAATACTCCATTGTATAAATGTACCACAGTTTCTTAATCCAGTCATCTACCGATGGGCATTTTGGTTGTTTCCATGTCTTAGCTATTGTGTATAGTGCTGCAATAAACATAGGAGTGCATAGAGATTTTTGAATTGAAGTTCTGGATTTCTCCGGATAGATACCTAGGAGTGGAATTACTGGATCATAAGGTAGTTCCATTTTCAGAATTTTGAGATACCTCCATACTGTTTTCCATAGCGGCTGCACCAGTCTGCAATCCCACCAACAGTGCACAAGCGTTCCCTTTTCTCCACTTCCGCGCCAGCACTTGTTGTTTGTTGATTTATTGATGATAGCCATTTTGACTGGGGTGAGGTGGTATCTCATTGTGGTTTTTATTTGCATTTCTCTGATGGTTAGTGAGGTTGAGCATTTCTTCATATGTCTGTTTGCCATCTGTATGTCCTTTTCAGAAAAATGTCTCTTCAAGTCCTCTGCCCATTTTTTAATTGGATCGTTTGTTTTTTTGGAGTTGGGTTGAGTAAGTTTTCCATAGATTTGTGATATTAATCCCTTATCAGATATATCACTGGCAAATATCTTTTCCCATTCAGTAGGATCCCTTCTTGTTTTATTGATGGTTTCCTTTGCTGTGAAAAAACTTTTTAGTTTGATATAATCCCACATGTTTATTCTTTCTCTTAGTTCCCTCGCGCGAGGGTGTATATCAGTAAAAATCTTACTCCGGGTAATGTCTGAGAAGTTTCTTCCTATATTTTCTTCTAGGTATTTTATGGTTTCAGACCTTACATTTAAGTCTTTAAGCCATTTTGAATTTATTTTTGTATATGGTGTAAGGAGGTGGTCCAACTTCATTTTTTTGCATGTGTCTGTCCAGGTTTCCCAGCACCATTTATTGAATAGACTGTCATTACTCCATCGTACATTCTTGCTTCCATTGTCGTAGATTAAATGGCCATATAGGCGTGGATTTATTTCTGGACTCTCTATTCTGTTCCATTGATCTATGTGTCTGTTTTTATGCCAGTACCATGCTGTTTTGATTACTGTAGCCTTGTAGTATAATTTGAAGTCAGGTATTGTTATACCTCCCACTTTGTTCTTATTTCTCAAGATTGCCTTTGCTATTCGGGGTCTTTTATGGTCCCATATAAATTTTAGGATTATATGTTCTATTTCTGTGAAAAACGACGTTGGCAGTTTGATAGGAATTGCATTGAATATGTATATTGCCTTAGGCAGTATGGACATTTTAACTATATTAATTCTTCCTATCCATGAACATGATATGTGTTTCCACCTATTTATATCTTCCTTCATTCCTTTCATCAGTGTCTTATAATTTTCTGAGTATAGATCTTTTACTTCTTTGGTTAAATTTATTCCCAGGTATTTTATAGTCTTTGGAGCGATTGTAAATGGGATTGTTTTTTTAATTTCTCCTTCTGATGTTTTATTATTGGTATATACAAATGCAACTGATTTCTGATTATTAATTTTGTATCCTGCCACTTTACTAAATTCATCTATCAGCTCTAATAGCTTCTTGGTGGAGTCTTTAGGGTTCTCTATATATAGTATCATATCATCTGCATACAATGATAACTTTACTTCCTCCTTACCAATCTGGATGCCTTTTATTTCTTTTTCTTGTCTGATTGCTGTGGCAAGAACTTCTAGAACTATGTTGAATAGAAGCGGAGATAATGGGCATCCTTGCCTTGTTCCTGATCTTAGGGGGAATGGTTTTAGCTTTTCCCCATTGAGTATGATGTTAGCTGTGGGTTTGTCATATATGGCCTTTATTATGTTGAGATAAGATCCCTCTATTCCCACTTTCTTAAGGGTTTTTATCATAAATGGCTGTTGGATTTTATCAAATGCTTTTTCTGCATCTATTGATATGATCATGTGATTTTTATTTTTCATTTTGTTAATGTGGTGTATCACATTAATAGATTTGCGGATGTTGAACCACCCCTGCATACCAGGAATGAATCCCACTTGATCGTGGTGAATGATCTTTTTAATGTATTGCTGAATTCTGTTTGCTAATATTTTGTTGAGGATTTTTGCATCTATGTTCATTAAAGATATCGGCCTGTAGTTTTCTTTTTTTGTGGTGTCTTTGTCTAATTTTGGGATCAGGGTGATAGTGGCTTCGTAAAAAGTGTTTGGGAGCCTTCCCTCCTTCTGGATTTTTTGGAAGAGCTTGAGGAGAATTGGTGATAATTCTTTTTTGAACGCTTTGTAAAATTCACCTGTAAAGCCATCTGGTCCAGGGCTTTTGTTTGTTGGGAGACTGTTGATTACTGATTCAATTTCCGTGGTGGTAATCAGTCTATTCAGGTTTTCTGTTTCTTCTTGAGTTAGCCTTGGAAGGTTGTACGCCTCTAGAAAATTGTCCATTTCTTCCAAATTGTCAAATTTGTTGGCATATAGTTGCTCATAGTAACTTCTTAAAACTCTTTGTATTTCTGCAGTGTCCGTTGTCACTTCTCCTCTTTCGTTTCTGATTTTATTAATTTGGGTCCTCTCTCTCTTTTTTTAATGAGTCTGGCTAATGGTTTGTCGATTTTGTTTATCTTCTCTAAGAACCAACTCTTGGATTCATTGATCTTTTGTATTGTTTTTCTGGTTTCTATTTCATTTAATTCTGCTCTGATCTTTATTATCTCCTTCCTTGTGTTCCCTTTGGGCTTATTTTGCTGTTCTTTTTCCAGATCCCTTAAATGTGAAGATAAACTGTTGATTAGTGATGTTTCTTGTTTCTTTAGGTAGGCCTGCAAAGCTATGAATTTCCCTCTTAGGACTGCTTTCGCGGCATCCCAAAGATTTTGGGTCGTCGTGTTTTCATTTTCATTTATCTCGAAATATCTTTTGATTTCTTCCTTGATCTCCTGCTTGACCCATTCATTATTTAGTAATAAGTTATTCAGCCTCCATGAATTGGTGTGTCTTCCCGTTTTTTTCCTGTAGTTCATTTCTAATATCATAGCATTGTGATCAGAGAAGACAATTGGTATGATTTCAATTTTCTTAAATTTATCAAGACTTGTTTTGTGGCCTAACATATGATCTATCTTGGAAAATGTTCCATGTGCGCTTGAGAAGAAGGTGTATTTTGCAGCATTGGGGTGAAATGTTCTGAAAATATCGATTAAATCCAAGTGGTCCAATGTATCATTTAAGGCTGTTGTTTCCATATTGATTTTCTGTCTGGAAGACCTGTCCCTTGTGGTCAGAGGTGTGTTGAAGTCCCCGACTATAATAGTGTTACTGTTGATCTCTGCCTTTATGTCAGTCAGTACCTGTTTTATATATTTAGGTGCTCCTATGTTTGGTGCATAGATGTTTACTAGGGTTATGTCCTCTTGTCGGATCGATCCCTTTATTATTATATAGTGCCCATCTTTATCTTTTAGTATGTTCTTCATTTTAAAGTCTATTTTGTCAGAAATAAGTATTGCAACTCCAGCTTTTTTCTCGTTTCCATTTGCATGAAATATCTTACTCCAACCCTTCACTTTCAGCCTGTGTGTGTCTTTTGTTCTGAGGTGAGTCTCTTGTATACAGCATATACAAGGGTCTTGCTGTCTTATCCAGTCAGCCACCCTATGTCTTTTGATTGGAGCATTTAATCCATTTACATTTAAAGTGATTATTGATAGGTACATAGATATTGCCATTTTTAAATTTGTAGTTAGGTTGTTTTGATCTTTCTTCTATTTACAGAAGACCTTTTAGTATTTCTTGCAATGCTGGCTTGGTGGTAATAAATTCCTTTAGCTTATTTTTTTCTGGAAAGCTCTTTATCTCTCCATCAACTTTAAATGATAGCCTTGCTGGATAAAGCAATCTAGGTTGTAGGCCTTTGTTTTCCATCACTTTAAGTATCTCCTGCCACTCCCTCCTGGCCTTCAATGTTTCTGTAGAAAAATCATTTGATAGTCTTATGGGAGTTCCCTTGTATGTAACCCTCCGTCTTTCTCTTGCTGCTTTTAGGATTCTCTCTTTGTCTTTAAGCTTTGCCATTTTAACTATAATGTGTCTTGGTGTGGACCTGTTTGGGTTAATCCTGGTTGGAACTCTCTGCACTTCCTGGACTTGTATGTTGGTTTCCTTCATCATGTTGGGGAAGTTTTCAGACATTATTACTTCAAATATGTTCTCAATCCCTTGCTTGCTCTCTTCACCTTCTGGTATTCCTATGATGCGCATGTTGTTGCGCTTGATGTTATCCCAGAGGTCTCTTAGGCCATCTTCATTGTTTTTTATTCTTTTTTCTTTTTGTTGTTCCGTTTGGGTGATCTCTGCTACCTTGTCTTCTAAGTCGCTGATTCGATCCTCTGCTTCATCTAGCCTGCTGGTAATTCCTTCAAGTGAGTTCTTAATTTCGGTAATTGTGTTCTTTAGTTCCAACTGGTTTTTCGTTATGATTTCTACATCCTTCTTTATGTTTTCTCTAAGCTCGTTTGTTATGATTTCTACATCCTTCTTTATGTCTTCTCTAAGCTCCTTAAACATTCTTATCACCAGTGTTCTGAACTCTGTCTCTGAGAGGTTGGTTACGTCTGCTTCATTTGGTTCCAGTTGTGGAAGCTTCTTCTGTTCTTTTATTTGGGACGTGTATCTTTGTTTCCCCATTCTGGCTGACTGTGTTTATTTTGATATATTAGGTAGATCCCCTAGAGTTCTTAGTTCTTGCTAGGTTATCTTGTGTAGTATGTGTCCTTTATATTTGACTAGCACCACGTCGTCCTCCTCTGCGTGTGCTCCAAAGGTGAGTCTTGTGTTGTGTACACTGTCCCGTTCAAGAAGATCTTTAATTGCTTCCCGCTAATGAGCAGGTGGGGTCAACTCCTGGGCTGACCTGCCGTGAGACTTGGCTCTGCCCCCCGCAGGGCACTCTGCTGCGTGAGGGTTGACCACCCCAATGTGATTTGGCCTCTATGGGCTCCAGAGCCTGCCGAGAACCCCCTCTAGGTATGTGACCTGCAGGTCAACCCCGGCTGCACTCCGATTTGGTCTGGAGTTGGCCCCCAGATATGCCGAGTCCCGTGCCACCCAAGCTGGGCCCCGGCAGGGAAGTCCCAGAACAAGGCAAATCACCAAGCACAGCAGCAACGACAACAGCAAAGAAGAAAAAAAAAAAAAAAAAAAAAACAGCCGATAACCCCCGCTCGACACAGGCAAAGATATCAAAGATACAAGATAAAGCAAAACAAAACCAAGCAAAGCAAAACAAAGCAAAACAAAAAGCAGCGACCGTCTCGGCCTGAGCCCATCAAGCAATGACCAGGTTGTCCTCTGCTGTACCAAAGAGCCCCCTGCTTATTGCGCAGGCAGAGCCGGTCACCTGGTGCTCAGAGAGACTTTGGGACTGCAGACTTAAAAGCGTGGGCCTGAGGGGTCTGGATGATAGTCTCCACAAAGTCAGTGCAGCTTCTGCCCTTGTCCGCACGTATGCACACCGAGAGGAGCACCACCAGTCCTTTGTCCAGAGCTCGTGAGTCCTAGGGCACTCCTTCAGTGTGTGTGTATGGGTGCGGGCGGGAGATTTCTGATCTGCTGACCGTGCCTCACAAGCTGGGCCCCGGCAGGGCAGTTTCAGAACAAAGCAAATCACCAAGCACAACAACAACAACAACAACAAAGAAAAATATCAAATACGTTCACATGCAAAAACCACCTGATAACCCCACTCGACAGAGGCAAAGATATCAAAGATATAAAGACAAAGCAAAACAAGACAAAACAAAGCAATACAAAAAGCAGCGACAGTCTCGGCCTAAGCCCACCAAGCAATGTCCAGGTTGTTCTCTGCTGTACCAAGGAGCCCCCTGCTTATTGCGCAGGCAGAGCCGGTCACCTGGTGCCCAGAGAGACTTTGGGACTGCAGACTTAAAAGCGTGGGCCTGAGGGGTCTGGATGATAGTTTTTACAATATCAGTGCAGTTTCTGCCCTTGCCTGCACAAATGCACACTGAGAGTGGCACCACCAGATATGTGACCAAAACTCTTGAGTCTTAAGGCACCTCTTCAGTGTGTGTGTGTGAGTGCGGGCAGGAGATTTCTGATCTGCTGAAAGCCCAGAGCTGCGCCTGCCTCACTGCTGATCTCCGGGTGTGTCTCGGCCGCTGCACCCACCCCACCCTAGGCAAGCCAGGAAGGGTGGGGGCTGGAGATGGAGGGGTCTTCACTCTCCCAGCCCAGCCGTGTGTCGCCCTCTTCCCGCAGGCCAGAAAAGGTGGTGGCTGGGGGTGGAGGCGTCTCTTCTCTCCTAGCGCAGCCAAAATCACGCACACTGCCCAGTCTGCCTGGGTCAGGGCTGCCCGTCAGGCTTCCCAAAGCGTGAGCGTTAGATACCACTTCTCGGTTCAGGGGCTGGTTTAAGTCTCTGGAAGGGCGGGGTAGGATTGGGAGAGCAGGGCGGGGGGGAGGGGCCTAGGTATGGAGACTGCGCCCCCGACCGCCGCAGGGCGCGCCGCCTTCCCGGCTGGAGAAATCAGCCGCGGGACGCAGGGAAAGAGCCCGCCTCCGGGTCTCTGCGCTCTCCGCTCCGCCTGGGCCCCTGTGCGCGCCCGGCACCGCGGGGCTGCACCGCGGTTTCCAGTCCCAGCCTCTGGAAGGGCGGGGTAGGATTGGGAGAGCAGGGCGGGGGAGGGGCCCAGGTATGGAGACTGCGCCCCCCGTCCGCCGCAGGGCGCGCCGCCTTCCCGGCGGGAGAAATCAGCCGCGGGACGCAGGGAAAGAGCTGCTTCCGGGTCTCTGCGCTCTCCGCTCCGCCTGGGCCCCTGTGCGCGCCCGGCACCGCGGGGCTGCACCGCGGTTTCCAGTCCCAGTCTCTGGAAGGGCGGGGTAGGATTGGGGGAGCAGGGCGGGGGGGAGGGGCCCAGGTATGGAGACTGCGCCCCCCGACCGCCGCAGGGCGCGCCGCCTTCCCGGCGGGAGAAATCAGCCGTGGGAGCAGGGAAAGGGCCTACCCCCGGTCTCTGCGCTCTCCGCTCCGCCTGGGATCCCGCGCCTGCCCGGCTCCGTGGTTTTCGGTCCTCGCCCCCGCCAGCTGAGGCTCCGCTGGGGGCTGGGCTCTCCCGCCGCTGCCGGCCGGGCGCTCCCACGCCGCTTCTCCTCCTCCTCTCCTTGCTCCGTCCAGTTAGCTTACCCCCAAGAATTTCTTAGCTTCAAGTAATCCACGAATCTCTCCACTATATTGTGTGGTGAGCGAAAATTTCCTCGATGGGTTATAGTTCCCGTTTGCAACAAGATCTGGAGGAGAACTCAGAAAGTGCGCCCTGCTGCCGCCATTCCTATGACGTCCTCAAAACATATTCTTATTTAGATTTTTTGCAGCCTAATTTTTACTTAGGTAATAAAATATCGAATTATATTGAATATTAAGAAAACTCGAGTTGAATGTTAAGGTAAATAAATATTTTTGCCTCAAATAATGATGTTAATCGGACTTCCATGTAATATTTTAGATGTACAGTTGGCGAAATCACAGATGCCATGAAAAAGGTATTTGGTGAACATAAAGCTAATGATCGAATGGTGAGTGGAGCCTATCGCCAGGAGTTTGGAGAAAGTAACGAGATAACATTTGCTATCAAGAGGTAATATGTGAGATTTCTTAAACCAGAGTGTCATCTCTTCTTTTAACACAATCCCCATGAATCTACTGCAGCCTTAATTTTTCATATACCCCTTGGAAAATATTTGAATTGACTTTCCTGTTAGCCTGTAGTTTTACTAAAATAATATTTTGAACTTTACCATAGTTCCCTTTAGGAGTTTCTCATTTCAAACAAATGTTTCTTTAACTAACATTGATATTGCTTCGTCTCCTCCAGGTACTTAAATTTCATTCTCCTTACTAGAATACACTTCCATATTTTCTTAAGTTTATTTATGTTGTTTAATTGCCCAAATAATTATAAAATCTTAATTTTCCTATTTGAAGGTAAATATGCGGTTGCCATCTATATGCATAAATTGAAATCAGTCTTCACTGACCTGACAGTAATAACACTGTCAAACATGATTTGGAAATATAAATTAATGTAAATTGGTCATACTTCTCAAGTATAAGAAATAGCTTCCTGGTGATTGGTTTTCTGAAACTTTGTAAGAAATTTCCAACTAATTTCATGTGCACTATAAATTTATATATTTAAATAAGCAAGTATTTTGATCATACTTCATTATAAAACACTGCTGCAGTCTGCTTGGGGGAGTTCACACTTATGAAGGGTGGGTGAGAGATATGGACGGTTCAAAACAGCTAGTGAGTCACATATATGTATAAATAACTTTGAAAGGCGCTTTTCCATTTATATTTAAATATTTTTGCATATTGTACTCTGGAGACTGGCTTGAGAAGGTGAAAAGTTGTCATTTTCTCATCTTTCTTCACTGTGATGCTCAGTGTTATGGGCTTACAGACTATGTCATCTTTCAAACTTTCTTCTAAGGGGGCAATGGTAAGCATATTCAGGCTTTAATGGAGTTCTCAATGTACAACAGAGATGTTAACAAAATTTTAGTAAACAGATTATATCTTTTTAAATAAACTTGAAAGATTTGCTGTGACTAAATTATAGTTTTTATATTTTACCTTTGGAAAATTAATATATAACTGTTGTTATATTTAAAATGTTTTTTAGGGTTCATAAATTTATGGAACGTGAAGGTCGCAGACCTCGTCTTCTTGTGGCAAAAATGGGGCAAGATGGACATGACAGAGGAGCAAAAGTTATTGCTACAGGATTTGCTGATCTTGGTTTTGATGTGGACATAGGTCCTCTTTTTCAGGTACTGAGAAATGTTGGGGGAATTTCAAAAAGTATGTCATAAAATCACATTTAGAAAAAAATCATAAAAAGATAATAGATCATGATGATGTTTTAAAGTTGAAATGAAGAATTCGAATTCAATAAATTCCCTAATTTATTTTTGAATGCATATCATCTAATTAATTAAGACAGAAATAAGAATAAACTAAAACTCATGTTAATTTACTTGTTTTTGTAAAAATCATTTTCAGTTTGTAAAAATCATTGTCAATTCCAAACTAAAACTTTTATGAGGCTTCTGAAACTGTGAAGATTACTTTCGAAGAGCTTACTGTACTACTTATTGAGAGTTAACTAATCTTTTGTGGGAAAGATAGCCCACATTGGATTGATGGAAAGTGTTTTGAAAAAGAAATGAAGCATCAGAGTGAGCTTGATTCATAATTATATTTTCTCTTATTTTCCTCTTTAATACTATTTTATTTAATCACAGAATATTAGACCTAGCAGAACTATAATTTATTGGAAGTAAATGAAGCTGAAATTCTCTATAGAGTGATGAGACATTAAGCATTCACTCCAAAAAAATCTTTGGCTGAGGTGTACATAGTAATACTTTTTATAGCAATTAGTAATAATTTTTATATAAATATGTAATGGATAACATACTTATTAATCATCTACCAGACGCTAGGTTCTGAGTTGAGAAAGATATGATTTTTGTGTTCAAGGAGGTTACAGGCTCCTGACAGAGATTTACTTATCTGTAATCACAACACAGTGATTATTACTGTAATTAAAGTTGGGGCAAGGAACTCATCCAAGTATCCTAGGAACTTATGATTGAGCTGTTCCTTTCGGAAGCCTGGAGAACAAAGCAGGGAAGGGCCTCTGAAGAAGAAGGGTTGGTTTAAGCAGAGGTGCAGAGGTACAGAGCTATGGAAGGCATGATGCCTTCAGGTAAAATTAGAGTACAGTGCTTGGGATGATGTGTAGGTTATGACGAAGAGCATGGATGCCATTCTAAGGAGTTTGAACTTTATCCCAAACAAGTTTGGGTATAGTGACACAATCAAATTTGTACTTTAGGAAGCTCACTTTCTAGTAAAATCACTTTCTGAAGTAGATTGAGGGGAGCTGTGACTAGATGCAAGGAGTCCAGTTAAGATATTCAGTAATCTGAGTGTGAAACAACAAAGACCTTAACAACAAGGTAGTATCAGGGTCTTAGCAGAAACAAAAAGTCAGCTGGAATTTTGAAGCAAATTTAATGAAGGGACTGTTTACAGATATGCAGGCAGGAGATATGCAGCTTGTGGAACATTCGAATGAAGATGACAATGTAAATTGGCTGTATATGTCCAGAGCATTAGCAGAGAGGTCTCAATTATAGCCAAGATTTTGAGACTCATCATTATATGCATGTGATTTAAAACCATGGAAACAGATGTAATTTTCCATGCAGAGTATCTACAGCAAGATGAGAAAAGAACTTGAACATTAAAAGGAAATAGAGAAGGAAGCAGCAAAGGAGTGAAAGGAAATGGGATGAGCAGTGGAATAAAAACTAAAGGAGAACAGTTTGAAGGAGAGGGAAGTACTATTATTACATGTTGCAGAAAAGTCAGCTAAGATGAAAACTAAAAGAGGAATCATTGCATTTTTACCAGTCAAGAAGTAAACTTTCCCAAAGAGACCCAGCCTTTGTAGAATCTCCCATAAGAGTTTTCCCTTCTGGAGTTGTTAAATATTAACCTAGAGAGTCTAGAGGAAATTGTTGCTATAAAGAGCTCAAATTTCTGGAGGTATGTCCTTGAACTGTGTTGGTGGGTAAATTTATTAAAGTGTTTAGAGTCCTATGCTTTTAAGGTAGGTTTTATTAAGAATCTCAAATGTATTTTAGGTTAAATAAATATATAGATTTAGATTTCTTCATTGTTTAAGTTGAATACTTTTCTATTTCCTTTATTTATGTTCTACTACCATTTTACTTTAGTTTTTTTATTTTTTATTTTTGTTTTAAATAGTAATCAAATATAATGCATTTCCAATATTTAATAGTTAGCTTTTGGGAAATATTTTTTCGTAAAATAAAAATAGTTAAAAAAAAAATTGTCGTTAGCCATTGGCACCTAAAAGAATTTTTCAAAGAACTGAAAGTTCATTTCCCCATTATATCCCATTCATAAAAATATAATTTGCCTTTTAGTACCACCAGTTTTGTTAACATAATACTGTGTCATTAAAAGAAAAAACTTATCTGTGGATGAAGGTGCAATCCTGCCATTCTCTAATGACTGATTTAATCAAAATTATATTTTAAGATTTAAATTTTTCCATGTAAAATACAGTTTAATTTATATTAGCATGAAGCATGGAACTAAATTATTTTAATGGAATTTTAATCTAATGTATTTTGGTAACGTGGATAATATGAATGACAAATCATGCTTAACTCAATTTAAGTTTCTTTAAGAAATCAATGGCGAGACTATACATGTTTTCTTTAAATATTTTAATTTAATGTGTTCATATTTTTCACAGATTCAGGGTTCATCTATATATTGTGTGACTTAGAGAGATCTTGACTATGGCCCCATTACTGAGAGTTTTATTTCCACACTAAAACGAAGAGCCTTTTTTTTTATTTATTATTAGTTTCAGGTGCACAAGACAAAGGAATACTTAAAATCTTGCCAAACTCAGAAAATTCACAGATTTTGATAATTTTTCTGTACTTATAAGTGTGCAGTGTTTTCTGAAGTGGCCTTATCCTTCCCAAATTTCTCAATTTGCATTTTATTCACAATGAGAAACTTAGACATCTTTTATATGAATTCATTTAAATACATGTAGCTTATTAAAGCAATGTCATAGACTCATTGCAGAGTGTGGAAATGATTTTCCTGGGTAACTCACCTGATAGTATCCTAAACTGGTTAAATCCAGTTAATTAGTGACACTGTCCCTTGTTTAAGCACTCACCTGGTTGCTGTAGCCCTTTAGCTAGCTTCTAGGGTTCTCACAACATTATTTTGGTCCACATGTTGCTGTTAAGTCAGTGTCTTCTCCGGAGAATTGAGTCCTGGAGCTTCCTAGTCCATCATCTTGCTAACATCACTGTTTCCCGTCCTTTCTCCACTCTTTCCCTAAGACTCACTTTTTCACATTGCATGTTATGTTCAGTCTTTGAGTTCTTCATAGATACCATAACATGTTGCCTTGTATGGCACAAAAACTGAATAAGTATTAATAATGAAGACAACATACGTATTTTTAAAAAATTATAATGAGATAGTGTACTTCGCCTACGTGAAGATTCTTTTGGGGAATCATATTTTGATGTAACTTAAACCTAATTGATGAATTGCAGTGCTGGAAGCAAATTACAGCACTGGTGTTTACTGCATCAATTGAATGAGTTGGTATATATGAGTTGAAAATGAC
This sequence comes from Rhinolophus ferrumequinum, assembly GCF_004115265.2. Lineage (NCBI taxonomy): Eukaryota > Metazoa > Chordata > Mammalia > Chiroptera > Rhinolophidae > Rhinolophus > Rhinolophus ferrumequinum. Next base: position 17,742,796 of record NC_046286.1, on the reverse strand, counting down.
GAAATGTGAAGTTATAATTCATTTCAAGATTTTCTAATGAGGAAAATTTGGAATGTCGATTAAGTAGATAGCACTTTTCAAAAGTTTTTGGAATAAATGATGACTTGTCTCTGCTTTCTGATTGTTGAAGACTCCCCTTGAAGTGGCCCAGCAGGCTGTGGACGCAGATGTGCACGCGGTGGGTGTGAGCACGCTCGCCGCTGGTCATAAAACTCTGGTTCCGGAGCTTATCAAACAGCTTCACTCCCTCGGGCGGCCGGATATTCTTGTCATGTGTGGAGGGGTGATACCACCACAGGTATTTTTCCTCTCCTGTATTTTTCTAATACTATGATGGGAATTCCGAGTAACTAGCTTATATGTAATTCCTTAAATGATTGTACACTTTTACTTAAGACAAATTTATTTTGTAGATTTTCAGCCAAATTATTTCCTGGTGATTTTACCAAGTAAATTCTACACAATCGAAATGTGGGCAACTCTTTTCTATTCAAGTTATATTATAATTAATTGTATATAGTTTAATATAAGAACTTCCAAAATTTCTATGAGAGAATTACCTCCTTGCAAGCTAGTAACCTAGATAGAGATCTACTGTCTTCATATTCAATAAACAATGGTGGCAAAGGAACAGGATAAAAGGAATATAAAATCTCACAGCTAGAATAGGGAAGAATGGTAAACACACTGTGCATATGTCAGCCCCTAGCTAGAGAGAGATACAGTGAGCATTCCTCGTCCTGGTAGTCAGGTGAGTGCTTTGTTAGCCGGCCCGCAGCACTTGCTGCTGTTGTTTTACAGTAGCTGTCTTGTCCATTTCCTCCATGTTCCCATCCCTAAATGTGGCCCTAACTCAGCCCTGTATCATTACATGGTCCTATAAAACCCCTTTTTTATTAAAGCTAATTTGATTGGGGTATAGTCTTCTTAGAGCCAAAAATATCCTAAATTGGATATAAATGGAATTAGCCTGTCCTGAAAACTGTTGGTTGAATGGAGAGGAGGTGGATATTTGAACAAAAATGTACGTCCTCTTAAGAAAGGAGAAATGGATGGATGCTAGGTAACAATCAGTGATGTCAATTAATTTACTAATGGGGTGGAGGCACCGTCCACAGATTACCTTACCTATAAGTTAAAATAATTAGTTAAGGCATGAATTGCATCTCCATTTCCAGTCCCAGTTTTAATTAAACCAAGCTTTTTTTTTGAATGGAGGAAATACTGAGTTAGATGAACTGTATATGAGATTGCTCTAAGTAAATGATTTTTAGCTGCTATAAATCATTTATAGCAGGAATCTATCAGTGAAATGTGATCTTATGTCCAGGTCTTCAATTATTATTTCCTCCATTACAACTCAGAATATAAATAGTGACTACATCCTACTTAGGAAATGAGAAAATATGTATGCAGTTGTGAGATTGGTGATAATACGGGGCTAGCAAACAAACTACGGTATGCTTTCTGACACAGTACTTCAAGGTGACATAGTCAACACAAAACTGCTTTTGTTAACATAGTTGCCTATTTTTTCGTAAATATAGTTTACTATTTCGGAATACAAAGGCTTTTATTTTTTATTGCTGTCTATCTGTGGACTACTTCTAACTGTACTGCCATTTTAGACTCTGTAATATCTAAGTTCTTGGGCTTGATATTAAAATTTAAGAACCAAAATCATTAGGCAGCACAAAATAGTGGAATTGAAATATGAGTTGAGAAAAAAAACACAGGCCTATTTGCATAAGTAAGCTGACATTTGCAAGAAATGCATTTCACATAAGCTGTAGTAACCCTTTGAATGTTTGAGTTACTTAGAACATCTGTAGGTGTTTGCCATACTTTTTCCCCATGAGCTTAAAGACTAAGGATCATGTTCTGTAATGATACACTTGTGTGTTAATAACGGGAATCCTTTATAATTAAGCAGTTAACACCCATGCATTTTTCTCGTTATTTGTTTGCAGTAATTGTTAATTGTTTGCAGTAACAAATATGTAAAATGTTGTTATTCATTTGAAAGACACTTAGATTTTAAATTAGAAAGCACCAACAGATGGTAGTTAATCAAACAGATTTAGCCACTGCCGTTGTGCTCACAGTTTCTGCAGCCCAATTCAATAAATAAATATGGTTTGTCATCACCATGAGCATCTTAGTAACAGCAATGGCTTCCAAGCATTTTGGGAAAGGTTAGCAGCCTCATAATGCCTACTTCTCATCATGAAGCGGGCAATGTAATATGCCTGGCCCAGCTCAGTGGACAACATTTTACAATAATAACTTTTTATTTAGAGATAATTTCAAACTAATAGATAAGGGACAAAATTAAAGTAGTACAAAGAACACCTATATACAGTTTGCTCAGATTCACTTGTTTCTAGCATTTTATCCCCTCATTAAAATACATTTTACAAGGCTGTGTAAGGCTTAGTGGAGTCAAGAACCCTTTGCCCAGTTGTAACATTCTGCAGCCCTCTCTCAGTTGAGTCTTTCATTCCAAATCCATAACTCGGGTGTCAGAACAAATGGTACACAACATCATTAGGAAAGATAAAAAAAGATAACCTATCAAGCTGTCTTATGAACTTTTAAACCTCTAGCACCTGCCCAAGAACAATGACGTGTTTTGAGTGCCTTTATGTATCAAGTGCTGAGAATATAAAGATAATTAGACATGGTCCCTGTCCTTAGAAGTTCATAGACTAGAAGGAGAAAAGTTCAATAAGAAGTGTTAAATGCCATTGCAGAATTATAGTATTACAAGAATATCACAAGGAAATAATAGAGACAGAAAACAAATAGTTCGGAGGTAATTAGCTGACCATGTAATTTATCATCCAAATGTGATCACTTTTGAGAATGAAAATGGATGCATTAAAAACGGTGCTGCAAAAACCAAACAGTCTGATTGAAAAAATGGGTAGAAGATCAGAATGGACATTTTTCCAAAGAATACATATCGATGGCAAAAGGCACATCAAAAGGTGCCCACATCACTAGTTATAGGAAAAGTGCACATCAAAAGCACAGTGAGATATTACCTCACACCTGTTAGAAGAGCTATTATCAAAAAAGACAAGAAAGAAGTGTTAGCAAGGATGTAGAAAAAAGGGAACCTTTGTACACTGTTGGTGGGAATGTAAATCGGTACAGACACTATGGAAAACAATATGGAGGTTCCTCAAAAACTTAAAAATAGAACCGCCTTATGATCCAGTAATTCCACTTCTGGGCATTTATCTGAAAGGAACAAAAACATGCACCTCCATGTTCATTGCAGCCTTATTTACAATAGCCAAGACCTGGAAACAACCTAAGTGTCCATAGATGGATGAATAGATAAAGAAAGTGTGTGTGTGTGTGTGTGTGTGTGTGTGTGTACACAATGGAATATTATTATGTATAGAAAAGAATGCAATCTTGCTATTTGCAACAACATGGATGATGGACCTTGAGGGTGTTATGCTAAGTGAAGTAAGTCAGACAGAGAAAGACAAATACCATATAATCACACTTACCTGGGAAGAACAGATTGGTGGTTTCCAGAGGTAGAGGGTGGGTGAAAATGGGTGAAGGGAGTCGAAGGTATAAACTTCCAGAATAAATAAGTTATAGGGATGTAATGTAGGGCATGGTGACTGTAGCTAATAATATTTATTGAATATTTGAAGATTACTAAGAGAATAAATCTTAAAAGTTCTCAACACACACACACACAATTTTGTAACTCTGTATGATGATGAATGTTAGCTGGACATACTGTGATCATTTTGCAGTATATACAAATATCAAATGATTATGTTATATACCTGAAACTAATATAATGTTATATGTCAGTTATATCTTAATCAAAAAAAAAAGTCTCATAAGGAAAAAAAAAGGGTGCTGCATAAGCACAAACCAGAATGTCCTGAAATATAGAAACATCCTAGTGGTTGAGGATCAGGGCTGTAAAGCATTTCCTAAACTTGGTATTACAGCTACAGATTTTCCGATGTTAAAACAGCTTAAAGTTTGGTGCAATAGTTGTACCCTGGGGATATTTTCTTTGTGTTTCAAAAATTGTGTTTAAAATAAACTGCATCAACAACAGAGAATTTTAAAACAAAAAAATGAGTTAATCATCATTTATAAAAAAATCTAATTTCACCATGAAGTCAAATTCAAGTACCACCATTCACTAACTGCAGACAAAATATCTTCAAGAAAATAAATAGCGTTGTAAACTCAAAGTTGTAATGTGATACTAAATTTAACACAAGTAGTGACAATTTAGGTGGGAGAAAATTATGGTTTAGGGCTCAGAAGTTCTTAAGCAGTGGCTCATATAGCTCTCACCACTAACAACACTGAGGGAGCTGGAAAATGGTCAGAGTGTGTTTTGTTCTTTTAATGACTTGTAGTGTATGGGTGGTACCAATGGCTATTAGTCGCAGTCCTAATGAAGGAAGAATTTTCTCCCCCAAATGCCAATAGAGTACCTATCGAGAAAGTTTGGGGCACTGGGGACAAAGAAGAAAGAAAAGTGTGTATTGCCCTTTTGTTTCATTTCCTTGAAATTATAAATATTGTTACTTTTACTAATTAAACAAATTCTTTCAACAGGATTACGAATTTCTGTTTGAAGTTGGTGTTTCCAATGTATTTGGTCCTGGGACTCGAATTCCAAAGGCTGCTGTTCAAGTGCTTGATGACATTGAGAAGTGTTTGGAAAAGAAGCAGCAATCTATGTAACATCCTGTTTTTTGATGTAGTTTTTTTCTAAAATATTTTTTCAATAGTGATCAAAGAAGACATTTTCAATGTAATTCAACACCTGATAGATGCTTTCCTAAAAGCTCTATGTTAAAATAAGAATGTTGTTATGCTGTAAGTGTATTATATACAGTTTCACTTAAAGTAAATTATCCTTAAAAACTCTCTATAATGCATGCTCAGTACTTTACCAGAAACTCTAGACAAAGGTATTCTTTTAAAAACATCATGATATTTATTTGAAATATATTTATAAATCTATTTGCTTTCTATTTTAATAACCAAATTGTACCTTAAAAAATCTGCTTAGTTCCATTTTCAGTTTAACATTACATTGATTTGAGCACCAGAAGATAAAATCCACATATGAATAAAATAATAACATTTTATCTTGGGAAAAAATAGTGGGAGAATATTTATGTACGGAAATATATTGTGGTTGTGGTCCTCGGCCAATCTATTAGAATTACCTTGCTATGAGTATTAAATCAGACCCAACAGTTGTCATTTCTATTAATTAAATAAATTCTTTCAACAGGATTATGAATTTCTGTATGAAGTTGGTATTTCCAATGTATTTGGTTGGAACAACAGGGAAATGACAGAATACTTCTCCTGGTCTAACTCTGCTTTCTTCCTAGGTATGAATATGTGACCATGTAACTGCTAGGCTTGGCTCGAGATCCAGGAGAGTGGATGTTTATGAATATCCTAAAATGAAAGTGCTTTGGTTGTTAATATGGCTTCCTCCAGAATGATGATATAAACTGGGAGTGTAGAAGGGCAATGATATACATACATCTATCTATCTATCTGTCTATCTATCTATCTATCTATCTATCTATCTATCTATCTATCTATCTATCTATCTATACTTCAGTCCAAGTGACATACTTCAGTCCAAGTCTGAAGGCCTTAAAACCAGGGGAGCCATGTATAAATCCCAGTCCAACGGCTGAAGAAGATGATAGGAGAGTCCTTGTATGTTGCTCGTGGGAATGTACAATAATGCTGCTGCTGTGGAAAATGATAGTTTTTGAAAAACAATTATGAAATGGCCCAGAAATTCTGCTTCTGGGTATGTATCCAGAAGAATCGAAAGCAGGGACTCGAACAGATATTTGTACACAGCATTCAGCAGCATTATTCACAATAGACAAAAGATAGAAGCATTCCAGGGTCCATTGACAGATGAGTAGATAAACAAAATGTATTACTTAAAGTAGAATACTATTCAGCCTTAAAAAGGAAGGGAATTCTGTCACATGTAACAACACCGTAGATAAATCTTGAAAGCATTCAAGTGAAATAAGCCAGTCACAAAAGAGAAATACATGATTTAATTTATATGGGGTACCTAGAATAGTCAAATTTATAGAGACAGAAGGTAGACTGGTGGTTGCCAAGGCCTGGGGAGGGGAGGGAATGAGAAATGGGTGTAGGGTTTCATTTTGGGGAAGAGGAATAAGTTCCAGAGATGGATGGTGGTAATGGTTGTACAGTTTGACCGTACTTAAATCCATAGAACTGTACTCTTGAAAATGGTTAATACGGTAAATTTTATGTATATTTTACCACAATAAAAAAGGTATTTAGGATAGTCCTGACATGGTACATGTTTTATAAATGTTAATTGTTGTTATTATTGAAAAGAAATGAATGATAAGGCATGAAAGTGGGAAGGTAGGTGGGCCAGATTATGTATACTCATAGAGGTTTGTACCGTTAAGGGATTTGGATTTTATCCTGAAGATAAAGACAGAGAATCATATAAGGGTTTTAACCACAGAAATAATCTGATAAGATTTGTGGTTTAGTACAGCAGCTGTGTAGAAGATGCCTTTTAATGGGTGCATAACAGGAGATAGAGTTAAGAGACTTACAATAATGTAATAGAGAAATTCTAAGAATCAACACTTACCTGCTTAGATGCTATTCAGAGATGGCAGAGATGGAGAGGATATGATCTTATTGTAGAAGATTGAATTGACAGAATCTGGCTTTTATCTTTAAAAAATAGGCTTTTGATATTTAGGTATTTGCTATATGGAATCTATGTCCCCTCACTTATTTTGGTAGTTCTTTTGTGGATCTTTTTTGGATGTGCAGCGACTTCATAGCTGGATGCACTGGAATGATATTAAAAGCAGGAAAAGGTAAAATCATGGGATGTGTTTTTCCAGTGACCTTATTGTTGATACTAGAACTATGAAAGCTTTTCTGGCTTTGGCAGTACACTAGAATGATGTCTTTAGGGTACTCTAAAGACATCAAAATCCTTTCTTTGCAACTTAATGGGAATTTAAGTGTTATATAAATATTATAATAGTATAGGAAATGGAGGAGAGGTTTGATGAGACATCCTTTCTGAGCAAAACCTGCACATAAGTAGGAGAGATAAAGTAGCCAAACAACAGAAAACAAAATGAATTCTCCTTCCTCTGACTTCCATTTCAGGGAGGGGCAATTCATGCAGTGGAGAGGAGAGGTGGGGTTGGGGGGAGGGAGGAGGGTTGTTAAAGAACTCTAGATCTGTCCACAGGCAAAACGATGCCGTGTGCCACCATCACCCGCCACTAGTATCGTTAAATTCCTGTGCACTTCATACGAAAAACAAAAACATTTTAAAATAAAAAAAGGGGTCTAATAAAACCATTTATGGGGCAGCCTGTTTGTTCAATTGGTTAGAGCGCGATGTTCTTAACAACATGGTTGCTGGTTCTGTCCCCTCTTGGGCCACTGTGAGCTGCGCCCTCCACAGCTAGATTGAAACAACTATTTGACTTGGAGCTGATGGGTCCTAGAAAAATACACTTCAATAAAATCTAAAAAAACCCTAAAACATTTATGTTAAGACATAAAGGTATGCTAATGTAGAATATGTTCATTTTACCAGGGCTATTTTATTTTAAATTAAGAAAAAACACTTATCAAAGGAATGAATAACGAACTATACTTACTGCTATTTGGTAGACACTTGAATAAAAATGATGATGATGATGGTAACTACTAATGTCGTTTCTACTAATAGGTAAATCCTGACTTATTTCCAAAGAATCGTGGACCATCTTTTAGGCCATTAGACAAAGCTTGATTTTATAAGTAGCCTAAAGGTGAGAGATAAAATTTTAAAAATCTATATATCTATATTTGTTTTTTATTGTCTGATTTGTGCTTATTCTGAAAAATGCTCTGAGCATTCAAAAATATTTTCCAAGAAAAATCATTTTGATTTTTCTGATTAAACATAATGCTATTGTTTTCTGGTTCTCAGATTCTCATTTTATTTCTTTATTGTACCTGTAGGTGTCTCCCTAAGTCCAGGATTATTTTATATTCTTGAAATAATATTTGAAATGATATAGATCCTAGAGACCCATGGGTGCTATAAATACTCTCAGAAAAGGCACATCTCTCTAATAATCAACTTGGATGCACCTCATGTCATCCATGTGATTGTCATTTGTGATCAGTAAAACCAAATGTTGATAATTGTTCCTAAACTGTGCTGCATTTGTGTTAAAATGATGAGTTCATTAGCAGTGATGCTAGAATATGACCTTGGACATGAGGTTATTATTGAATTTTGTTTAGTACATCCATCCCTAATTCACATCAGCTCATTTTAAGTTACTAATTCTTTATGGCCTATTTCTTCCCTCTGCATTCAAACCTCTTATTGCCATACTGACCTCCTCTTACCATTTACCATGAAATCAGGGCAGAAGAGTCATTTACACAAAACACAGTACACGCATACCCCTGAAGTCCTTTATAAAAGAGAAATGCAGAATGTAATAACTTCTTTCAGAATTATTCTAATACCCCTTCATTTTTGAGATCATGAACAAAATATTATTTTAGATAAATGCCATGAATTCATGTAATATATATTTTTATTGGTTGACGATCACTTGTTAAATTCTAGTAGCTATTATTTTTAGAAAATAAAACATACAAGATTTTATGGTGTTTTAACGCAGAGCTTCTCATGGCAAATAAGCATTACATATGTCTCTAGCAAAAAGACATTTTGCTGTTCAGTTCTTTCTGTGAATGGAAAGCTTAGCCCAGAGCTTGCTTAGGAGCGTAAAAAAGTAGAGTAACAGTGATGATGTTCTCTCGCTTTCTAGACTGTTTGCTTCACTTCAGTCTGTCCTATTGTCTCCTTTACTTTTGTTATTCTCATTGGATCATATGGTCAATCAGAGCAATTTTAATGACAATTTTCTGACAGAATAAATGTTTATTTAGACATTAAGTTTTGAAGGACACTAAGCAGGTGGCCCTTTTTGCCTCTAACATGTTCTTTGGTGTAAGGCATCAAGACCTGTGAAAATATTCTTTAAAATTGCAAATATGTCTGCTACAAGATTAATAATAAATTGAACATTTAAATTTATTCTGAAACCATTGACTGAGAGGGCCATTGCTAATTGTGCACAGGTTGTGCACTGCCCAACTCCAGGGAGAGCCATTTATTTTGCAGTCACACACTGTCATAGCTCTGCATATTTCATGCTGCCGTTTTCCATTTTAAAAGAGGAACAATGATTGAGCCCATGTGAAATGTTTGTTTTAAGGGTTCAGTGAAATAATGCAAGTAACCTGCTTTGAATTGTGCAACATACAGTAGAAGACCAATGAATGTTTTCTAGGCTATTATTATACTTTATGCTAGCCGCACTACTGGCCCTTGGTAATAAAAATAATTTATGCACATGACATGGTTCTTCTTCTCAAGGAGCTGGTAGCCAATTTGTGGAAGATGAATTCTTAAGAAGACTGTGACTACATGTTGTAAAGGAGATCTCCACATAGTGCTATAAGGACACAAAAGGAGTTGCTAATTTTCTCCTGTGGGAGAAATGAAAGCTACAAGGAGGAGACAACATCTGGAGCTAAAACAATGCGAGAGTTTAAGTGGGCAGAGGTATGAGTATATATAACAACTCTGAGGAACAGTGTCAGGGAAATGGGAGCAGTTGATGTGGTTGAAGCATGAAATTCATGATAAGGCTGAAATATAGGATATGGATTTTATCATTTATTAACATCTTATTGTGAATTCTTTTTTAAAAAATTGATTTCCTCCAGGTACTTCTTTGATTTCAAGTAGAAGATATTTGTATATTATTGGAGTAACCAAATGATTTTATATTCTTTTTCTAAAATTTGAGCTATAAGACATTTCTCTCCCCTCACATTCTTTCTATAACTAAGGCCTTGGTGATAGATAATAGCTTTCTTAAATGCCAATGAAATAAGGGACAGGGAAACATTTTGCATTTCCTTTTTGCCTAGAGTTGGCCAAGACATATTAGATGTTTATCAAATTGTGGCTGATGGCCCACTTGCTTTGGAATCCTTTATGACTGCTTACTAAAAATGAGGTTTAGCTCAGAACAGACCCGATACTTCCAATCCATTTGGTAAACCCCACTCTCAAACCCAGGGTCATTGTACTAAATATGTTATTGGTCACAAAGGAATCTGTTAACTGGATCACTGGAAAATCATTCCATTGTTTTAGGGACAAACAAACCAGATATGTGCCTTATATATTTAGTAAGACTTCACTTAGTGTCAAAAAGTTCTGGGAAACTGCAACTTAGGCGAAATGATGTATAATGAAACCAATTTCACCATAGGCTAATTGATATAAACAAGAGTTAAGTTCCTATGGCCTATTTCTGGTGACAAAAAACATCCCCAAACTTACAAAGATTCAAAACACTTGTAACATTAAACATTGAAATAAATGTGAGCTGTATATACATTTAAGAAAGATTAATAAAAACAAGATAATTATTTTCCAACCTGCTTATTCCAGTTCAGGGTCACAGGTGGTGGGAAGCCCATCCTCTCAGCTCAGGGTTCCAGGTGGGCACCCACCCTGGACAGAACACCCATCACAGGGCCACTCACACACTCATTCAGACTGGGACAATTTGAACACGCTGATTCACCTAACATGCGCATCTTTGGGACATGGGAGGAAATGAGTCCCCAGAGAAAAGACATGAGGAGAGTGTGCAAACTCCCCAGGGATGGTGGCCCTTGCCAGGAATTGATTGTTTTTCCTCTTCATTATAATGAAACAACATTGAATGAAATGTTGTTCGAGGACCTGCTGTACTTGAGTTGGCAGCATCATCTATATAAGATGATTCAAAGATGGTGTCTGCTGTAGGCCAAAAAATTAAAACAAGCTGTGTTCACTGCCTTTTCAGGTGAGAGAATTCAATCACTTCCTATTTTGGCTTATCCAAACAAAGAGACATTTCCCCCAAAAAATTAGTCTTTTAGGCTAGAGGATTAGAGCATTTATTTTAATTATCAAGCAAAGATTGAAGAACAGAAAGGGATTTTTTTCTTGTCTTAAGATACAAAGTGAGGTTTCTGTCCCCCAAAGTGCCAAACCTTATAGAAAACATTGGAGATAATTCTAGACTTCCCTTTGCTAAGAACATAGCTAAACATTCTTTAAACATCTAATTGTTAGCCAATCGGTGAATATGAATCATTCTTCAGTGGGGTAAAAATGGTTCTATGAAATACTCCTCCATTGTTTTTCTGAGGATGTGGCTAGTTGGGATTACCATGATTTACTGGATAGAAAATAGCATTTTACTCACTCAAATCCTCTGACTCATCAAAGTCTCAATTCAGTTAGACAATAAATTTGTAGACCAAGAAGAGAAATACTCAACTTGTTTGATTTCAAAGATGCTGCCCCAAAATAAAATTTCCTGCATACTCAGTGGTGCTAAATAGACAGACACATCTTTAGTTCCACTTAGAACTGAGAATACACTGTAAGTAATTCTGGGAGAGTTATAAAGGAGGTAAGGGTGTGAAAAGGATTTGTGTGAGTAATATAACTGGGGAAAGGTAATAAGGGAAGATAGAGGCACATTCTTGCAATGGGTTTTTCTGAACAATGAAATTGGCAACAAAGTTTTTTTTTTTACTCACCTGTGTACAGCTTATACTTTCATTTGCCCTACTACTCAACCCTTTATTCACAATTAAAATAGGGCTTTACTGAGCCCAAATTTTATTCAAGAACAAGAAGAGCCCAACCTATGTATCATAGGACACTTCCTGAAAAGAATGTCAGCAGAAACCCTGCTCTCCATAGGGAACCAAGAGTGGAAGGAAAGTAGCGTGCTAAGGGATGCTGCATGTACACTTCTGTATAGACACATTTCTGCTGTCAAATTCCTTTGTTTTCATTACATAATTTGAATATTTTTAACAGGTGTGTATGTGTGTGTTTGTGTGTTTATGCACCTGTGGGGTGTGTGTGTGTGCACGCAGGGCTGAAAAGAAAACTTTATATCTTTGCTGAGGGTCCAGTAAATGGTAGTGAAGAAGTGCAGGTGATGCAGAAGTAACCTAATTGTGGGTATTGATGGGTATAAGGTTTTCTATTCTAAGATTCTGAGTCCAATTTGAAAACACATTTCCTTTTCATGCTGTCTGTCCAGTTGATCAAGCTTCCAATCTAAGCTTTTATGGTTGTGCACCCAGGACATTGCATCTCATCTCAATCTCAGTGACCATATTGAGCTGTGAAAAGAGCAAGAACTGGGGATATGAGACTGACCCAGTTCTAGTTCTATTTCAGCCTCTTACCAGATATTGGATTCTGAGCAAGTTATCTATTTGTCCTGCTGAGCCTCAATTTTATTAATACTTTAATACCCTTCTTGAATGTTTTTTATGTGAATGAGTGTATTAGAGTAAACACTGAAGAATGTTAGTTTTACTTCCCTGAGGGAGATAGAAAAAAGTGTGGGTTCTCCAATAAGACAATGAATAAAATTTTTCATTCAGCTAAGACTGGAAGGAAAAAAAAATCAGATTTATAAATTTTACCTTGACTATCAAAGATATCAGAGGACATTGGTACATAAGGTATGATATTTATTTAGTCTGTTTTCAAGGTGTGGATTTGTCATATATAGAAATCTACAGCAGCACATCCAAAGTAAGCTCTATAAATGGATTTGATTTGAGTCACCTTGTCAGTTTAGAAACAATATCATAAATATAAATGACAAAGTCCCAAGGAAAGGCAACAGACATGCCACTTTTCTAGCTTTCACAAAACCTAATTTTCCATACACCCTCTAGTGCATTAAAAAATGAAATGTAACATCAGTGTTGAAGGGTGTCTCCAGATGGCCTTTTATTAGCTCCTGAAGAGGCTGCTTCTATTCTGCATCAACTGCACACATCGCAGCAACAATTTTCACCTTTATATGCAATAAGCTATCATTGTTGCATAAGATACTAAATGACACTTAGAGGACTGTGCCTTGGAATATTTTTTGAAATGCCATGTGCATGGCATAATTCATGTGACCACAAATTTGGATTTGCTTTACTTGAAGGTCAGACAGTGTTGGTTTGAAACCGTGAGAGCTTTGCAGGTGAAATGTGGAATTGGTACCTATGTATGGACGGCAAAGAGAGACGGAAGAGGCAGACCACTGCAGACTGGTATGTGGCAAGGGAACATCCATGTGAGGCTTGCCTTGGGCAGCTGCCAGACAGTAGATCTTCACACCCGACCACCAGAACTTTAAACGTTTATATAGAGGCCTTAAATGGGTTCAGTCATATACACCATCCAATGATGTCAGCATCTTACTCTCTTAAGGTTGCACCCTTGAAATGGCTTTGGCTGTGGGAAGAGTGGGCAGAACGTACATTCCAAGTAGTGGGGAAAGAGTGGGGATCCTCCAATTGTCTGGGTCCGGTTTCAGGGTCAACTGGTGGTCACTTACTCCAACAGGGGGATAGTCCAGAAGATACAAGGACCTGACTGAAACATAGTGAAGCAGGCCCAGGATACTCAGAATATCCTTAGGATACAGGAAAATCTAGTTTATTCAGGGAGCTGTGGATTGGGTACTACAAGGGCAGATGGAGCCAAGGAGCTGAAACGTACAAGCACAGATCCCTCGAATTCAACTTGACCAAGGTATGTGACATTTTCTCATAATTGCTCCCCTCCCCTCTCTTTTTCTAACATAAGAAAACCAACAGAAAGGTGAAGTAAATTCCTGAACATTTCATAGCCAAAGTGTAAGGAAGTAATGGTTAAGCCCTGAGCTGCCCATATTAAGCTGGCAATGTGAAGCAGGACGAAATGTTGACAGCTGCTGCACTGCACTGGGACCAGAGGTCACCTCAGTGTCTTTTATTTATCTTAGGAAATTCTCCATTATTTATCTTCCATTCTCTCCCTAACCTTTCATTTCAGGCTCTCCTAACTGTTCAGACAAGCCAGACTCTTGCACATGGCCCTTCTTGGTCAGTCCTGCCATGTCACTGCTTATGTACAGATATAGAATCTTTCTCTCAAGTCACACAGATGACACACTATATAAAATGCAAACAATATGGAAGCATGTAGAGAAAATGTGAAAATCCTTCTTCATTCCAGTCTCCAAATACATTCACATTAAGATATGAGCATAATTTGTGTATGTTTTTACATAAGTAGGACAATTCTGTATGTATGGTTCTTTGAATTGCCTTTTGTAAAAATACATCTTATGTCAGTGTGTGTGTATCTACCCATTGTTTTTAATTCTCCATGGCATTTCAGAACTATTGTTATGGAACAACCCTTCTATTGATAAACATTTGGATTGCTTCAATGTGTGCACCTATCTTAATATTTATTTCAAATTGACTCCAAATGGTTGGTTCAACGCTTTTTAGCATTAACACTCATTATTCTATTAAAGAATAGAGAAAGCCTCCTCTCAGTGCTCTAAATGTGAAGGGAAAAGCTATAATGGTATGCCACCATGGTCATTCATCATGGTCATAAAAGATGGAGTGAGGTGGCCTTGCACGGGGTGACCAGTAACCAGGTTCTATTCTTAGAGTGTTTCCTCCGATGATTTTCTCTGTATCCACCTCTCCTAAGACAGCTACAGTCACTACTGCCTAGAACTTTGAAGTACAAGAAAAACCTCACTTATGGAGGCCTGAAAAACCAGTGCAAGTAAATTATGATTATTCCTTAAAGTTACCTTGAGTTGGAAACAAAAAGGGATTGTTTTAGACACACACTGAACGGCTCTTTGTCTTCTGGAGCCTTATGGAGAGTATCAGCAGAGCAATACTGACAAAAAGAAGGGAGTCTAGTATTCCTGATTTTGGGTCAAGAATTTCCCAATACACCAAGATGATGTACTCAATGATATTTTCAGCTTGTTCTGGAGTTTGTATTTCCTAAGACAGATCAGAGCTGTAAAATCAGAGGCATCATTCAGAGAGTAAATGCTGGGGGAGAGGCTCGCTGTTGCAATAGACTGACGTTCTTGCAGAAGTGACTGCAGCCCAGAGAGTCCAACTAGGCATCAGTTCTGAGGGGCCACGGAGTCATGTGTATTTAACTGCCCCATTTCTGTTTGGCTACGTCTTTTGGATGTTTTCTTTCATGGAGTTGCTCCCCAGCGAAAGGTCACTTAATTTCCAGAGAATTATTAACTGAGGTTTGTGATGACACACCTAAGATGCCACTCTCTATCCTCTCCCATCCATCAATTCCTACCTCCGCAAACATTCTGCCTGTCCTGTTAGGTTCCCCTTTCTGTTCTTCCATACATTCCAGTCCCTGTTATTGTATCTTTGCTAATAGTGTCGCCTCCACCTGTGCCACACTTTCTCTTGATCTGCATCCTTTTCTTCAATGTTAAGTGAAGGCGCTGCCTCCTCTCTAAAATCTGTGTATATTCTTCCATCTTTCTCCCTCAGGTATTCATGGAATATCGAGCTTCATGTTCTATTAGAGCATTTACTAACTGGTATTATATGACTCTGGTCTTAGAAGGTAGACACTAAGTCTAATTCATATTGATTTTCTCCACAGTCTAAACAGAGAGTAAGCAGGTGCCCAATAATGAAACTTCTCAGCTGATTTTGCATTCATGGTCCTGTCTCAGAATTTATCCATTTATTGGCTGATAAATTTTCCTGTTTGCTAATTTTCTCTTTTCCTAGACCACAAGTTAATTCTGGGTAGAGATCTGGCTATGTAGGGCCTGGTTTCCCTGACTCAGCCTGTGGTCTTAATGTCTCCATTCCAATTCTAATCGATGTCCATGGATTCTAAGTTTGTATACCACTAGGCTTACGAAGTGGAAGGAGGCTTGATTTGTACTATATTACTAGTTTTCTATACTGAGATTCACGTTCCTCATTAAAAATATAGAAAGAGTGATTTAATCTCTGTTGCAGGGTAATGTGACGATTCAGTGAAGTAATTTATTAGAAAGTGCTTTGTGAATGTCAATCGCCACGCAAAATGATGTTGGTAACAGTCCGTTGTAAGCTCTTTGTTTGTGCCATGCACCTGATACCGGTGTCAGGTTGTTGATTGCTCCTGCGCCAGCTATCTGCACCCTACGAGCTCCTTCGTGCTTTTTGGCCAAAAATGCCTAAATGGTATCTCTGCCAAATCTCTGCCAGCTAGGACTTGGGCCCATGAGACTTGCATGAAATCAGGCTCTATGGATTCTGAGAAGTATTTGACTTGCTAATGAAAAAGGAAATGTAGGAACATAAAATCCCGTTTTCTGCCTTGCTGTGGTTTCTAGGACCTATGATGGCTATCTTGCCACCCCAAGGAGAAAAGCCAAAAATGAGAGCCAGTTGTCTAAGGGTAGCAGAGGGGAAAGCTGGACTAACATGGGTCTCTGACTTTATTATTGACTCTGGCAGGGCCTTGCCTCCAGAACTTTTGTTACGGGGAAAATAACTGTTCTTACCAGTGAAACCAGTTTTAGCTGCATATTCTGCTCCTTGAACCCAATGAATTCTAACTGGCACATACTTGTGTTGTATCCTTCACAGTCAAGGCCTAGTTTAGGGTCTTAAATTCTTCTTGCTTGATGATAATTATATTCTTCTTCATTGCATGTTTTTGTGTAATGGGTACTTATGCTTTTAGACTCCTTGCAGAGTGAAGAAATTGCACCCTAGGAAAACGAAGACAGATTTTTCATGACCATGTCATTAGCAGGAGTCCAAAGGCCCAAGGCCTCACATAAACTAGATTTAAATCGAGAGCAGACATGCTGTAGACAAGCTACAAAGATCAATGAAAATGAAAACTATGATCTAAGGCAATGCTTCCAACGGTGGCTTTGCCCGTGGGAATGCAAAGGCTCTCGGCCTCTTGCTTCTCCACACTTGCCTCATCCTGGTAACTACTCGGTTTCTTCTCTACTTCTTCCTTCTCCTCTTTCTCATTCCAGAGGTCAGTGTATCAAATTTGTGTAATTTAAGGGGCTATATCATAATTTAAATTCAAAAAGACTGACCACAAATATGCTCAGAAACACTCAAAGTCATGTGTGTGCTTTCTCAGGGAACTGCCTTTAGAAAATCTCTGGCTGTGATTGAAAACCTGTGTCACCTAAAATAATCCAACTAAAATTGTTTGTCAGGCTAAAGCATAATACAAATTGTGTGTGTATGTGTGTGTGTGTGTGTGTGTGTGTGTGTGTGTGTAACAGGACACATAGGAAAATTACAGAATTTTTCCTCTTTAGTTTAAATTCTAGTTAAGAAAATAACACGTGCAAAATAACTTTAATAAAAGGCACACAGTGACATATACCTTCAAAAAAGTAAAAGAATATTTCATAAAGGAAAAAACATTTCCTTTATTCTTATATCCATTTATTAATTTAAAAACTCTACTGAGTAAATACTCTTTGAGCCATACGAGGTGCCAGGCATTGTGAAAAAAATAGGCATGGTCTGTTTTCTCACAGAGCTTGCAGTGCAGATCTGAGACAGCAATTCAATGCATAAACCCATGACTGCGTACATAGTTACAGTGCACCTGTTGACTCCAACTAAAGAAAACAGACTGCTGTCAATCAGAGGAATAAGGTGGGCTTATTTAGTCTGGGATGTTGGGAAAGGCGTCTGTCCAATTGACATGGAGGTGAAGATCCCGTATTGAGGAGGAGTTAGCTGGACAAAGCCTGGGAGAAGAGCTAAGCAACGGCAGGACTCGAGAAAGCTTATTGCTGAGGAGAAACAAAAAGAGACAAAACTTCCTTGACATGTTGGACACATGACAGGTGGCCACTGGAGTAAACAAATCAGGGAGCTGCACGGGGAGGATACAGGGGAGGCAAGCACTAATGGGGTGAGCTGTATGTGATGGAGTATTGCGGAAATTGATACAAATGGAAGAACTTTCCCCTTCATGACAGCTGAGGTAAAAGCACTGAGTAACCATGAGCCTAAAAATGGAAATTGTGTTCTACTGACGCTATCGTGAGGGAGTATTTAAAGTGTATTGTGTACCTACTAAGGGTACCTACTATGTATACCTACTAAGTGTATTGGTGTATAGTAGCTGCTCAACAAATCTTAGCTCCATTTCTCCCCTCCCATTTGCCTCACTCCCTTTCACAGTGCCTTGCTCTCATTCTTCCTTCTGGAGAAAGGAAGAGGCAGAGCTGGATGGCTTAGTGGCATCAGATGTTGTTGAACACCTAGGAAGAAGGAGGTATACAAAAACGGGAGTGGGAGGTCTCTAAAGACAAGCTGATCATCTGACTGTGTGTGGCCTTGGGAGTCAGCATGTGCCATGGTTAAGACCAGGGGATTTGGAGTGTGGGACTTAACCCTGGCTCCTGTGAGTTGTGGGATCGTGATCAGCTAAGCCTCATCTGCAAATTGAGATGCGTATCTCTATCAACATGGTTACTGTGAGAAGAAATATGAAAAGGTAACATATGTCAGGTAGTTAGCACAGTACCAGCACGTGGAGGTATGGCAGGTATTTCGAGCTTTGCTGGAAATTGATTTTCCCTAATGGATATCATGTTTCTTCTTGCGTATGAACTTGGCACGGCCTTCCTTCAAGGATTCTTCTCAATGGGCCTCAGGAAACTCTCATTCGAGCCTTTAGGCTTCTAAGGTGCAATAGTCCCAGCAATTATTTGTGGCAAGAGAGAGAAAGAAAGAATGAAAGACGGAAGAAAGAGAAAGGTAGAAGTGAGTTAATTCAGAGAAATGGCTTAACATCTCTGTTTCAAAAATGCTCGTCTCATTTAATGTATCTTTTATTTATTTTATTTTTATTAGTTTTTTAGAGGAACAAGAACAAGGCTTTATTACACATTATGGAGAAGAAACGGTGTTCTGAGAGGTAACTGGGGAAAAGGAGGAAATGTCAAATGCAGGGTGAGGGGGTGGCTGCCTGCTGCAGGACTGGAGGGAAATGTGACAAGGGCATCTGTCTACTGTCCTGAGGACCCCAACTGCCTCAAACCACCCAGATTTGAGGGAAAGTGACGGGCAGGGCTGGGAATGAGATGTTCTATCTCTGGGCACCCAGGTTGCTTCCAGATCACAGAGGTCAGGGTTAGACGTGAGTTGAGTGGCTAAATGGGGGGGGGGGGGGCTGCAGTCCAGCTGGGAGGAAGGGGGACATGTTTTTCTGCAGGAAGTTGTTCTTACAGTCCTGCCTTTTCCTCTTCTGCCCCAAGAGAGTGGATCCTGACCTGGAGGAAAGCGACTTGGTCGATGGCCCAACAGTTTTGTGTGCAGCCAAGCCCTGGACAGGCGCTGAGGGCATCATCCGGGCACGGCTCCTCCTGCCTGTGCCCAAGGCAGAGGCGGAGGCTGGCGGTGGAGGCCCGGACAGATGGATGCACCCCTCAAGGCAGACTTGCTGGCAGTGGTGCTGGGCCCTGGGCTGGAAGGAAGGGGGCTCTGCCTGGGTGCACCACCACAGATGTGACCTGAAGTGGGAGCTGTAGTGCCTGCAACCACCCTGCTGTTCTTAGCCCTGGGTCCCGGGGTCACCATGGTAGTGCTGTGGCGAGAGGGCCTGCAGGTGTTGAGGCCCGACCTTCCTCTAGAACGGTGTTTGGTGCTCGGGGCCCCACTGGTTTTCTCTGTAATGCTGAGTTCTGCAAAGATACAGCTCAAATCTTCAATTGCTGAGCTGGTCCTAGACTCCCCGGGTGCTGAGAAATCCCCGACTTGAAGGGGGCGGAGCTTGTGCTTCCCCTTGTGAGGGGTCCTGTGAACTGTTGGGTCCAGCATTGGTCACAGCACAGGGCATGAGTGTGGCAACTGCAAAGCTAGAGGCAGTGGCTGTGCCAGAGGTGCGTACAGCTGGGATGGTAACCACGGCCGGCTGGTTGCTGGTGAGGGTACCTATGGTGGAAGTTGTGGGTAACAAGTCCCCTGAAGCCACTTGTGTTGCACTTGCCAAGGCTTGCTGGCCTGGAGCAGAGGGTGGGGCCTGAGCCTGAGCCAGAGCTGGAGTTGCCAGTTTCAAGGCGTGGAGAGAGCTGTGCAAGGTGGTGGCTCTGTGCTGCTGCCCATCAGGAGCCCCAATGACGAGCTGGGAAGGTGGAGTGCCGTCCATGGAGGGGACCTCCGTTTGCGAGGTAGGCTGGGGAGCCAGGCCTGCAGAGGAGCTGGTTGAGGGGCTGGCACTGACTGTCGAGTGATTGGCAGGCCGGTGGAGGGAGAGGCACTAGGATCAGTGATGGGAGGGGTCTCCGTGAGGAGACAGGAGAATCTCCAGACATCTGTGTGGGAGACTGTGTTCTGGAGGTGCTGGGAGCAGCGGGGAAGGTGGAGAGTGCCATCTGTGTCCATGATGAAACCCAGGCTTTGGTTTGCAAAGGGTCTCCTTCCCCAACATTCAGAGAGGGCTCCAAATGGGCTTTGAAAGAAGGGGGAGTTGATCGTGCAGAAGCTGTGGGAGCAGGCCAGTAAGGAGCTGAGCTTTGAATTGCACAATCTCTGCCTGATGGACGGGCTGATGGGTTTGTGGGCCCTGCAGACAGGTCAGTCCTGCCGGCCACCTGGGAAGAAGCACAGATCAGCGAGGGCCTCTGACTGGGAAAAGGGGGCCTGGTGAACTGTGCTTCCTTGGTGACAAAGGATGCACAGAGGCAGCCCCTCAGCATAGTCCAGGAGAGCCCCTGGGCCTGAGGAGGCCTGCTTCCTCCTGCTGTGGTTTCCTGTTGGGGGCTGGAGGGACAGCTGGTGCAGGAGCGGTCCCTGCAGCAGGTGAGGCGCTGCAGTCCGTGATGGCCTCTGGCTTTCTCCGAAGGGCACTGTTGATGCGCTGGAACGCAGCTTCCTTCTCTGAGTCTAGGTCTTCTGCAGTGACTCAGAAACACACCTCAGGCGGTGTGGGCAGCCTCAGAGGGTCCCCTCACTTGGGCGGCAGTAGAGAAGCCTTGCGTTTTCTGCACCTGATACTGTCACGTGTGGGTGAGCACTTTGTATGCTTCTGCCGCTATGTTGCATCTGCCTCCTTTTCATGCTGGCGCTTCCTCTGGGAAAGTACTGATGCTGAGGAGGGAGGAGAACCCTCCTGGCTCACTTTTTTGAGGACTTCTGGAATCACCGAGCATGGGATGTAGCTGGATGCCTCGTCCTCAGCACTGGCGGGAAACCTCTGTGTTGCTGCATGAGCTAGTGACTGCTTGTCTTTCGGGGCAGGAACTCAGCACGGAGGCCTGGCATTTCTCGTTGCACATGTCTCCTGAGCTGTCCACATGGAGGATTCTCTGCAGAAGCCCAGGCCTGGCCACGAAGGAAGAGAGGCCTCCCCGGACCCTCAGGTGCCTAAATGCAGACTGTGCACCACCAGCACCATCGGGGTTCCTTCCCTGATTGGCCCGCTTCTCTCTGATTGCGGACTCTTCCTCCTGCTTGGTTCCCTTTGGCCCTCAACAGGACCTGCTCTGTGTAGGTGTCTTGGGTACACCTGGGTGTCGTGAGGGGCATGTGGGTGACTACCTGCTCCTGGGCCACACGTGAGTGTCTTTGCCCACTAGACACACTGAGCTACAGGCCATGTTTGAGTGGAGAGCAGCCAGCACCACTTTCCTATGATGGGCATCCTGCAGATTGGGGTGAGGAACCCCAGAAAACAGTGCAGTGTCTGCATGATACTGGAATATTCACTCCAAGATGCTGTGAAAAAGCGCAGGGGCAAAGTCACTATACTTGCAGTTTTGCAGGCGAGAGGACAGAGGGGCATGGACAGCGGGGTGAGGCTGGAGGGCCAAGGGAAGGTGGCATGCTTGGGGAGCGCAGCGCTGGTGGCCCTTGGTGCCCGGGTGGGGGTGGGGGTCGATCCTGCCTAGGTAACTGCACATGGGGTGCTTGGGTCTGTCCTTGGATAGAGAGCAGGCTCCAAGTGAGCTCCTTTAGGGGCCAACACGGCCGAAGGCCAAGTGCCCACTGTTGGGCCTGCCGTCTGGATGCACTTGCAACGTGCTAGGGAACAGTGGGCACGCGTGCCCGATGCCGTCAGGAGCCCACGGCACAGAGAGCCTGGGGGCCAGGGGCACACAGAGGATGTGCGGGGACCAGGGACAAGCAGAGGTGTGGATCCACCCAGGATGCTCAGACACTCCCAGATCTGCTCAGGGAAGGAGATGTTTTCTTGAGGGCCAGGAGCCTGAGCCTGTTGGCAGGCAGCAGCCCCTTCTCCCCTGGAGGCCACACAGCTGAGGGGAACTGACAATGTAGCAGGGGGTCCCTCCCAGCAGAAGGGGAACCCCGAGGAGCAGGATGCCTGGCCCAGCAGTCCCTGCATGAGGTGGCAGCTTTGGAGTCAGCGCCTGTGTGTCCTCCTGCCCTTTTCTCTGGTCACCCCAGGGTAAATGTATCTTTTAAAGAATTTGTTTTACTTTGGAACAGTCTACGTAAAGAAACATTGAGATGATCATACAAAGAGTTCCCATATTTCCTCTATTAGTAATACCTGACCTTACACATATATGTGTTACAATGAATGAACATATGGAATATGTTCCAGACTAATATGGAAACATAATTATTAACTAATATCCCTACTTTATTCATATTTCATTTGTTTTTTGAGTGTCTTTATTCTTTTCTGGGGTCCCCCGTAGGCTATCACTTTACGCTGTTTATCAGGTCTGGCTCGGTTCCTCTTGACTGGGACACTTTTACAGACTTCCCTTGCTTCGGGTATGCTTGACACTTTTGATGTCTACACTTCAGATATTTTGAAGAATGTCTCTGGGTTGGGATCTGTCTGATGTTCTTCTCATGATGGCTGTGGTTCTCTGTCTTGGGGAGGTTCACTACAGAAGTGAAGTATGCTTTGATCACATCGTATCAGGAGTGTAACTGTCACCATGATGTCACTGTTGATGTCTGTAGAGGACAGCAGGGACCCATTGGAGGGGACTGCAAGGGAACCAACACTCATTGAGCATCTCGCCAGGTCCATTGTACTTATTACCTCCTTCAGTGTTCACTGTCTCTTTAAGAGGTAGGTTTTAATAATTACCCTCCTATAGTGGAGGAAACTGCTTTTGAGAGATGGTGACAAACTCCCACCCCAGCGTGTAAAATGCAGACTTAGTATTCATAAGACTCTGTCTGTCTGGTGTGAAAACCTGCTTTCTTTCTACCATATCGTTTGTGTCCCTTGTAATTGGGCCAGATCTCCAGTGCTGGCTGGACTTGAGATTGATCTGAATACAGTTACAGGTGTTGTGTGATATGCTCTTTGATACACTGCGTAGGAAACGTGTAGCTTCTTTGATATTGGATCCAGATGCAAGTGTCACCTGGAGACACTTGTTACTGTCGGAGCGTACCTCGTACGGACTTAGTCTTACGTGAGAGCTCTGTTAACACACTGAGGTGAGCAAACATCATGTTAGATATCTTTGCAGTTTCATAAATAGATGAAATTCCTTAGACTTGATGTAGAATCTTGGTAAGTAATTGAAATATTCAGGGGAAAATAACCCTATGATTTGCTCATGCCAGTTTGTTCCTTCGGGTGAGGGATTTCATGGTGCCAGGAGGAGAGTGGGGGTCTGCCCACGAGCCACTATGTAAGTGCTCTGGGTCGGTGTCCTGTGTCCCTGGCAGCAGTAGTGTGATCAGTGAGGCAGTGATGCCCCAGGAACACATATACGAGTGTGAGGAGTTACTGAACCGGCCGGATACACCTGCCTTTAACAAATTGTGAGGTGTTGGCTACAAAAACGTTCTGTCATCACTACTAGATACAAACTTTACCTAAACGTTGAATGGAGATAGCCGAGAATAGCGTTGATAAAAGGGAAGTAGGAATTTCACTGATCTCAGAGTGAATGATAGATATAGGTATCAGGAATAACCACAAAGGAACAAGGCTCACCTCCAAATTTTTAAATTAATATTGTAAGAAGAATGGTAACTGGGCTGAGTGTACTAAAGCATTTGCAAGTATGCCTACAGATAGTTGGAATTCTGTAGTGGAAACATTCTTGTCCAACGTTTATTTTCCTCATACTTCTTGGTATTAATATCCTGAATTTCGTTTAAAGAAAAACCTCCACTTCCAACCCTGGTCCTCAAACTTGTAGTTTCAAAAGTTGATTTTAGGAGGGGGGTTAAGGAAGGATGAAAGGGGAAGGGATTAAGACGTTCCAGAGTGGTCATGAGGTTGTAAGGTATAGCGTAAGGAATATAGTCAATAATATTGTTATAACTACGTATGGTGCCAGATGGGTCCTAGATCTATCAGGGTGATAGATAAGAATGGGTTTGGGGGCAGGGTATTAAATACAAATTGGTAGTTAATACAGTATGGGGAATATCATCAATAATGTTGGAAAGATCATGTAAGGTGCCAGATGGGCACTGGACTTACCAGGGGCATCAATTCATAGACTGTGTAGACGCCTGACCAATGCACTGTACCCCTGAAGCTGAAGAAGAATAATATTGAATGTCAGCTATCACTAAATATATAGGTATATATAGTCACGGGATGTGGAGTACAACAACATAGGGAAGGTAGTCGATGGTATTGTAACAACTCTGTGTCAGAGGGGTAGTAGCTTGGGGTGTGGTTATCACTTTATGAGGGGCTTAAATGTCTATTACGTTGTTTTGTACACCCGAAACTAATAAAAAGAATTTTTAAAAAAGGTGAATTCTGATTGGTTTAAATAAATCACGATAGCCCTCCATAGTCAGATTGATTGGTTATGGATGAATACGTGCTGTAAAAGGTCCAATTAGAGTAAATCTCACACATTTCATTTGAAATGACGAGAATGGCATTGTTCTGGTATTGAGAGGAGAAGCTTAGAAATTGCTGCATTCACAAAAGAAAGAGCGTGTAGTCCTTGGGGGTAGGGTGGGGGCGTACAGAGTCACGTATATTTAACTGCTCCATTTCTGTTTGGCTGCCTCTTTTGGATGTTTTCTTCCATGGAGTTGCTCCCCAGCCAAAGGTCACTTAATTTCCAGAGAATTATTAACTGAGGTTTGTGATGAGACACCTAAGATGCCACTCTCCATCCTCTCCCATCCATCAATTCCTACCTCCGCAAACATTCTGCCTGTCCTGTTAGGTTCCCCTTTCTGTTCTTCCATACACTCCAGTCCCTGTTATTGTATCTTTGCTAATAGTGTCGCCTCCACCTGTGCCACACTTTCTCTTGATCTGCATCCTTTTCTTCAATGTTAAGTGAAGGCGCTGCCTCCTCTCTAAAATCTGTGTATATTCTTCCATCTTTCTCCCTCAGGTATTCATGGAATATCGAGCTTCATGTTCTATTAGAGCATTTACTAACTGGTATTATATGACTCTGGTCTTAGAAGGTAGAGACTAAGTCTAATTCATATTGATTTTCTCCACAGTCTAAACAGAGAGTAAGCAGGTGCCCAATAATGAAACTTCTCAGCTGATTTTGCATTCATGGTCCTGTCTCAGAATTTATCCATTTATTGGCTGATAAATTTTCCTGTTTGCTAATTTTCTCTTTTCTTAGACCACAAGTTAATTCTGGGTAGAGATCTGGCTATGTAGGGCCTGGTTTCCCTGACTCAGCCTGTGGTCTTAATGTCTCCATTCCAATTCTAATCGATGTCCATGGTTTCTAAGTTTGTATACCACTAGGCTTACGAAGTGGAAGGAGGCTTGATTTGTACTATATTACTAGTTTTCTATACTGAGATTCACGTTCCTCATTAAAAATATAGAAAGAGTGATTTAATCTCTGTTGCAGGGTAATGTGACGATTCAGTGAAGTAATTTATTAGAAAGTGCTTTGTGAATGTCAATCGCCATGCAAAATGATGTTGGTAACAGTCCGTTGTAAGCTCTTTGTTTGTGCCATGCACCTGATACCGGTGTCAGGTTGTTGATTGCTCCTGCGCCAGCTATCTGCACCCTACGAGCTCCTTCGTGCTTTTTGGCCAAAAATGCCTAAATGGTATCTCTGCCAAATCTCTGCCAGCTAGGACTTGGGCCCATGAGACTTGCATGAAATCAGGCTCTATGGATTCTGAGAAGTATTTGACTTGCTAATGAAAAAGGAAATGTAGGAACATAAAATCCCGTTTTCTGCCTTGCTGTGGTTTCTAGGACCTATGATGGCTATCTTGCCACCCCAAGGAGAAAAGCCAAAAATGAGAGCCAGTTGTCTAAGGGTAGCAGAGGGGAAAGCTGAACTAACATGGGTCTCTGACTTTATTATTGACTCTGGCACGGCCTTGCCTCCAGAACTTTTGTTATGGGGAAAATAACTGTTCTTACCAGTGAAACCAGTTTTAGCTGCATATTCTGCTCCTTGCACCCAATGAATTCTAACTAGCACATACTTGTGTTGTATCCTTCACAGTCAAGGCCTAGTTTAGGGTCTTAAATTCTCCTTGCTTGATGATAATTATATTTATTTTCATTGCATATATTTGTAAAAAGGGTACTCATGTTGTTAGACTCCTTACAAAGGGAAGAAATCGCACCCTAGGAAAACAGATATTTCAAAAAACATGACCATGTCATTAGCAGGAGTGCACAGGCCCAAGGCCTCACATTAACTAGATTTAAATCGAGAGCAGACCTGCTGTAGACAAGATACAAAGATTCAGTGAAAATGAAAACTATGATCTAAGGCAATGCTTCCAACTGTAGCTCTGTCCCTGGGAATGCAAAGGCTCTCGGCCTCTTGCTTCAATGGCGCCACACTTGTTTCATCGTGGTAACTGCCCCGTTCGTTCTTCTCTACTTCTTTCTTCTCCTCTTTCTCATTCCTAAGGTGAGGGTATCAAATGTGTGTAATTCGAGGCGCTATATCATAATTTAAATTCAGAAAGACTGATCACAAATATGCTCAGAGACACTCAAAGTCATGTGTATGCTTTCTAAGGGAACTGCCTTTAGAAACTCTCAAGGCTATGATTGAAAACCTGTGTCAACTAAAATAATCCAACTAAAGTTGTTTATCAAGCTAAAACCATAATATAAATTGCATCAAATACATTTTACCAGTTGAATAATCTTCATTGTTAAAGCTTTGCTTTCTAAGTCTATCCTAGCCAGCAATTGACTCTGAGCATGAAGAGAAAATATTTCTTTGATGACTGACCAATGCCCTTGTGAAGTGATTGTACTGGGCTGGTTGCGTTGGTGGCAGGAAGTCTAGCTGGTCCTTAGTGGCTACAACAATTGGATGACTCATAAAATCGCTTAGTAGTAGATTGTCCGTAGGAACTGACCAAAATGAAGGCTGTGTTGTCAACCATCGCTGGAGACCTCTCTGGAGCCTCCTTTCAGATATTAGAGCCTCTTCCACTGAAAGTTCCCCAGAGCGACTGATGGAATTTCAGACATCCAACGGCCCAGCCTTTCTTCTCTCATAATTTATATTGCTGCCAAATTCAGTTGTTTTATCGTCTAGTGTGGAGACTCATAATTATCAAAGTGATTCTTACTGTTCCATTAGGCAGAGGGAGGACACAGGTGTGAGGAGAAGGGTGTGAAATCAGGGAACACAGATGAGAAAATTCACATTTGTGATGGAAACCCAGTCTGCAATAACTGCCTGAATCTGACCACAATAGAGAAATCGCCAGTGCCCAAGGTTGGGTGGTGAGAGAGCTCTTCAGAGTGTCCAGCCATTGTGAATTTGGATGTGTATAATGGCCAGACTGACGTTAAGGGGATTTGGGATTGCTGTCAGTGGGTCCCAAGCAGTGCTACCTCTCAGGCACCTCTGGTCATTTCAGCTCATCTGTGACAGTGAAGAGAACCCGTTGACAGCTGCCTCAATACTCAGCGTGCTATGGTTGGAAGAATTGTAATACCAGAAATGGCCAGGAGAGGTCAGCATTCAGGAAGATATGGCAATGCTACTATTTGGATATTTGGGAAAGCTGTGAGAGCCACAAGCAATTAAAATGTTAAGGCGATGTTTGGAGGTGTAAACCCGCTGCCTTCTCAGACGTCCGGTGCTCTGATAATAAACACTTATTCTATGACAACTCCCCCCCCCCCCCCGCAAAAAAATAACAAAACAAAAAAACAGTGGTAGGAATCTCAGACACAGAAAGGAAATGTGTGGTTTTCTCACCGGGACTTAATGCAATAGGCTTTTGGTGAGTATAATATGGTAGGATTCCCATGGGCCCAGTCTTTTCCTTCATGGCCAAGACGAGAGCTACTTATTTTCTTTATAATGGCCTGTCTCCTACCACTCCTCTTTCTCCTCGAAGTTTATGCTCTTTTTCTTCCGTATCTTTCCGTTATTAACGACTAGCACTTTACACAATGCCTTTCTGATACACACATAGAAGAACACGCAATCCATGTATGCACATAACATGATTGGGTTCATTTCTGACAATGTTTATCTTCACGTTTTCAGCTAATATGATGTTATTTTGTCATGTCATTAAGTACTTTTAAAAAACAACTGTGAATGACTGCTTCCTGTTGCGTTGACTGGATATAAGTAATTCATGGGTAATCGTTGAGCTTTTATACTGTTTCCTGTGGTGTCTACTTGAGCTCAATGCCCTCCTTACACAGGCAAGCTCACATACTTTCTGTGTTTTGAGAACAGAAAATCAAGGAACCAGCTTGGTATAGTAGAAGTTGCCTAGGATCTGTACTCAGCAGATCTGGATTTCCATCTTGTAGTCTGCTCTGTCCTAGGCAATCATGTAACTTCTTTTAACTTTAGTTTTCTCACCTATAAAAATAAGGTGAAGACTATATTCTTTATAAGGCTATTCTTATTATGCTATAATCAATTACACTGATTGACTTTTCAGATGTTCAATTACTTGGTCATGGTGTGCAATTCTTTATATATGTTGTGGATTCTGTTTGCTAGTATTTTATTGAGGTCTTCATTTTCTTTGAATTTTTTTCTGTTAATCTGTCAAGGTTGAAAGGCTCAAATTCTCAACTGGGATATCTGTTGGCTGATACTATGCCTGGCAGCCATGCTCTGGCTGCCAGAGAACTGGGAAAGACAATATCTTTTTTTTTTTTTTTAGCTTATAAGAGATGGAACCCCACATCTACTTTGAGATTCTCCTCAAATAGAAAAAAAGATTGCATACTAAACATCCAAAAAAACAATAGTGTTTATTATAACATTCCATACAAACATCCACATCTTGGAAGTCATTATTTTGTGTTATTTGTATTCGTATTTATAAGCATATACTGTAATGCCACGAAAGGGCAGGTTTCTTTTATTTTGTCAGGTGAATTGAATCATACCCTGTTTTGCATTTTCACGTTGATGTGCAGCCTCGGCAGGGCCTCTGGGCTAACCACGTGGGCATGGGGGGAGAGGTTTACTGCCTACAGCACAGATGCCAGTGGTAGCATGTGGGGTGATTTTGGGTGGAATGAATATACTTCAGGTAGTGAAGAGCCTCTCTTTTCTTTTCAAAGCCACTTCCTGCTTCCGGGTAAACATGGTAACACCCCATCTCAGGAATGTCAGCTGTCCTTGTTTATGCCCACTTAGTTCCCATGCTTCTTTATCAGTTCTTCCCCTTTGCCCCATCCTTCCCCTCTCAACACACATATCCAAGTGTACTGGCAAAGCAAGTGTGGAGACCCTCACCATCCCCGCATGGCATTGGAAGATGAGTCAGAGAGAGGGAAGCACCACATCTGAGCTCTTCTAGCACAGCTGGAAATCACCAGTGAGGTGCTTAATGAATGCTTCTGAATTGATTATTATCTTGAGTACTAGGGAAGAGCAAAGCGTTTCATACTGTGCTGAGCAGAATTCACTTTTGAGTTTAGGTCACAAAACCAGCAGCCATGGAACTAAGGAGCTCTCCTCCATTACCCTTCAGTTTACACTCAACTGAGGGCAAGGCATCACTGATAATTGGACCGATTAATCTTTTGGTGACAGGATGATGTTACTTAACATCCAGCCCGTCTCCCTGTGTGCTATTCAGAGTGAACGAGCTGATTCTCTGAGTATAGAGGAATACAAGATACTCTGCTCTCCCATTTTCAACTAAATTGTGCATTTTTTCTTGGTAATTAACTTAAAATGGTCAGATAGATGTTTACTTGATACAAGCAATGCTTCTGAATCTCCCTGGAGGAACATCAGACAAGGATTTCCTTCATCATCAAGACAGAAGTGGGGAAAACGGGGTCATGACTGAGCAAGGAAGCTGCTAATGGTAGCTTAGAGACGTTGAGCAAGACACTTACCCTCTGGGTGCAAACGGTGGGATTTAAGGACAGCATAACATCCTAAAGTAAAGAATAGGGAAGCGGGATGCTGTGAAAACCCTTTCAAGGTCAAGTACAGTTTTTGCAAACAGAGCCAATTTCACATTTAGGCCAATACAAGCGGCCTACTTATGGAATGGGATTTGAAAAAAGGGGAAGATGGTCTCTGATCCCTGCAAAACCCCATTAGTTCATCATTAATAATTCAAATACCACTACTCCAACTCATTTTTTGGGGTTTCCAGCATAGCTCTTCAGGGATGGTCTTTTAAATTTCAAATATTCCAGGGGAAAAAAACAAAAACATGTGAAACTGTAGCCAGCTTTTCTCTACATACATTATTTCCCCTCATTTATTTAAAACATCATTATTTGGCATCTACCACATCAGATTTTCTTGGTGTATGTGTGTGTGTGTGTGTGTGTGTGTATGTGTGTGTGTGTATGTGTGTGTATGTAACAGGATACATAGGAAAATTACAGAATTTTTCCTCTTTAGAGCTCAAAGTCTAGTTAAGAAAATAACGCGTGTGCAAAATAACTTTAATATAAGGCATATGCCTTCAAAAAAGTAAAAATATTTCATAAAGGGAAAAAACATTTCCTTTATTCTTATATCCATTTATTAATTTAAAAACTCTACTGAGTAAATACTCTTTGAGCCATACTAGGTGCCAGGCATTGTGAAAAAAATAGGCATGGTCTGTTTTCTCACAGAGCTTGCAGTGCAGATCGGAGACAGCAGTTCAATGCATAAAGCCATGACTGCGTACGTAGTTACAGTGCACCTGTTGACTCCAACTAAAGAAAACAGACTGCTGTCAATCAGAGGAATAAGGTGGCCTTATTTAGTCTGGGATGTTGGGAAAGGCGTCTGTCCAATTGACATGGAGGTGAAGATCCCGTATTGAGGAGGAGTTAGCTGGACAAAGCCTGGGAGAAGAGCTAAGCAACGGCAGGACTCGAGACAGCTTAGAGCGGAGGAGGAAACAGAAAGAGACAAAACTTCCTTGACATGTTGGACACATGACAGGTGGCCACTGGAGTAAACAAATCAGGGAGCTGCACGGGGAGGATACAGGGGAGGCAAGCACTAATGGGGTGAGCTGTATGTGATGGAGTATTGCGGAAATTGATACAAATGGAAGAACTTTCCCCTTCATGACAGCTGAGGTAAAAGCACTGAGTAACCATGAGCCTAAAAATGGAAATTGTGTTCTACTGACGCTATCGTGAGGGAGTAATTAAAGTGTATTGTGTACCTACTAAGGGTACCTACTATGTATACCTACTAAGTGTATTGGCGTATAGTAGCTGCTCAACAAATCTTAGCTCCATTTCTCCCCTCCCATTTGCCTCACTCCCTTTCACAGTGCCTTGCTCTCATTCTTCCTTCTGGAGAAAGGAAGAGGCACAGCTGGATGGCTTAGTGGCATCAGATGTTGTTGAACACCTAGGAAGAAGGAGGTATACAAAAACGGGAGTGGGAGGTCTCTAAAGACAAGCTGATCATCTGACTGTGTGTGGCCTTGGGAGTCAGCATGTGCCATGGTTAAGACCAGGGGATTTGGAGTGTGGGACTTAACCCTGGCTCCTGTGAGTTGTGGGATCGTGATCAGCTAAGCCTCATCTGCAAATTGAGATGCGTATCTCTATCAACATGGTTACTGTGAGAAGAAATATGAAAAGGTAACATATGTCAGGTAGTTAGCACAGTACCAGCACGTGGTAGGTATGGCAGGTATTTCGAGCTTTGCTGGAAATTGATTTTCCCTAATGGATATCATGTTTCTTCTTGCGTATGAACTTGGCACGGCCTTCCTTCAAGGATTCTTCTCAATGGGCCTCAGGAAACTCTCATTCGAGCCTTAGGGCTTCTAAGGATCAATAGTCTCAGAAATTACATTTGGGGAAAGAGAGAAAGAAAGAAGGAAGGAAGAAAGAGACAGGTAGAGAGAGGTAAGGTAATTCAGAGAAATGGTTTAACATCTCTGTTTCAAAAATGCACTGTGTCCCATTTAAATACATCTTTTATTTATTTTTAGTTTTTTAGAGGAATAAGAACAAGACTTTATTACAAGTTATGGAGAAGAAACAGGGTTCTGAGCGGTAACTGGGGAAAAGGGGGAAAGTCAAATGTGTGTGGCGGGGTGGCTGCCTGCTGCAGGACTGGAGGGAAATGTGACAAGGGCATCTGTCTACTGTCCTGAGGACCCCAACTGCCTCAAACCACCCAGATTTGAGGGAAAGTGACGGGCAGGGCTGGGAATGAGATGTTCTATCTCTGGGCACCCAGGTTGCTTCCAGATCACAGAGGTCAGGGTTAG
This sequence comes from Rhinolophus ferrumequinum, assembly GCF_004115265.2. Lineage (NCBI taxonomy): Eukaryota > Metazoa > Chordata > Mammalia > Chiroptera > Rhinolophidae > Rhinolophus > Rhinolophus ferrumequinum. The sequence continues at coordinate 17,710,141 of NC_046286.1, read as the reverse complement.
ACGTGAGTTGAGTGGCTAAACGGGGGAGGGGGGGGCCTGCAGTCCAGCTGGGAGGAAGGGGGACATGTTTTTCTGCAGGAAGTTGTTCTTACAGTCCTGCCTTTTCCTCTTCCGCCCCAAGAGAGTGGATCCTGACCTGGAGGAAAGCGACTTGGTCGATGGCCCAACAGTTTTGTGTGCAGCCAAGCCCTGGACAGGCGCTGAGGGCACCCTCGGGGCACGGCTCCTCCTGCCTGTGCCCAAGGCAGAGGCGGAGGCTGGCGGTGGAGGCCCGGACAGATGGATGCACCCCTCAAGGCAGACTTGCTGGCAGTGGTGCTGGGCCCTGGGCTGGAAGGAAGGGGGCTCTGCCTGGGTGCACCACCACAGATGTGACCTGAAGTGGGAGCTGTAGTGCCTGCAACCACCCTGCTGTTCTTAGCCCTGGGTCCCAGGGTCACCATGGCAGTGCTGTGGCAAGAGGGCCTGCAGGTGTTGAGGCCCGACCTTCCTCTAGAGCGGTGTTTGGTGCTAGGGGCCCCACTGGTTTTCTCTGTAATGCTGAGTTCTGCAAAGATACAGCTCAAATCTTCAATTTCTGAGCTGGTCCTAGACTCCCCAGGTGCTGAGAAATCCCCGACTTGAAGGGGGCGGAAGCTTGTGCTTCCCCCTGTGAGGGGTCCTGTGAACTGTTGGGTCCAGCATTGGTCACAGCACGGGGCATGAGTGTGGCAACTGCAAAGCTAGAGGCAGTGGCTGTGCCAGAGGTGCGTACAGCTGGGGTGGTAATCACGGCCGGCTGGTTGCTGGTGAGGGTACCTATGGTGGAAGTTGTGGGTAACAAGTCCCCTGAAGCCACTTGTGTGGCACTTGCCAAGGCTTGCTGGCCTGGAGCAGAGGGTGGGGCCTGCGCCTGAGCCAGAGCTGGAGTTGCCAGTTTCAAGGCGTGGAGAGAGCTGTGCAAGGTGGTGGCTCTGTGCTGCTGCCCATCAGGAGCCCCAATAACGAGCTGGGAAGGTGGAGTGCCGTCCATGGAGGGGACCTCCGTTTGCGAGGTAGGCTGGGGAGCCAGGCCTGCAGAGGAGCTGGTTGAGGGGCTGGCACTGACTGTCGAGTGATTGGCAGGCCGGTGGAGGGAGAGGCACTAGGATCAGTGATGGGAGGGGTCTCCGTGAGGAGACAGGAGAATCTCCAGACATCTGGGTGGGGGACTGTGTTCTGGAGGTGCTGGGAGCAGCAGGGAAGGTGGAGAGTGCCATCTGTGTCCATGATGAAACCCAGGCTTTGGTTTGCAAAGGGCCCCCTTTCTCCCCACCCCCTCATTCAGAGGGGCTCACCTGATAGATTTCAACATGAAGGAGTGAGGGGTTGCTGCAGCAGCTCCAGGAGACCAGTGAGGAGCTGTGCTTTGGATTGCAAAGTCCATGCCTGGTGCAGGAGCGGTCCCTGCAGCAGGAGAGGCGCTGCAGTCCGTGATGGCCTCTGACTCTCTCTGAAGGGCAGTGTTGATGCGCTGGAACACAGCTTCCTTCTCCGAGTCTAGGTTTTCTGTACTGACTCGGGAACCCAACTCAGGTGGTGTTGGCAGCCTCAGAGGGTCCCCTCACTTGGGCGGCAGCAGAGAAGTCTTGCATTTTCTGCACCTGATACTGTCACGTGTGGGTGAGCACTTTGTATGCTTCTGCCGCTATGTTGCATCTGCCTCCTTTTCATGCTGGCGCTTCCTCTGGGAAAGTACTGATGCTGAGGAGGGAGAAGAACCCTCCTGGCTCACTTTTTTGAGGACTTCTGGAATCACCGAGCATGGGATGTAGCTGGATGCCTCGTCCTCAGCGCTGGCGGGAAACCTCTGTGTTGCTGCATGAGCTAGTGACTGCTTGTCTTTCGGGGCAGGAACTCAGCACGGAGGCCTGGCATTTCTCGTTGCACATGTCTCCTGAGCTGTCCACATGGAGGATTCTCTGCAGAAGCCCAGGCCTGGCCACGAAGGAAGAGAGGCCTCCCCGGACCCTCAGGTGCCTAAATGCAGACTGTGCACCACCAGCACCATCGGGGTTCCTTCCCTGATTGGCCCGCTTCTCTCTGATTGCGGACTCTTCCTCCTGCTTGGTTCCCTTTGGCCCTCAACAGGACCTGCTCTGTGTAGGTATCTTGGGTACACCTGGGTGTCGTGAGGGGCATGTGGGTGACTACCTGCTCCTGGGCCACATGTGAGTGTCTTTGCCCACTAGACACACTGAGCTACAGGCCATGTTTGAGTGGAGAGCAGCCAGCACCACTTTCCTATGATGGGCATCCTGCAGATTGGGGTGAGGAACCCCAGAAAACAGCACAGCGTCTGTGTGATCCTGGAACATAGACTCCGAGACGCTGTGACAAAGCGCAGGGGCAAAGTCACTATACTTGTAGTTTTGCAGGCGAGAGGACAGAGGGGCATGGACAGCGGGGTGAGGCTGGAGGGCCAAGGGAAGGTGGCATGCTTGGGGAGCGCAGCGCTGGTGGCCCTTGGTGCCCGGGTGGGGGTGGGGGTCGATCCTGCCTAGGTAACTGCACATGGGGTGCTTGGGTATGGTCTGTCCTTGGATAGAGAGCAGGCTCCAAGTGAGCTCCTTCAGGGGCCAACACGGCCGAAGGCCAAGTGCCCACTGTTGGGCCTGCCATCTGGATGCACGTGCAACGTGCTAGGGAACAGTGGGCACGCGTGCCCGATGCCGTCAGGAGCACATGGCACAGAGAGCCTGGGGGCCAGGGGCACATAGAGGATGCGCGGGTACCAGGGACAAGCAGAGGTGTGGATCCACCCAGGATGCTCAGGCACTCCCAGATCTGCTTTTCTTGAGGGCCAGGAGCCTGAGCCTGTTGGCAGGCAGCAGCCCCTTCTCCCCTGGAGGCCACACAGCTGAGGGGAACTGACAATGTAGCAGGGGGTCCCTCCCAGCAGAAGGGGAACCCCGAGGAGCAGGATGCCTGGCCCAGCAGTCCCTGCATGAGGTGGCAGCTTTGGAGTCAGCGCCTGTGTGTCCTCCTGCCCTTTTCTCTGGGGTTACCCAGGGTAAGTTTATCTTTTAAAGAAAATGTTTTACTTATTATTTACCAATATCCCTATTTTATTAATATTTCATTTGTTTTTTCAATGTCTTTATTCTTTTCTGGGGTCCCACGTTGGCTATCACTTTACGCTCTTTATCAGGTCTGATTAGGTTCCTCTTGACTGGGACACTTTTACAGACTTCCCTTGCTTCGGATATGCTTGACACTTTTGATGTCTATACTTCAGATATTTTGAAGAATGTCTCTGGGTTGGGATCTGTCTGATGTTCTTCTCATGATGGCTGTGGTTCTCTGTCTTGAGGAGGTTCACTACAGAAGTGAAGTATGCTTTGATCACATCGTATCAGGAGTGTAACTGTCACCATGACGTCACTGTTGATGTCTGTAGAGGACAGCAGGGACCCATTGGAGGGGACTGCAAGGGAACCAACACTCATTGAGCATCTCGCCAGGTCCATTGTACTTATTACCTCCTTCAGTGTTCACAGTCACTTTAAGAGGTAGGTTTTAATAATCATCCTCCTATAGTGGAGGAAACTGCTATTGAGAGATGGTGACAAATTCCCACCCCAGCGTGTAAAATGCAGACTTAGTATTCATAAGACTCATGTCTGTCTGGTGTGAAAACCTGCTTTCTTTCTACCATATCATTTGTGTCCCTTGTAATTGGGCCAGATCTCCAGTGCTGGCTGGACTTGAGATTGATCTGAATACAGTTACAGGTGTTGTGTGATATGCTCTTTGATACGCTGAGTAGGAAACGTGTAGCTTCTTTGATATTGGATCCAGATGCAAGTGTCACCTGGAGACACTTGTTGTTACTGTCGGAGCGCATCTCGTATGGACTTAGTCTTACGTGAGAGCTCTGTTAACACACTGAGGTGAGCAAACATCATGTTAGATATCTTTGCAGTTTCATAAATAGATGAAATTCCTTAGACTTGATGTAGAATCTTGGTAAGTAATTGAAATATTCAGGGGAAAAGAACCCTATGATTTGCTCATGCCAGTTTGTTCCTTCGGGTGAGGGATTTCATGGTGCCAGGAGGAGAGTGGGGGTCTGCCCACTATGTAAGTGCTCTGGGTCAGTGTCCTGTGTCCCTGGCAGCAGTAGTGTGATCAGTGAGGCAGTGATGGCCCAGGAACACATATACGAGTGTGAGGAGTTACTGAACCTCCTTTCTCTCTCGGCCGGATACACCGGCCTTTAACAAATAATGGGAATATTGGCTACAAAATAGAAAGATGTCTCTTCATTACTAGATGCAAACTTTTCCTAAACATTGAATGGAAATAGCCGAGAGTAATGTTGTTACCAGGGAGGTTGGAATTTCACTGATTTCAGAGTGAATCATAGATATAGGTATCAGGAATAACTACAAAGGAACAAGGCTCACCTCCAAATTTTTAAATTAATATTGCAAGAAGAATGGTAGCTGGGCAGAGTGTACTGAGGCGTTTGGCATGTACAGTTATTCCTCCCGATAGCTGGAATTCTGTAGTGGATACTTTGTTGTCCAACATTTATTTTCCTCATACTACTTGGTACTAATATCTTGGATGTCTCTTAGAGAAAAACCTTCCTTTCCAACCCTGGTCCTCAAACTTGTAGTTTCCAAAGTGGATTGTTGTTAGTTTAAGCAAATCAGGAGAGCCCTCTCCATAGTCACCTTGATTGGTTATGGATAAGTAAGTGGTGTAAACAGTCCACTTAGAGTAAATCTCAGGCATTTTATTTGAAATGATGAGCATGGTATTGTTGTGGTGTTGAGAGAAAAAGCTTAGAAGTTGCTGCATTCACAATAGAAAGAGACTTGGGTTGTTTTGGGGTGGGAGTCATAAGGTAGAACCTTAAAGTGGAGCCAAATCCGAGCAAAGAGAAAATGGTAAATTCTGAAGATGTCTCTTGAATTCAAGCTATTGCCTTAAGTCAGATTTCAGATATGAGGAATTGAACCACACGATTTGTTTGTTTGTTTAAGGCTGTCCTGTATGTTTTTTTGTTTGTACTTGAAAGATTCTTAAATGACACGGTCTCAAAATTCAGCCATAACAGAAGAGTAAATTATGGGGAAAATGAAAGAAAAAATGGAAGTCACTATTAGTAAAAAGAATGCCTTACATATGCAGCCCATGCTGCTGTAAAGATTGGAGCGAATGATCTAGAATACCTAGATGTGCCTTGTACATCACCTCTCCTTACCCATGGGAGAAGAAAAGAGAACGGTGAGAGAAATTGTGTCAGGGTTCAATAGCTCTGCTATGACGTTCCCTATAGCAGAAGATGAGATAGAGATGGAAAGTGAGGGATAGAAAGATGAAACCAGAGAGGTGGAACTAGGACAGGGGTCAATAGCCAGACTATTGCTTGGAGACAGCCAGACCCTGAGAAGACCAGCACAGTGACAGCTGATCCTGGCAGCGGGAATGTGGCACTGATTCCAGGAAGAAACACACACACACACACACACACACACACACATACACACACACACACACATGCACACACGGAGGAATCCTGGAGGGAAGTTACATATGCTACAGTCAAAGCTGCTGGGGCAGACGTATTCTCCAGGTTATACTTGTAAGCATCCCTGAGGTGACAGAAAGTATATTGGAAGTGAAACGCTGAAAAGAGAAAGAATCCATTTTTTTTTTCCCCAGCAGGGCAGGCATATGTATTTATCAGTGAGAGCCTGGGGTAGTGCAGTTTGGGGCATAAACACTCAGGTTCACCAGACACACTCAGCAATCGTTGATCATTGTCACACTTCAGAGTCACAGTCTCCAGAGAAGAAAGGCAGTTCCTCCTGATTATTGAAAATGGCAGTTTCAATCAATGCCAAGAATGCTCTTTAGAGATTTTTAAATTTATAAGTTTATTAAGGGATTAGATTTTTGAGCCCAGTGTCATTGCCTTCTGGAATGGCATTACTCGGCAAGTCAGGAACTTGAGTTATGCGTTTGGTTCTGCCTTTCATTAGCGGGGCATTTGGACTCCTTGGGTCTCCTCTGCCACTAACTAGTTATAGATACTTGGATAAAAATTTAGACCCGCTTGGTTTGTTTGTTTTTTTTTTTGCAAAATGGGACTAATAACAAATATGTTATAGACCTATTGTGAGGATTGAATGCAGTAATGTGTAAATGCATTAGTTCAGTGCTTGTAACCCAGAAAAAATAAAGATCTCAAATGAGTCTGTAGATCTCCCCAAAGTTATGGTATTGAGGTAAGAAAAAGATATATGAACATTACTTATTACTAGACTTCTTAGGAGTTGAGAATCCAAAATCCAATCATCTTCAGCCTCCCCAGTGGCTCCCCAAAGGATAAACCCTGGAACATTGCAAAGTGAGGTGTAGTTGGATTGTCTTCCTAAGAAGCATATAACAGTATTCACGGCAGTGGGCTCCAGGCAGAGCAGTGAGAGGTTGGGACATCTGTGGAGGAATGTGTGAATATAGAAATGGCCCATTTCACCATCTATGACTTAGATCCATTTGCATTATGTGTATTCATGGTTGTGTCTTTGGTGCTGAGTGAAGGTGTGAGGTACCTGGTGGGACACATAAGCGATAAGGACACAATATTTTTTTTCTTCATTTTTTAATTACAATTGACATATATTATTTTCAGGTGTACAACATAGTGATTAGACATTTATATAACTTATGAGGTGATCACCGTGATAAATCTAGAAGCCATCTAACACCATACATGGTTATTACAGTATCATTGACTCTATTCTCTGTGCTGTACTTTACATCCCACGACTATTTTGTAACTGCCAATTTGTACTTTTTAATTCCTTCCCCTTTTTCCACCATCCCTCCTCCAATCCCCTTTTATCTGGCAACCATCCAAATGTTCTCTGTATCTATGAGTTTTGTTTCTGTTTTTTTTTGTTGTTGTTGTTCTTTGGATTCTACATTGTAAAGTAAATATAATGTGAGTTAGGTGCCCCTTTGGGCCTTCCACTTGTTGCATCAGGGGAACGCTCTGTCCGGATGGCACCCGGACATTGACTCCCCAGTCAGCAGGAGTAAACTCAGGGAGGCCTCACCAGCTCCCCTGGTTGAACAATAGCTGACCCGCCGGCAGAATGCATGAAGAGGATCACATAGGTTGCCCTGTGGCCATAGTCACCTCATGTACATTGTGAAACTGCCGGAATCATGTCCCCTGCCTTCTACCCTAGACAATTAACTTGAAACTTGTGATTCATTGTCCCCATGCTTGCTGATTGTAATCGTTATGGCCTAGCATTCTTTCCAGACTGGTAATTTATTGGGGAAAAACCCTATATATACTTAGTTTCCCAGGGGAGCCCTAGTTGGAACTCTCCAAAGAGAATGCTCACCGGACACACCTGATGCCAAAACACTGTCTGGGTTCCCCAGCGCCTTGGAAACACTCTGCGGGTGGTAAGAACTCGCTGTTGCTCTTTACCTTATTTTGCTTTATTCTGTCTATCTTACCTTTTGCCTCACTTAATAAAAAGTGTTTTGCTGCCTCAACTCCGTCTTAGTGTGCATGGTGAATGTGTATTCAACACCCAAATTCTGTGGCCACATAAAACGTAACCCTTTGCTGCTACACACATATAAGTGAAATCTTATGACATTTGTCTTTCTCTGTCTGATTTACTCCACTCAGCATACTACCCTCTAGGTACATCCATGTTGTTGCAGATGGCAAGATTTTATTTTATTTTTTATGGCTGAGTAATATTTCATTGCATATATTACCACCTCTTTTTTATCCATTCATTCATTGATGGACACCCAGGATGCCTGCCTTTGCAAATGATGCTGCAAGAAACATATGGATGCACACGTCCCTTCAAAGTAGTGTTTTGGGTTTCTTCAGATAAACACCCAGAAGTGGAATTACTAGGTCCTTCTTTGTCTCTTGTTACAGACTTTATTTTAAAGTCTATTTTGTCTGGTGTAAGTATTACTATCCCAGCTTTTTTTGTTTTGTTTCTGTTTTCATGAAATATCATTTTCCATCCCTTTATTTTCAGTCTGTGTGTATCTTTCCAGATCTGATGTGAGTCTCTTGTAGGCGGCATATGTAAAGGTCTTTTTTTCTTATCCACTCAGCCCCCCTGTTTTTTGATTGGAGGATTTAATCCATTTACATTTAAGGTAATTGTTAATAGATGTGTAGTTATTACCATTTTATTATTCATATTTTTTATCTTCTTCTTCTTAAGGAAGTCCCTCTAACATTCCTTGTAGTACTTGTTTGGTGGTGATGAAATTCTTTAGCTTTTTCTTGTCTGGGAAGTTCTTCATCTGTCCTTCAATTCTAAATGATAGCTTTGCTGGGTAGAGTAATCTTCGTTGTATGAGTAGGTTCTTCCTTTTCATCACTTTGATTACTTCATGTCAATCCCTTCTGGCTGCAAAGTTTCTGTTGAGAAATCAGCTGATAGTTTTTATGAGAGCTCCCTTGTAGGTAACGGACTGCTTTTCTCTTGCTGCTTTTAAGATTTTCTCATTGACTTTAAGCTTTGGCATTTTAATTATGATGACTCTTGGTGTGGGTTCATCTTGTTTGGGACTCTGTGCTTCCTGAGCTTGTATGTCTATTTCCTTCGCCAGGTTATGGAAATTTTCCATCATTATTCCTTCAAATAGGTTTTCATTTCTTTGCTGTTTCTCTCTCCTTCCTTTGGTACCCCTGTGATGCTAATGTTGGTATGCTTGATGTTGTCCCAGAGGCCCCTCAAACTATCTTCATTTTCTTAGATTCTTTTTTCTTTTTGCTGTTCTGATTGGTTGTTATCTGCTACCTTAACTTCAAATTTCTGATTCAATCCTCTGCTTCATCTAATCCAAATTGAGTCCCTCCAAAGTATTTTTTATTTCATTTACTGTATTCTTCACCTCTCACTGGTTCTTTTATGTATTTTCTATCTCCATTTTTATGTTTCCTAACTTTTTGTTGAAGTTCTCACTGAGATCATTGAGCATCTTTATAAACCAGTGCTTTTAACTCTGAATCTGGAAGACTGCTTGTCTCCATTTTGTTTAGCTATTTTTCTGGAGTCTTGTTCTGTTCTTTAATTTGGGACATGTTTATCTCCCCATTTTGGCTTCTTCCCCACGTTTGTTTCTATGTATTAGGTAGATCTGCTATGTCTCCTGGTCTTAGTATAGTGGCCTTATGTAGTAGGTGTCTTATGGGGCCCAGGAGAGCAGTCTCTCTATTCCTCTGAGCTGGGTGTTGCTGGTGTGTCCCTTGTGTGGGTTGTTTTTGCCCTTCTGTTCTAGTTGAACTTTGGTTGCTGTTTGTACATCAATAGGAGGGATTGACTCTTGGGCTGATTGATTTTGATGACTGGCTCTCACTACAATGGAGGAGCTCACTACAATGGAGGGCTGACCCTACAGAGCAGGATTTGCTTTAGCAGGGCTCTGGTGCCTGCCCAGTATGCCCTTTGGGTGTCAGTTGGTGCTCTTGCTCAATCCAAAGCTGACTCCTGGAAGTGCCAGTCCTGGAGTCTCCTGGGAGGGGCAATGCCACTGGCCAAGGTCAGTCACAGCCTTGCCCAGGGCCACCTGGCATGAGCCACAATGCATTCTGCAGGTGGCTACCACCCACCGGGGCTTAGATATCAAGTCTCTAACCAAAGCTGGCTGCTGTCAATGCCAAGATTCAGGTGGCTCAGCAAGAGATATATGGCATACTGAGGCTCAGTGCTGCTTGTTTGGGGTTTGTGAACCTTTGTGACATTTTAGGAAAGTCTGCAGCATGAGCCAAGACAGGCCATTTATATGGAAGAACCACTGAAAGTGGCTTCAGTGGGCCCACTAGTTGGGTGGGGTGAATGGTGTTAGCCAGGTTGATGGAGACTCAGATATGGTGCCAGCCCAAGTCTGAATGCTTGGAGTCGGGGGAGGGTTCAACTAAGAAACCATACGTCTGATAACACTTCTGTGTGAGGAAAAAGCTGCCCCTCCAGCCCTTGCCCTGAATCCAGACACTTCAGTTCCTCACTGTATGTCCCTGGTGTCTTTCAAGCTGCTGCCCCAGAGCTGGAGCTCAGAGCAAGTTAGTCCATCAATGAGTAAGTTTGTGCACAGGCCCTTTAAGAGGAGCACCTGGGACTCCAGCTGCCCTCCATCTCACTCAGCCACAGTCTCTGCTGGTTTTTACAGCTAGAAGTTTTGGAGATTTCTCTTCCTGGCACTGGAATCCTGGACTGGCGAGCCTGATGTGAGTCTGGGACCTCTCACTCCTCAGGGGGACCTTGACTGCTGAGGTATCCCTGTCGATTTTTAATTGCCATACATGGGTGTGGTACCAAACCATTCCACCTCTCTGCCCTTCCTACCAGTCTTAATGTGGCTTCTTCTGTATGACCTTGGTTGTAGGATTTCTGTTCACCTAGACTTCAGGCTATTCCTAAAGATGGTTGTTGTGGGGACAGAGTCCCAGAGAGCAGTTTCCAGGCTCTCGGCCTCACGTGGAAAGGTGCTGGCTCAGGTAGTAGATGTCTATCAGCTGTGACTAGTTAGCCATCAGCTATTACTGGTTAGCCATTAGCCACTGATATAAATGCTGTGGCTAAGTTAGCAAGTACGGATTGCAGTTAGCAAGTGAGGTTGGTTGGCAGAGAAGCAGGCAGCAAATTGTAGATCGTGTGGCTCTTATTTCCTGTGTCTCCAACCCAGCTGCCGGCGAGAATATAGCAGTATGACCCCCCCATCTAAAGCTCCGTGAGTATTCCTTTTTGGCCTCACCATATCCTGCATTCTTATGCGGGGAGCGGGAGCTGAGACCCCGCATGACACCTTGCATGACAGTTGTTCTGTGGTTTAGTTGTAATTTTGATGTAGTCTTGAGAGGAGGCCATTACAATATTTTACCTACTTTGCCATCTTCACCAGACTCATTTTTTATTTTTTTAAAGCTCATGGATGAGTACAACATAATATATGTATCTGCCAGTTTGAGAAACTTAAGATTTGATTAATAATACTATGTTCTCATCCCTATTATGAATTAGATATCACTCATCAAAATTTTCTGTTTACAAGAAAAATATTCAGATCTAAACACAAAATGAACGAGATATAAACAAGTAGCAAAATCCTCAGTTAACAGGAGACATGAGAAAGAGTGCTCCTTTTACTCACCAAATGTAATGCTGTTTTCATGTCAAGCAATTAAAAGATATGACTTGAGAGTAATAATCTGTTTCAAGAAAATCAATGCTAATTAAAGAAGAGCAGACTGTTCTAACAGTACCCTTAAAGAGGAAAAAAAACTGACATTTCCCTTTGTCACAAGACTTTGTAACAGCATGTAAAGGCTTAAAACAGGAGATGACTGCACAGGTATTCTGGGCATCCACATAGATACAGTGATGAAGGGAATGTGTTTGTATTGAATTTGGTGAGTACATCTCCCTAGAGAAGATGCGTATTCAGACCCTTCAGATAAAGGTATGTTATATTAGTGGTAAGAGGTTGATCTTCCAGATGCTCTTTGGAACTGTTAGCAACATTTTCTTGTGCCAGCCTGATATTTTATTCTATAAAGAATAGACAATGCAAATAAACCAAACTTGTCTTTGATATCCAGTCAATCCTTTTACTTGTATCACATCTTCTATCTTTTAAGGTTTCACCTTCTCACATCTTTCCTGGGGCATTACTTGTTAAGATATCTCTTCTCTTTTCTGTATCTTCAGCCTTTCCCTCTCTTCTGGCTTGTTTCACTTGGCCTCTATTCATACCCGTGCTAACAGATCCATTCTCTGACACCCAATAGTTCTCCACTTCTTACATAAACCTCTCTCAATCTTTTCTTTCTTTCTTTTCTTTCTTTTCTTTTCTTTTCTTTTCTTTTCTTTTCTTTCTTTCTTTTCTTTTCTTTCTTTCTTTCTTTTCTTTTTAGTTTTAGGTGTACAAAACAATGTAATAGTTAGACATTTATACCCCTCACAAAGTGATAAGTCCCTCCCTCAATCATCTACTACCCATCTGACATAAAAATCCAAACACTAATTCAAAAAAAAACCTCTCCCAATCTTGTTCACCCTCTGTCACCAGTTCTTCCTCGCCCCTCATTCACACCATAACCCAAGGCACTCTATTTCTGCCCTTACTGCTCAAATGAAACTGCTCTTATTAAAGGCATTACTGATTTCTTGATTAGAATTCGATTGGACATTTTTCAGTAATTGCCTCCTTGGATTGCTATTTCATTTGCTACTGTTGATCTGTTTTGACTTTTCAAAACATCTACTTCTTTGACAGTAAGAACAACACAGTCTGTGGTTTCTCTTGATACTTCTTTGCCTTTCCCTTTTGCCTTTTTTGTCTTTTTTGTAAGGTTTTTTTTTTTTTTTTGCATATCTTAAAAAAAAAAAAAAATTCCTATTTCCCAAAGTTTTCCACTCAACATGCAGCTCTTCACCTGTACATACATTCTTCATGGGACCACCAAAGGGATCCATTAAAATTCAGGTTTGATAATACCACTTGATTGCTTTAAATTCTTCAGTAACTCTCCAAGGTAAAACTCTTTTATGTGCAAATATTCTCATCTATGATCTGTTCTTGACTAACTCTATAGCTCTATATCCCTTCACTTTCTGCTTTAAATTTACAATCTGGCAACTTAGAGACATTCATACTTCCCCATTGTACTTTCTCTCTATTTACCTTTTGTTCATATTACCATCTCGGCATGGTGTGTCCTTTCTTATTTTACTCCACTCAGACCCCACCCTTTTGCCTGGTTCAAATCTACATATCTTGATCTCAGCTCAAATAGATATTCGGGAAACCTTCCATTCCCCCAGTGGCCTGAGTAAAGGGCCACTTTCTAGAGCACCTGTAACACACATGTATGTCTCCATCAGTATACCTATTTCAAAATTTTATCTATGAGTATAAAACTTTATCTATTTATGGGTCAATATTCTCCATACATGATAGTTCCTTGTCAGCAGAGCTATTTATTCATCTTTGTATACCCTGAGCCCAAGCAGAGTACCTAGAATATCAGTTTAATTAATCCTTTATTACAGTCTCCAAAAGAGACTTCTCAGGAGAAAAACATCTCTGTCACAGTTTGGCAGAACTTTTTGAACTTGATAACTGTTAAGTTCTGTCAAACATTTATTTTGTGCTACTTGTAAGAATTAAAGGCTTTGCAGATCTAGATAAGAAATGAGAGGTTAGGGAAAAAATAAAATAGACGAAAAGATATACTACTTTCTATGAAAATCCAAGATATTTGTTTTACTCTGTAATGCCAAAACTTACTGACAGTCATTACATAATGACATTTGTATTCATTAAATACTGCAGGTAGTCATTCAAATATCAGTGTCCATGTGACTCATGATGTAGGAAAAAAGATCAAATTCCATTCTTCGAATGGAAGTTTTCTTTAGCCATGTGCCTGAGAAACATTCAAAGAATGAAAAACCTGGATTCTCCCATTTTTCATCCCAACCTTCACACCTTAGGAGTTACTAAGGGCAAACTTAGAACTGTGTACTTAGACGATAGGTAGCTCTAAATTGCAATAGTAGAGCTCTGTAATTCATGTCCACATTTTTGAATTTCATGGTAACTGGTTTTATCAAAGTTCTTCTAAGTATAAGTCCCTGAGAAGAAATCAATGACTTTATCTACACTTCGGATAACCTGAGTCTGTCCTACTTCTTTAGTATACTCCAGCATTTACCTATGGGTGTATCTTCTTTAATGAAAGATATCATCAAAGTCAAGCATAATACCCTGGAGATATTACCTAATGGCATAGCTTTTAATTATTAAAAATATTCCCTAGAACCTGTAGGCTGCACTTACATCCATGATTTTTGTTAATGCACTGCAACAAAGGGCCTCTCTCTTGTGATTCATTAGTTCTTTCACCAGTGCATCTCCTCTGATTGCTGTTTTATTCATGTACCACTGGGATATATAACTGCCAAATGAAAGAGGATGTCAAAGGAAAGAAACAAGGTTCTGTCCCTGAAAATCACCTGGGCCTTCATTAAAAAATCTGGAGACTGGCCCTAATAAAATATTACCAAGTTGGACGGGCTCTGATAGCAGCTAAGAGCATCTCCCCCCAGGACAGAAATCTCTTCTACAACTTTCTCAAGTGCTAGTGAGTCATCTATCTCCTGGATATATCAGCGGGGGACAACATACTTACTCGTGATATGCATGCAGTATTTTCTCCACATATTTTACATTATTTTAAACTATTGGCAAAGAATGTACCTACAGAGTAATAGAAAATGAATATCATTTACCATGTTTCTAATAGAGAGTGACATAACTAAGAGCGTTGGGAACAAACTAATTTTCTGAAAACAAGACTCTTGGGTCACATCCTCTTTAGTAAGGAGAGTTATTCAACCTTCTAGATATGTGGGTGAGTTCTACTTGGGAGGTGGTTGTAAGTGGGGGATTCTGTCTCAAAAGAATCTAGTGACCTTACCTTAATTAAATTCATGCACTGACCTGCCTTGAGTGGCATGAGATGTAGTTATTGTCAAATGGTACCACATTTTCTAAGATTAAACAGAATAATGTTTAACTATTATCTAATGACATCACCCTCTGAAAAAACCTCAGATAGACCCAAGGTCAGGAAAATAGCAATAAAAAGTCAACTTGACAATAGATAAATAAAATCTTGAAATAAACAGCTTTAAAAAGGATGAAAATGGGAAAACAAAATCAGAGCTATGCTGAATAAAACGCTTTTTGGATTGAGTACAGCTATTAGTGGAAAAACCCAGTAAGATGAGAATGTGAATAAGCCTCATAAGAACTCGAATGAGTGTTTTTCAAAGCTGGAGAAAAAAAAAGAGGCTTGCTTTCTTCTGAGGTAGTTGATTATAAACTAAAGAGGAAACACTACAATGAATCTAAGACTGCCTGAATGATTTTCTTCGTCTGAAAAGGCTGAAAGCGTAGCAAATGGTATTAATGAATAAATTGAATGAATAAATTCATGCTAAGTCTCTATACACAGAGATATGTTTAAATACCTGCAAGGGTCAATTAATCAAGCCTTGTGAAATTTCAAACCAGTTGAAATTGTTAGGTTATCTTTCTATCCTTTTTTTTTTTTCAAAATCTGATTTTTTTCTCACTCATTTTATGTGGCTGTTTAAATCAAATTTGTCTTGACCTTTCAGATAATAGCAGCTAGCCACTAAATCACTCGTGATTAACATATTCAACAAATATTTTTGTGAGTATCTACAATTTACCTGACATTGTTCTTGGTGTCAGAGATATAACGGTGAACCAAACAGATGTGGTCCCTGACCTCATGGAGCTCACAGTCTAATTGAAGAGATGGATCTAACACACAGGATTTCCCCAATAAAAAAATAATTATAATCCATGGTAAGAACTATATGGGAATACAATTTCTCTCTGGGAGCCTATGACTGGGTTGGCTAGAGAAGTCTTTCATGAAAAGATGATCTTTGAGAGAGGAGGCCTGAAGAATTAGCAGAAAATCACTAGATGGGGAGGCAGGCATGGACTAGTAATTCAAGGAGAAAATTTCAGGCAGAGGGAACAAATAGTGTGGGCTGAGAAGCATGTTAAGATGTTGGTGGTTAATGAATAATGTATTCCTTCCTGGATTTTCTTTATTTTAAGGGAGGACCCCCCGCCCCAATTATCTTTATTATTATTACAATACAAGTTGTCTACGAAATTTTTATAATTGTAAATGATTTAAGCAACTTAGAATTATATACATTAAAATTTGTATATAATTTGTATATACACTTTCTCATCTTCCCAAAGGTAATCATTATTAAATTTTTATGAATTATTCACATAAATTTTATGTATGTGCACATATGCTTTTTACTTTTATTTTGTACAAAATGGGTTCATACTATACACATTCAACTGCAACTTGCTTTTTTTTACTTAACAGTATGCCTTGAGAACTTTCCTTACCAGCACATATAGTACATATATATGCTCATCTATTTTATATATGCACTATGTTCATATGTGTGATATATATGATACATGGTATATACATACATATATAATGGCTATATCATAATTTCTATAACCATTCTATAACCATTCTCCTGTAAACACACATCTCGATTATTTCCAAGATTTTGCTACTTTGAACAATGCAGCCAAACACATTCTTGCACATAAAAGTTTTTGTACCTATATGAGTACTTCTTTAGAAAAAAATTCCTTGGACTTAGAATTATAAAATCCATGGTGAAAATTTTAGAAATGTTATAGTTATTAATAACCAATCTGTCTTCCTCTCCAGAAAAGCTTTCTCTTAGCTAAAATGTACAAAACGTAGCTGCTTTTCTGCACACTTGCCAAAAGTAGGTATTGTTAATCTTTAAAGTTTTAACAGAGAGTTCTTGAAATCTGAAGTATCTTCTACACAAAGTTAATTTCTTGTAGAGTCCTCCAGGTAGTAACTGACTGGATCAGGATATAAGATAATAAGACGTGATAGGGATTATATCAGATAGAGAGGACCTGGTCTACATAAAGGCATTCAAATTCAAATCAAAGCACTGTAACAGCCACATAAAATAGGTTGGAGCTAGAGTCTACCAGTTTGCGTTTGCTCATGTAAAAGATATCTAGTGGGAAGCAACTGGAACCAATGTTCTTGGTTCTCCAAATCTTTCCAATTGGCTATCTATCCAACATCACTATACAGAAGGTGAGCCTGGTTTCTGAATAGACTGCATGACCCACAGATTTGGAAATTCCTTGTTAAGGATTGAGATGGTGGAATTTCACTGTCTGGCACCTTAGGATGTGGTGAATTTTTTCATACTACTGAGGACCATCACAGTCAGTCAATATAATAGAAGAAAAATAAAACATATGTCAAAGAATTTCTTACATTGTCATGCACAATAATGAAACAAACACAATAGCACTTAATATACATTCTGTTTAAGATCCAACATATGAACTAAGAAAAGGAATTAATTACCCTTTCAGTAAAGCTCTATGAAACTGATGAGTTTTTAAAAAAGCATTACAATCCTCTTTGTTTTGCAGAAACATAATGTTTCAAACGACAGTGCTTTGCCTTACGAATTGATTGAAATCATAACATTGAAAAGTAGAACACTTATTGTAGATTAAGTAGAAAGAAAATATTTTCAATACACAAACATTCACATGGCCAAAATTCACAGGACTTCTGAGACGCATGTGTCTTATTAATGTTACGACGGACTTTCAGAGCTTCAGAGATCCAGATGGTAGTCACATGTGTCTGAAGAAAGAGTAACATGATTAGCTGAAGAAGCATTTTATGAAAAGAGATGGAAGGAATGTAAGCCATGACCATTTAAGATGCTTTATCAGGATGTCTCTTGTCTTTGGCTCTGTAGCAAATGCACCTTAGGCATCATTTTACATTAACTTATCCTACTTTACTTATAGTAAGACGGATTCTATAACCTTCTGCACAAAAATCAAAGGAGAAGACCATTTCAGAAGGTCATGATTTTCTTATGTAGAGAGGTTTCCTTCAGCAGTATGACTGAAGACCCACGATAAATACCCACATGAGTAGCTGTCTTCATTCAAGGAATTTGCTATATATTTTTTTAGTAGTTACACTGAGGATAGTTATCAATTAAGGGTTGTATTTGGCATGATGTAACAGAAACCTGACTACAATGGCTTAGCCAATAAAGGATTTTATTTTTTGCATAGTATACAAATTATTGACACAAGTGGTCCTGATCTGAGGTAGCAGCCCCATGAGACCACCCAAGTCTCGGTCTTCCTATAAATTTATGCCCCATCATCTTTGGCATGTGGCTCTCATACGGTTTCATAATGGCTGTTTTAGTTCCAGACCACATTCCAGGCATAAAAGTAGAACTGGTTATCTTAGTAATACAAAGCATTTCTAGAAACTTCTAGCCGAATATGGCCTATATCTCATTGACTAAAAATGCGTCACATGGTCATTGTTTCTGCAAGGTAGGCTAAAGAAATGTTGATTTTAGTTGGCAAACTGCCAGTATGTTAAAAGTCTGTGGGTAAGAATGAAGGTAGGCAAATAGTGGTTCTAACAAAATGGGTTTCCACTGCTATTTTATCTTCCCCAAACTATGCCCCCGATTGCTAGATTTTGACTTGTGCCATTGTCTACTTAAACACTTAGAAGTTACTGATATATTGCTCTAGAGTAATTCTTTGCATATAACATCGAATTAGAGTATGCATAAGTATCTCTCTCGGTACTCATTTTTATGAGAGGAACCATTTTCAGTGATGAGGTTGCCAAATTATCTCCTTAATTGTACCGCCAAATGTGTAATAATATTTCACTGCTAAGAAAATTATTGTATTCAGCATGATTCCTAATTAACTAACTTCGAAAACTCACCTTTTGATCAGTGCCATGTAAATGAAATTTTTCCTTGAACCAGAGAAATCATCTTTACCATATATGATTATATGTCTGTTTTTAAAAATAGATAATACGTATTTTTTTCCTCAGACCTCATAATACTCAGGTAGGTAAGGCAATTTTACATTTCCTTATAGTTCAATCACAGAAGTGATACCTCTGGCTTCATTAGCTATAGAATGACTTGCTTTTTTTTTTTTTAATGACTTAATTCCTTGCTGAATTTCACTGGCATGGTTTTTCTAGAGGAAAACTATGAAGAACAAATTTCCCAGACTGGTCAATTTCATTAGAAAAAGACTCTGGGAAGGAGACAACTTGAAAAAAAGTTCAATATTTGTTTATTGCCATCCTTAACTCCTTCTGTCACAGAAGGAAATGTAAAAAAAGTCAAATGGGAAGGTTTTTTTTCATGGAATTTTCAAACCCCAAAATAAGAGTGTTGTTGATTTCTTATATATAAAAAAAATTCCAGGGACAAATGTTGCAATTGCAATAATATAATTGTAAAATTGGATTGTTATTATTAAGTGGAAACGTTTTATATGTGTCTTTTATATGTGTCTTGAAGGACGTTATAGCAGTAGGAGATTACAATGTTGATAAGTCAGTTTTAAAGAAAGTCATTAGAATTGTTTTGCTGTTCTTGTTAACTAAAGGGTATTTAAAAGTACAGAAGAATAGTAGACATAAAATGCAGCGGGAGATAAAGGCAGAAGAAAAAAGGCATCTTAGGTTAATTTTGATTTACTTTGTGCTTAACAAGCAAACTAAATTCGGAGTTTTTTTTTCCCACAGTCATTTTTTGATATTGAATAGTAATATATTTAAGTGAGGGGAAAGACTGATATTTGGGGATAGTATTTTTTACAACGGAATTTTTTTTTAAAGTAATAACTTAATCAAATTTCCTAGGGGACAGAGAATTAAATAGAATTAACCACTTAGTTACTCTCTCCCTCAACAGCTATTTAATTCATTTGTGATCTTTCCTAACTCATCAATTAAGACTTTTTGCTGGAGGTTCAGTCTCCATTATCAAAAGAAAACAAGTGATTGAAATAGCTCTTGAGATAATTCTCTCTCTCACACACACACACATACACACACACACACACACGCACACACACTCTCTCTCAGTAAGTAACAGAGGCAGGACAAGTCCAGGGTCTCCTACTGAAAGCACTCTCCAGCGGGAATTTTTTTCTTGTGTCCTCAGTCTGCCCAGAGTAGGAGTTCTGGGTTGTGATGGTGTGAGAAGCGCCTCCATCACATGAGTGACGATGGGAGCTGGAGGATAAACACTGGGGTTCCTTGGGTGGGATAATTCCAAGGTGAGTTTACACATTTCCCCAGAAGCCCCTAAGAGAATTGAAGCCGCGCTGCCAAGAGCAGTAACTGGTTCATTAGTAGCGCCCTTCACTTCCCGGTTTCACTGTCCCTCTTCCATACTGGGGCTTCCTCAGTTGACCTCACAGATAAACTGCTTCCCTCAAATTCTTGTCACGGCATTTGCTCCCGAGAGAATCCTACTTAAAACATATCATCCCATTTGGTCTCAATTACTTGACTTTTATAGGAAAAAATATTGTGAGTTTATGAACTTTCTGACTGCTATCCTTTTTTTTTGGTTTTACTGGAATTAGTTAGTTATATTAATTATTTGCTTTTGTTTTAGAGTCCCAGCTTTTGAGTCCAATATTTGTCCATATATTTATTTTCTATTCAGTGAAAAAATAATTGACAGCTTGAGTAAATGCCTATGAAGAAGTCAAACAAAATGAAAAATCTTCACTATTTTCTATTGTTTTTCTATTTACCATTTTATCTAATCTAAGAATTTTCGTAGCAATATCTATAAAAAGGTAAAATGTCACTATGAAATAAATTGCTGTGATTATATTCATTTAAGAGGTATACGCATTCCTACCTAATGGTTTATCACTCAGTGTTCTGCCATGTTAACCAGATGCTCAGAATTATCCCTCATAAAATTGAATATTTTATAAAGTTTGCGTTCAGTGCTTCTCTCATCCTTTTATTTCCTAAATTCTTTCTGGGTTCCTAGCATAACATAATTTCATATCTTCTTCTGCCTTCTGGCTACCCAGTGACCCAGACTTCATACTGAATATGTGATTGTGAGGGTAGCTTTTTGATCTTCAGTTGTAGCAAGATTGTGCCATCTTGAAGCCAAAAGCCGAGATGGAAACTGCCTAATTGTGGCAGAGTAGGAGTCCCCTCAGGAAACCGGTTCTGGGGTATTTTCCTGGAAGGGATTTTTGCAAATATACCACAGAGAACTTCTCTAATCCTCACAACAATTTTGTGAACACCCAAGTCCTTATATTAAATTTCTTGCTGTTTAAAAACCCAGAGTATTTTCTGTTAGAGTGAACCAATACGGAATCTGGTACCAGAGGACAGGGTAAGCAACAAACATCAAGACTAATAATTAGGAATTAATTATTTGCCATCGTTGGATTTGAAGGCAGGTTGCCATTAGAAAATGACATATTAATGCATGACAGAAATTTCTTTAAAGTATTAAAGACAGACCAAGTGGTGGTTGCCACAGCATATTATGATGGGCATAAGTTATACAAGCACTCTGGAATAAGACTCTGGAATAAGTTTCTGCAAATTCTGCTATTGAAAAAATAATACAATCAGGGCTTTTAATTCTGTACTAAAGGCAGTATCAAGATAAACAAAGATTTTCTATGACTATACTAAAAAAGTCTCATCTCTTATAGGCACAAGGTTTACGTAGGTAATTTCCCGGTGCAGAATCTGATTTTGTCACTTCCTAAATTTAAACGTAGGTTAATTTTACAGTCTCAAGTTAGCTCTTGTGGAAGTTAAGATTTATTGGAAGGGTAGGATTCAGATATATCTGCGTACCTCAAACTCCAAAATTTCCCAGAACTTTCCGTATCAGTAGCAGCGTCCTTCATTTGTCTGAGGACCTCGTCTACCTTGCTCAAAGATCCTGCATTAAACTCACACGAGCTTGTTATCTGACAGACAGATGCCAATTCTCATTTCCAATCCCTGTCACTCCTCACTGCCTTCTCGTAGAACAAGTCAGAATGTCTGTTGGTTAGCAAACTGCCCCCAGAGGGCAAGGAAAGACCGGAGAAATAGGTAGGCCACTCCAGATTAGTAGGTGGCAAGTTTTCATAAACATGGGAACTTACATATGGGACGCTTGATTTGGGCTGCAAGACAAGACCTTCTAGCCTAACTGCCAGAATCTTAAAAGTTTGTAAAGCAGCCTTAACTGGGTTTAGTCACATATTTTGTCTAGATGATCTCAACATCACATTTACTCTCTCATCTGCATCCTTGAAAATGGCCTGGCTGCAGAAAAGGTGAGCAGAATTTACATTCCAAAGACAGGAGGGGGTGAGGAACCTCTGATTGCCTGGGTCCAGCTCCACATCAACAGATGGTCATATTCTCTCAGTGACCTCCAACAATGCGCTATGGTGAATGAGGTCAATTGTTAATTCAAACCCAAGAACAAAGGTTTACATATGAAAAGATTTGTAAGACTTATAAAATCTGGAAGCTTTGTGTAGAAATGATGCTGAGAGTGCTAAACCAGGGGGAGGGGAACATGATTTTAAATAAGGCTGGATTTATTCATCTGAGGCTCTTAAAAGAGACTCTGCTTCAGCTTGAGCAGCTGAGAAAAGCTTGGTTTGTTAACCAAAATTGGACTAAAGGGAAGCCTATATTGAATGAAGTTTGAGATGTTTGAAGTTCTACAATAATGTAGAGGGAGGAATCCAAATGTTTAGGAAGAGAAGGCTCAGAAGACTTCCCCTTTCACCAAAATCCCAAGAGCTACACTGATGAGGAGAATACCACCTTCCTTGAAGCCTTCTGTAATGGCTGTCTTAGACTTGGAAAGACGGACAAGGTAGGAGATGCTGCCAGTAAAATGAATAACCTCATTTAGACAAAGAAGATCCCTTAATTATTACTGAGTAGGTACACATGGTTACCAAAATGGGGTGTGACCCACCGAATCTGAGTGGTTTGAATTTCACTGACCTGTGGAGGTAGTCAGTTGATCATGCAATATCTAGAACTGAAAAAAATAGAAGTCTACAAAGTTCTTACCTTGATCTGCTTAAATAAATTACTTTAAGCTGATGTGAGTCATGAAAATGGAATTATGGTCTCTCTTCGAACTAAAATGGGAGCCAGTTCACAGATCCTCACCACTCTAATGGAAGACTGGCCAGATACACTTGAGGAGGACCCAGTACATACACATATTTCAAGTCTTCCTCTTGTCTTCCCACAAACCTACAGTCACTTACTAAAGTAAGAGCAGACTGGATAAAGTGACATACCCACACCTTCATAGACATTTTGCAACATTTTTTCCTGAAGTAACAGATTCAGAATGCTATTGAGTACCACTACTCAAAGTGGGGGACATTAAGGTGCTCAAGATAAATGGAGACATTTGGCCCAATATCTCACAGTGAGGCTAATAGGTCTGGGAAAATGTTCTGCAATAGTTTTTTTTTTTTTTTTTTTTTTCCAGTTTCTGAGTTAATATAACAATAGGAACGCGTAAACTAAGCAACTGATAGAATCCCCACATTGACCAACTGTGAAGGCTCTTATAGTAAGAAACGCTACGTGGGAGCTCTACAAATTTCCCATTATCACCCAAATAATGAAGTCAATACCTGATCCCTGTGGAACTAGAGATATTAGTGGCGACGTCAAAGTCTTAAGAGATATATACAAGGATGAGGATTCTTTTATACACCTATTTAAGTCTATAGAAGATTGATTCTGTAGAACAGTAGATTACAATAAACTTAATTAAGGGATGACTATACGTAATTGTAGATGGTAGTCCAGATTTAGTATATTTAGTGAAGCAAATAAATAAGAGTTTTGGCAATTAAGTTCGCGAGCTCATCCTAAGAAAAGTGCTGCATACCTCATTGCTAAATATCACTATGGTCACCTTCAAAGTACTCCCGTTGGGAAGTTATGTACCCATGCCAGAGCCTAGTCCACCCTTCAAAGCAATTTTGGAACTCTTTTTCTGGAATGAACATCAGAACTGTTGTTGTATTACCTTTGATGTCATCAAAATGTCTTCCTTTCAATATTTTTTTTATCTCCGGGTAAAGAAAAAAGCCAGATCAGGTGAGTACGGAGGGTGTTCCAATACAGGGTATCTCAATAAACTAAACACTCCCTCACAGACAGTGCCATGTGAGCTGGTGCTTTGTCGTGATGCAAGAGCCATGAATTGTTGGCGAAAAGTTCAGGTTGTCTAACTTTTCAGCACTTTCAAATAATAAACTTGGTTAACTGTTTGTCCAGTTGGTACAAGTTCATAATGAATAATCCCAGTGATATCCAAAAAGGTTAGCAACATCATTGCCACAAGTTTGTGAACTTAACTGTCCGTCCTCGTACTTAACTGTCCGTCCTCGTATATGTTGGTTTACTTTCAAAGCAGAGCCCTTGTCTAAACCTGAGAAGCAAATAATTGTCCAACTAAACACTTTTCTGCTCCAACTCTATTTCTACTATTATCAATTGCAGCACATCTAACCAGATTCTATTTCAGTTTGTTCTAAACTAGGGTTTTCTCAACTTCTTTTAAAATATTCCCATATATAATTGTTCCCACCTCTTTATTCACGGAGGTTAATTTTTCAGTCACTTCAAACTCAGCATTGACCCCTTAAACAACTGAGTAGCATAGGTAACATTTCTTAATTTGTCAAGAGCTAAGGAAGAGCACTCAAAATCATTTTCCTTTAAAAAAACTGATTCTGATTTTTCTTCTAATGTCGTCAACTCTTTGAACAACTGTTCCCACAGAAAGGTTAATAATTGCAAAAGATAAAAGAGCTTATTTTCTCTTGACACATTTTTCTGCTGCAATCAATATTGCAATTAGTGTTTAATTGGGTAACATCAACATATAGTATAAGCTTTAAGTACAGCTACACTGTCATTGCATGACAAATACAATGCTTGGTGACCTAACTCAATAACAAAACACTTCAAAACACATAAAAGTACAAAATGCACCTTTCTTGTTTTCACAGGCTAGGTATACAGTGGTAATAAAAAAACCAAAATCCCAACATGGTGATATGCATGGCACTGGCAGAGCTGCCAAGTTATAACTGTTCTTGTGATTTGTGCACTGAACAACAGTGAAAAATAATGAGCATACCACATATGGTCTCCATTGCACGTGCTCAGCTCTGCTGTTATAATAAAAAGGCATCCGTAGACAATGCATAAAGAATAAGCACGGCTGTGTTTCTATAAAATTTTATCTGTGGACATTGAAATTTGAATTTTATATAATTTTGTTTTGTCATTCTTTGTCAAGAATACAAAATTATACCCTAAATACATGGAGGTATTCATGTTGAGTAATGAAAACCCAAAGCATGGAAATATTCATTTAAAAGAATCATGGAATGTGTAACTGTGTTTTAAAGATATTGAGTCCAACTCAGTTAATTTACTAGAAAATAAATTGAGGCTCAGAAGTGTTAAGTGATCAGTACAAATCTGGCAAAAAGTTAGTGACAGTAGAGGGTAGAAACCTTGATTCCAAATTTCTGATATAGTGCCTTAGGTACATTCCTTAGGTAAAACACGGACTTTATATACATAGTAACGAACACACATTTTTGTTTGCTTTATACTTTTTTTACTTTTTTCCTAAAATATATCATAAGCATAAAAGTGTCCAAAACACGATATGCATTTTATATAGCAGTAGTAATCAGGCCAACACTGATGTACCTAAAAAAAAAAACAAGTGATGATAATGACATACGTGACTCTTTAAACTTCAATGTAATACTTTCAGCATTTCACAGTTTTCTGTGATGTTTACTGTAACTACCTTTTCTTTCTAAACATAGATTACCTTTCTCAGATGAAGGGAGTTCCTTTAATTTCTTAGTTCCCTAAAAGTTTCCGTGGTACTCCAGTTTTCAGTCTTTCAGCTTAGAGCCGGGCTTTCCTTATCCTGCTCTGCTGCCCACCCCCTGTGACGGTGCCTATGTCGAGGGTCAAGTGAGGACAGAGAAACAGAGTTTGCTTATCCGATCCTATTAGGATCCCTCCTCTAATTGGAGAGAAAGTTTCGCTTTCCTCACATTTTTAGGCACCTCGGAGACCTGGCTGTTGCAATTGGTGCTTTTGCTTCCACCACTGCAGTGGGATGGCCTAGGGACTGGGGTGGGAGAGACCAGAGAGAAATAGGGAGGTCCACTTTCCCACCTCCCCATTCCCAATTTGTCAGACAGTTATGAGACTTCTTTCCCATTCTTCGAGGTAGAACTTGAAGGTTTCTGGAACTGTCTCTGTTGCTCCCATGTACCTGCACTTCTGTCCAGGTTGGGTGATACCTTGGGACAAAAAAAGAGAAACTCACCATAAATGTGGTGGTATTTCAAATTCGAATCATCTCTTCCCATCCTCCTGCTATCCCTTACCCTTCAGAGACCATGCACCCTCTCCAGGTTTCATAGCTGCATTCAATGGGAGAGACAGTGTATGAAGTATGCCTACTCCTCCTTACCCAGAGTTGGAACTGGCAAGCTGACCTTCTTATTGTTCCAGCTCCACCCCGCTTGAAGGTAGATCTCCTACTTACCCTCGTCTTCGGTAGGCCAGTGTTTAGCTGGGAGACCTTGTGAAGGCATTGCCCTTCCTTTCCATCAGGGTTCCTTCTTTTTGGCAGCGGTGTTCACTTTGATCTTCCACCCCTCTTAGTCCCTAGGCTTTATTCTTGCCCCATGTACTCAAGCCCAGGGAAGGTGCCTGCTTCAATGTTCTGCATAGCTCTCTGGATTCAGTTTTTCCTTGCTGTTGCTTACCTTTGAGGGTATTTATGATATTGAAGTGAACTCAGCCATGCATTAAAAAAATGGCTTTTTTTTTAACATTTTATATAGTATTTTTAATGTTCTCTATGTGGAAGCCTTTTTTAAAATATATATAATATATATATGTATATATATATATATACACACACACACACACACACACACACACACACACACACATATATATATATATATATATATATATATATTTTAAGTACCTGTAGCCTACCACAGTAGCTTGCTATAGAAGTTTTGATTGATTTTTCTTTAAATAAAGTTGATTGGTGGTTTTCATATGATGTGGATACTGTTCCAGGGAATATTAACCTCCAGTGATAGTACCTTTAATAAATTAAGGCCTCATCTGCTCTATGTTTATATCTAATATTCTATCTCTTTTTATTTATCTCTCTGGCATATTTTTCTGAGGTATCTTATAAACACTTAAGAAAAAGAGAAGTGAAACTGACTTAATCAATCTATGATATGATCCTATGAACATATGATAATCAAACTTCAGGAACAAGAGAAGATTTTGAGAGAAAATTTACTCAATTGGGCCCATGATTGTGACGTGGTACAAAAGGCATGGCTTCCAGATTTTAAAATTTTGGGTTGATTCATTGAAAGATTTTAGATGGGGAAAGT
The DNA here is from genome assembly GCF_004115265.2 of Rhinolophus ferrumequinum. NCBI lineage: Eukaryota > Metazoa > Chordata > Mammalia > Chiroptera > Rhinolophidae > Rhinolophus > Rhinolophus ferrumequinum. The sequence continues at coordinate 17,683,114 of NC_046286.1, read as the reverse complement.
GGTTATTTTCCATTCTACCTGGAGGGTAGCAGTACATTTCAGTTCCCTAATAAAAGCCAGTGATGCTCAGTGTGATTTACAAGAAGAGAACTTCAGAAATGGTGAAATACATAGAGACAGCATTTTTCAGGACACTTCCATCATAGCGGTATGACTCCCTGTAGCAAAATTTCTTTCCAAGACTTGTGAGCCTACTAATTCTTCAGTAAGAGGATCCTAGGGGACAGGGGACTGGTATATCTAGAAAGCCCAAAGGGGTAAGCACTGAATAAGATGTAATTTCAGGGTTTTAAATTAGGTTTAACAAAACCTGTAGGGTAACTGGATCCAGTATTCTCTGAACACTGCAAAGTCAGTGGCTTAAAAAAAAAAATCTGTTTGTTTTTTTTTAAAAAAACATGTCTACGGCTTTAAAAAAAATCTGTGTAGAGCTTAGGCTCTCTTTGGTGCAGAATGTCATTATAATAGAAGATGCATGGCTGGAGAGAGAAATTGTAGTTTATGTGTGTGTTGTAGTCTAGTAGGTAGTTTTGAGTTAATGCAGTCACTCTTCCAGCTTGCATTCTCTATATGGAGGATTTGGAATCCCTTGGTACATTTGGCTTTTGAAGTAACATGTTTGATCCCGGTAAGAGCCAACTCTCCGTTCTCCCTGTACTCAGAGGGTGAAATTTTCTGAGTATAAAAGTCAATAGCCACTCTGCTGTCTGGATTAGAGATGCTCATCAGAGAAAAGCAACAATATGGATCTGCAGCAAAGTGGGTGTCCTTAGGTTTGAAGTGAGGGTCAGCCCTGTGCTGGACATGTGAGTCATTGTGGACCCAACTTTGTTTGATCTGGAGATGCAGCCAGCCTTGGGCTTGGATGGATCTTTGCTGTGTGTTTGAAAACAAAGTCTGTGAATTGTCATGAAACAGTGCTACCATGATGGTGGCTCATTAGTGTGGATCATAGTGACTCATTAGTCTGTTTGGCTTCCCTTAAACTATAACAACAAACATGCACTGAGCCAGTGAATGGTGAACATCCCCTCTAGGCCTCCTCATCAGTCAGACTAGAGATTCAAGCATTATACAAAGCATGTGAGCTTCATATGACTCAATTATCCATTGCATGCATTTTTTGCCCCCATCAGTCAACCTTTCCAAACTTCTCCCCTCTTAAAACAAGTCATCTACATCTCCCATCCCTGTGACTATTTTGTGACTACCAGTTTGTACTTTCTCATCACTTCACCTTTTCCCCTGTCCCCCAACCCCCTTCCCATCTAGCAACCATCAGTTTTTTCTCTGTGTCTCTGTGAAATACAGTATGGGAAATATAATCAATAATGTTGTAAAGATTATGTGGGGTGCCGGATGGGCATTGGACTTATTGAGGGGATCACTTCACTTCACAGACTGTGTAGATGCCTGACCACTGTGCTGTACACCTGAAGCTGAAGTCAAATAATATTATATGTCAACTATAATTAAATATATATAGTCATGGGATGTAAAGCACAGCATAGGAAATATAGTCAATGGTATTGTAACAGCTGTATACGATGTCAGAGGGGTAGTGACTTGTTGGGGTTATCGCTTTGTGAGGGGTGTAAATGTCTAATCATTATGTTGTTTTGTACACTTGAAACTAATATAAAAAATTAAATGAGAAAATTGACTAAAGAAAAAAACAAATCACCTACAGAATGGCTACTCACTTACTATCTCTTCTAGTAGACATAGGGAATTTAAACTGTTTCCTGCCATTTCTGTTTCTGCAATCCACATGGCATTGTGTCCAGGGGCATCCTAACTTCTGGTGTGTCAAATGATGCTCAATTAATATACTACAGTAGCTGTGTGACAAGAGGTTCATAAAATGGAGTCTGGTATCTGCTCAGTGTCCAAGTCTCAAGTTCATGAATGAAAATACGGTTGATAACTGACATTTGCTCTTACCAAATGTGGCCTTTTTCCTTCTCTCATACCATTAATCTCCAGCTCGAGATTCACAAAGAAGAGGTTTTGGACCCAGATTTTGCAGTAATTTGACAGATTTTGCACCAAAATGTGACAACTGAAATGCTTCCTTTTTGAAAATCTCATACCTACTATCTAGCTAGACGTTCACAAGCAAGAGTGATGTACCCCAAATTACCCTTTACTACTCTTCTTTCTGTATTTAATCTAAAGAGAAAAGTTGAAGGGGGTATGCCCAAGTGATGAACGAAGGTATGGCAGACAGACATTCAGGTGACCTCCTCATTATTACTCTTGCCTTCTGGTATTAGGCCCTTTTATAATCTGTGGTCAGGTCCTGTGACATGCTGCTGATAAAGAAAATATGGCAAAAGTAATGTGACATCACCACCTTGATTATGCTGTTATATGGCAAAGGTGAAGGGATTTTGCACATATGATCAAGGTCCCAAATAGATGATTTTGAAATAATCAATAGAGAAATTATGAGGTGAAATCTGGTGAAAGCCCTGGAAAAAGAGACCAACAATTCTGCAGATGAATGGCAAACACTTATTTCTAAAATGAAATAGCACTGGGAAATATCCAATGGAATTTTTTCAACGTAGAAGCCTAGTCTTTACTTGAATTTCAAGAAGTTGTAGCTACATACTATATTACTAAAATCTGAAATAAAATTATTCCCTGTTAATTTCCTTACAATTTCTTAAAAAAATATTAGCAGAGATAAATTATCTACCAACTTTAAAAATCTAAATTTATGTGTATTGAACAAAAATAAATTTAGTTTCAGAACATTGCCTGTTAACAGCAAAGTATGATAAATAGTGCATGTTAAACTTTTCCCAACAATTCATTTCTATAAAATAGTTGATTGAAAATAAAATGGGACAAATATATTCAATACTTAATGAAAGATATTAACATCTTTCCAAATACAGCATTTAACTTACAGAAGATTTAACTAAAATCCTAAATCTTTTAAAAAATACAATACTAAAGTTTCTAAGATAGATTTGCTTCAAAAACTTTAGTGCCTTTAGAATTATACCTTTCAAGAATCAACACCTTTGGAATATCAACTGTGCTCATTAAATCATAGAAAAATTAGAATTATACACTCTGGTTTGTAATTATGAAAAAAAGTTTTTTCTATGTTTAAATGAAAATGCACCTTCAGAACTTCTATCTTTAGTTGTGAGAAAAAAATGTATTTTTCACTATTTGGCCCAGGGTATACAGTTAATAAACTGGTTTTAGCAAGAGTGTTCTATCTCTTTGTTTAATGAAAACTTTCATTTTTTTTTTATTTTAGGTATTGCTTTTATTTGAGAATAAAATAAAATGTGAGAAGGAAAAGCTACTCACAGAAGCTTCCAAATGATGGCAACCTGTTTCTTTCTGGCACTAAATAAACACTAGGAGCAAGTTGTACATTTGGAAATGGCTGCACTGAACTGACATGAGCAATGAGCAAGTTCAGCAACAGAGTGAAGCAGGACTGTTGAATTTCAGATGCACAAGCCTCAGAGTTGACAAGGAAGAGAATTATAGTTGTTTGGAGGAACTCTGAGATGTTGTGTCTTTGAACAATGCAACTGAGATTAGTTTAGATTGGATATTAAACTACAGGAAGTCACTTTAATGGCTTTCTAGCATGTGGGAGGGCAGAAAATCCATTAACTTGCACGTAGGGGTGTTTGTGGAAATGTTCCCTTTTATTTACATTAAAAGTAGCAGTCCTTTTGGGTCCGTAAATGCTTAATAATTAAGATAGTCTCTTTATGAAGTCAATTAGTAACACTTTCAAGCTTTGAACTAAATTAAAAATAAAATTTTTGTAAAGTACACAGAAACCAACAGTAACAATATATGAGAATTTTATTGTTTGACCAAGATTTCTTCAGAGTAAGCTAGTTATTATGCAATATATAAACGATAGCTTCCTATTCAAAATTACTCTAGGTTTATTTAGCAAGTTGTATTTTTATAAACAAATTAAATATCACGTTTAAGTGCATTTTATATCTATTTTCACATTTCTGTATGTTTGCCTACATATACTGTGTTTCACTGAAAATAAGACCTAGCCGGACCATCAGCTCTAATGAGTCTTTTGGAGCAAAAATTAATATAAGACCTGGTATTGTATTATATTATATTATATTATATTATATTATATTATATTATACTATATTATATTGTATCTGGTCTTATATTATATTAAAATAAGACTGGGTTTTATATTAATTTTTGCTCCAAAAGACGTATTAGAGCTGATGGTCTGGCTAGGTCTTATTTTTGGGGAAACATGGTATGTGTGTGTGTGTGTATATATATATATATATATATATATGGGCAGAAATAACATGTAGTTGCAATGTATATTGAAACACAAAAAGTGCGGATAAGTTTTGAAGTTTTTATGGTTCGTAATTGTGGGAAATTTAAATGAACACCTGTAAGATTAATCTTGCACTTTAATTCTCAAATGTCTAGCTAAAAGGGAAAAATAGACACTAATGTGTCTAGCTGTTCAAATACATAAATGACCCTGATCATACTTTTATGAAAAAAACAAGAGGAAAAGATTTTGTTTCCATTGTCAAATTTGTTTTCTATAAATATAATGTGTAAATTTTAAATTAGCAGACACCTTATAGGGATGGACTCTCTCAAAAAATAAAATAAAATAAAGTAAAATAAAATAAATAAAACTACAAAACACAGAAAGGCAAAAACAAGTAAAGCATAATATGATCATTTCCAAGCAGCGTTGGTTATGTTACCCTCTTGAAAAATGACAGGCAAAATCGTACTTGTTTTTACATTTGCACTTGCACATGTTACACTGGAAAGGATTCTCATAGCGATGACATCCCATACCAATAATGTAAAGGATGTTGCCTGCAAAGTACAAGTCACAGTGCTGGCAGTTGTGTAGCAGCTGCGGGTCCTGGACTGGCATGGTCCGAGCCGGAGTGCTTGGCTGGCGGTTTCCTGTGCTAGGGGTACTTGTGCGGGCGCTTGGTTCACTGCTTGGAACTGCCACCGGACTGTCGTGCCTTTGACTATGTGATGGCAGAGATTCGGGGCTTGTGGGGGAGGAGGTCTGGTGAATACTTGCTGACGCGGCAGAAACTACTGCCTGGGCATAGGGCTGCAGCGTCATGCGAGGCTTCTCTTTGGGACAGCCTACTACATCAGCGGACGCGGGCTTTTGGTTCTTCTGATGTCAAACTGACAACTGTCCTGCTAGAGTGGAGAGCTGATTTAAAGGACTGTCAACCAGGAATTCTCGGGGGTCCCTTGGTAGGGCATCAGTTGACGTGGTTTTTGCCATACTTTCATAGGAGTCAGTCTGGATGTTTGGGAGTTCATAAGTAAAATCGTTAAGGTAGTCTGTTTTTTGAACCGCCATAAAAGGTAGACTTAAGTTGAATGTACTCTTTTGCTATAGCCAAGATTACTTGTTTTCTGTAAACTGCACCCCCCCCCCCCCATTTTGTTGCTTAAAGAAGACCTAGTACCTTTCATTGGTACCATTTTATGCTTGCATCTTCAATGATGGGACAGGTTACTTCTATTACTGCAGTGGAAGGGACATAATTCACATGTGTATAGTTTTTCTCCTGTATGGGAACATATATGGGCTTCCAGATGACATTCGTAAGCACATGCAAATTAACACAAGTGGCACCTATGAGGTTTCTCACCTGTGTGGATTCTAATACATTCAATAAGCCAGGCTGTTCCTTTGCTGGCATAGGTGCAGTACTGACTCTTGAACTTCCCATGGAAGGTCCTTTCAAACTCATTACTAACATTCCAGGGTTTTCATCCGGGGAGACTTCAGCAGATGGGTGATCAAGTCTATTCTGGTCACCATCTGTTCCAGCTCCCTTCTTTGTCCCCACTAACTGATACAGAAATCATGTTCACATGATGCGTCTGCTGAGTCAGGTATTCCTGGAAAGCTTTCACGAAGTCCAAAGGCTCTGGTTTTCTTTTCACCCATATTTTACTTTTTATTTTATTTTATTTTATTTTATTTTATTTTATTTTATTTTGTTTTGTTTTGTTTTGTTTTGTTTTGTTTTGTTTTGTTTTGTTTTGTTGTATTGTATTGTATTGTATTGTATTGTATTGTATTGTATTGTATTGTATTGTATTGTATTGTATTCTATCCTTTCTTAGTTTAGTTTAGTTTAGTTTAGTATAGTTTACAGTTATACCTAGTGGGGAAAAAAAGGTTTTCACCCCAAATCAGTTCCTCCTTTTTCTTGATCCTCCAACATTGGTGAAGTGTAGAGTAATTGAAATTTACTCTAGAGACACACCAAGAGACTCCAAAAGGCCATGGAGGGACTTTCAACTAAAACTGAAAACAGAGGTCACCTGACAACTGCAATGAGTAACCCCCACCGCCTGTCCAACAACGCTGTGACAGGATTTTGTCCCACCAGCTGTTCTTTACACTTGCAATGCTCCTCTCTTATTTGTGTATATGTTTAAATCTCGCATGTACTTGTAGACTCAGTTTGAATTGTTTTGTGATTACATTTTGTGAGTCTATGAACTATACTGAAAGCTCCTCGAAAAAGGAGCATGTCATACTCTTTTTGGGTTTCTGCCATACTCGTATGGCACAGTCCTGGGCATCACGGACATGCTCCTGTAACACTCCAGCTCAGATGGATTGTCTCCTCTAAACTCAAATGTGTTTTATTATGTGTACTACTTGTTTGACGTTTAAGGACTAGCTTTCATATTTTTCAAATGTTAATGCTACTCTTATTTGAATTTTCACGTGAGGTTTCAACTCACAAATAGATTGTCAATTCCTGTAGGACAGAAATCATGCATATTATTTCTTTATATCCTATACTTTACCTATAACAATGAAAACACATATAGCATTTGTTAAAAGAATAAAAGATTGAGGGACTTGAGTGGGGATATTACAGTAGATTAAGGACCTAACTTGAACGTCTATGGATTAAAATAATTTGAACTTTTACTTAGAGTCTAAATATTTTGAAGTTATGATACTTTCTATTGTTAAGTAGGTTTATTGTTGCCCCCTCCCTTTTTTTTTGATACACTAAAGTATGATTCTACTTCAGCATCAAGAACCAAACAATTTTATAGTATTATAAGGTGTGAAATCCAGCCTGGAGATTTTATTTATTTATTTAATTTTAAAAAAGATTTTTATTAAAATATAGCTAACATACAATACTATACTAGTTTCAGGTGTACATCATACTTATTCAACAGTACCCACCTGGCACTATACATAGTTAGTACCATATTATTGATTATATTCTCTATGCTAAAGAAGTGATCACCATGATAAGTCCAGCAACCATCTGACACCATACCAAGCTATCAAATATTCTGGACTACATTTCCTATGCTGTACATTACATCCCCAAGACTTACTGTTTTATACCTGGAAATATGAACCTCTTATTCTTCTTTATCTTCCCCCCTTTTAATTTTTCAATTAGAATTGACATTCAATATTATTTTATATTAGTTTCAGGTGTACAGCATAGTAGTTAGACATTTATATAATTTAGGAAGTGATCCCCCTGACTGGTACCCACCTGGCACTATACATAGTTATTACCATATTATTGATTAATTTTTTTGCTTAATATGTGCTTTAGATTCCACTTATAAATGAGATCATATGACATTTGTCTTTTGCTGTCTGACTTACTACATTCGGCATAACACCCTGTAAGTTTTTTCATATTGTCTCAGATGGCAAGATTTCATTCTTTATAATGGCTGAGTAATATTCCATTGCATATATGTACCACCTCTTCTTTATCCATTCATCCATCAGGGGAAACCCAGGTTGCCTTCATATCTTGGCTATTGCAAATAATGCTGCAATGAACATATGGATACACACATCCCCTTGAAGTAGCATTTCGAGTTTCTTTGGATAAATACCCAGAAGTGGGATTGCTGGGTCCTTGTCTCTTGTTATAGCCTTTGTTTTAAAGTCTATTTTTTCTGGTGTACATATTGCTACTCCAGCTTTTTGTTTGTTTCTGTTTTCATGAAATATCATTTTCCATCCCTTTATTTTCAGTCTGTGTGTGTTTTTTCAGATCGGAAGTGTCTCTTGTAGGTAGCGTATGTATGAGTCTTGTTTTCTTATCCATTCAGCCACACTGTCTTTTGATTGGAGCAATTAATCCTTTACATTTAAGGTAATTGTTAATAGGTATGTAGTTATTGCCATTTTACTATTCATTATTTATGATTTTTTTTTCATCTTAAAGAAGTTCCTCTACAATTCCTTGTTATTCCAGTATTACTGGTTTGGTGGTGATGAACTCTAGCTTTTTCTTGTCTGGGAAGCTCTTTATCTGTCCTTCGATTCTAAATGATAACTTTGCTGGATAGAGCAGTCTTGGTTGTAGGTCCTTGCTTTTCATCAGTTTGAATATTTTGTGCCATTTTTTTATGGCCTGCAAATTTTCTGTTGAGAAATCAGCTGATAGTCTTATGGTAGCTCCCTTGTAGGTAACTAACTGCTTTTCTCTTGCTGCTTTTAACATTCTCTCTTTGTCTTTAAACTTTAGCATTTTAATTATGATGTATCTTGGTGTGGGCATGTTTGTGTTCATGTTGTTTGGGTTTCTGTGCTTCCTGGACTTCTGTGTTTCCTTTGCCAGGTTAGGGAAGTTTTCCATTGTTATTTGTTCAAATAGGTTTTCAATTCCTTGCTGTCTTTTTTCTCCTTCCGGTACCCCTATAATGGGAATGTTTTGCTACACTAGATGTTGTCCAAGAGGCCCTTAAACTGTCCTCATCTTTTAGATTCTTTTTTTCTTTTTGTTGTTCTGATTGGGTGTTTTCTGCTACCTTATTTTCTAAATCGCTATTTGGATCCTCTACTTCATATAATCTACTGTTGATTCCCTGTAATGTATTCTTCATTTCAGTTATTGTATTCATTACTTCTGACTGTTTTTTAAATGTTTTCTATCTCATTTTTATGTTTCCTATCTCTTTGTTGAAGTTCTCCCTGAGATCACTGGGTATCCTTATAAACAGTATTTTGAACTCTGGACCCAGTAGATCACTTGTCTTCATTTTGTTTAGTTGTTTTTCTGCAGCTTTGTCCTATTCTTTTATCTGGGACATGTTTCTTTGTCTCCCCATTTTGGCTGCCTCCCCATGTTTGTTTCTATGTATTAGATAGGGCTGCTATGTCTCCCAGTCTTACTAGAATGGCCTTATGTAGTAGGTTTGCTGTGGGGCTCAGTGGAGCACTCTCCTGGTCACCTGTGCTGCAGATTCCAGGTATGTCCTTTGTGTGGGTTGTGTGTTCCCTCTTCTTGTAGTTGAGCTTTGGTTGCTATTTGTACTTCAATGGGATGGACTGACCCTCAGGCTCAATTGTTGTCGGACTGACCTTGACTGCAGTGGCAGAACTGTGGTGCAGGGGCCTACCTTACAGAGCAGGATCTGCCTCAGCAGAGCTCTGGTGTCTGTCCGATCCATGCCTTGGGTGTGTTGTTTTTGGAGGCTGCTGGATGATGCTCCAGCTCATTTGAAAGCTGGCTACTAGCTGCATCAGCCCCAGGGCCACCTGGGAAGGGACCCACTATAGGTCAAGTTCAGCTGCAGCTCGACCCCACCTGGGACCACCCAGCAGGAGCCACAAAAGAATCCACAGATGGCTGCCACCTGTGCTGTGCTTAGGGGTGCCTTGATAGGCCAAGCCTTGAACCAAGGCCAGCTGCCGCTAGTGCCAGGCATAGAGCTGCTAGTCAAAGCCACGTGACATGCTCAAGCCAGGTGCTGCTTCTCTGGGTTCCATGAACCTTTGAGAGACCCTAGGAAAGTCTGTAGCCTGAGCCAAGGCAGGTGGTTTGTATGAAAAGGCCACTGGAAGTGGCTTGGGTGTTCCGGAAAGTTGGGCAGGGTGGGGTCTCGAACCACCAGGGCATGATGAACGAACTCAGATATGAGGGAATGCAACAAAGGGGAGGGCTCAACAAAGAAACAATGGCTTCCGCTGGCTCCTTTGTCCGGGAGAAAGCTGCTATTGCAGCCCTCACCCTGAAGCTAGACAATTCAGTTCCTCCTTGTATGTCTGCTTTTCGAGCTGCTGCCCCAGTGCTGGAGCTCAGAGCCAGTGATTCTGTCGGTGAGTAAGTCCGTTTGTGGTCCCTTTAAGAGGACTATTAGGAACTCCAGCTGCCCTCTATTTCACTCAGCCACAGTCTCCGTTGGTTTTCACAACCAGAAATTATGGAGGCTTATTTCCTTGGCACTGGAACCCTGGGCTGGAGAAGGGCTGGGTCCCCTTGCTCCTCCAGGTGGGACCTCTGCAGTAGCTGAGCTATCTCTCCCAATTTCTTTTTATTATTATTATTGTTATAATTATTATTATTATTACTACTACTAGTTTCAGGTGTACAAAACAATGTAATAGTTAGCCATTTCATGCCTCACAAAGTGATAACCCTCCCTCCCCCAATCTATTGCCCCTCTGGCATCATATATATCTTATACAATTCCATTGACTATTCCATATGCTGTACTCCATCCTATGACTATATATATATATGAAATTATAGTTGACATACAATATTATTCAGCTTCAGGTATACAGTGGAGTGGTCAAGCATCTACATCGTCCGCGAAGTGGTCTTCCTAATAAGACATGTGCCCGTCTGACACCCTACAAAATCTTTACAACTGTCTTTCATATCCCTGCCTCCCAATTTCTAATGGTCACATGCAGGTGTGGGATCAGCCTGTTCTGCTGTTCTCTGCCCCTCCTAATAGTCTCGAGGTGGCTTCATTTGTATGTCCTTAGTTGTAGGGCTTCAGTTCAGTAAGATTCCAGGCTATTTTCAATGATGGTTGTTTCGTAGTTGTGATTATGGGAGTTATGATTTTGATGTGATTATGGGAGAAGGTGAGTGCAGCGTTTACCTACTATGTCATTTTGACTGGCTAGCCTGGAGATTTTAATGAAAACTTAGTCTTGGAGAAATTGTTGAATTCGCTTTGTAATTAGAATGAATCTTATGTACATTTTTATTGCATATTAATTTTGAACTAATAAATAAATTAGATTAAATAAATGAGAGCAAGCTTGAAATCAAGGAACCAGCTTAACCATAAAAAAATAGCTATTTCTCAATGTACAATGAGAAATAAAACATTAATTTTACCTGAGAGGTCACTAAAAGGTTAGCTAAAAAATATAAAAAGAAGACTTTTGGGGAGGAAAATATTAATTTATATTAAAGCTAAAATCAAGAATATTAACTATCAGAAGGAAGGCTTGTAGCTTAGATTTTTTTTTTTAACTGAAGAGAAGTTAACCAAAAAGTATAGAAGTTGATGATAGAATTTGTCTTCAGGATTCATCGTCAAATATTATCCAATATTTTGTTTTCTAATTGTTGTAGCAGTTAAGACTTTTTTACATGTAGTGTATTATTTACTCATAGACTTTGTTAGAAAGCTATTAAAATTGAATGAAGTTTTCTCTCTGCTAATTTTATATAACAATTTCTTTTCACAAGCTATGTTTGGCTAAATGTCTTTCTTCTCCTATCAACTATTTACCTTGTTTTCATGTCCCTTCTTCTTTGCCACTGTATTGATTTATATAAACTACATGTCTTTCCTTCTACTTTATAGATGGCATTTATACAAAATTTTCAGTTTTTATTACATTTTATTCTATAGCTAAATTATAGCAAATCTGTTTTATTTCTACAATAAGTAGATTGAAGGTATAAGAACATCCAGTTTCACAGTTTCACAGCATGAAGGTTGTCCAGCTGCTTACTTTTATTTTTTCCAGCAGTTCTGCTATGACTGAAGGTGCCTTTAAATACACCCCCCCCACACACACACTCACACACAAGTGCGCACACACACAAACACACATATATACAAAATTAACAAAGAAAACTTAGCAGGTAAAAACACAATGTGGAATTGAATAGACTTAAGTAATTACATGACATAAAAAAGAATGTCTTTTTAATATTTCAGTGAAATTGTTTTTAACATACAACTTTGTTTTTCTTAATTTTAACTCTTTATACATCAATGTCCTCAGAAAATCATCAGAACTGTGCTTTTCTCTCTGTTCTATAGCCATTTTCATACTAAGTGGTCATTTCATTCAACTCATTTCAAGACTATAATGCCCTTTTTGGTGGCCAGTTTTAAATTTTGTTTACCCTGAGGAAGTCCATTTTCTCCACTGAAATGGATATGAAGTAACATTCCTGGAGCAAGTAAAGCCTATATCCATCAGCATAGCAGTACATTTAAAAATAAATCATTTTCTTATTGTAGAGAGCAGAGTGACTCTCTTTAGATTACAGAAAAGCCAGTTTCAACTTTTTCAGTATGATCATCAAAGTATCATAAGTCTACATTTGACTCTTAAAAAACCTACAAATGTATTTAGAATTTATTAAATGGTTTGAATCTTACAATATTCTTGGCTGGCTTGTATTACTAGTTCTATTTTGTGGACATAAATTTTAGGCATAGAGAGCATGGCCAAGGACTCAAATAGGCAGATGGGAGACTTCAAGACACTTCACATCCACTCTACTACACCTTGTCTTATCTTAAGTAACTTGTGACTGAAACATTTTTAACTTTTTACTCTCAGTTTTCCTTATATTTTCCTTTTTTTTCTCTTTCATCTTTCAAGTAGGTAGTAAGTTCTGAGCTTCCTTAACTTCACCAGGAACTGCCCAAATTGTTTTTCAAAGTGGATGTCCTATTTTGCATTCCTACCATCAATGTCTGAGAGTTTCAGTTATCCTTCATCTTCAACAGAAATTAGTATTTTATATATATATATATATATATATATATATATATATATATATATATATATATATATATATTTTTGCTTTTAATTTGAGGCATTCTAATATATGTGTAGTGGTATCTCATTGTGATTTTAATTTTTATTTCCCACATAACTAATGATGTTGAACATGCTTTTGTGTTCTTATTGACCTTACACTCGAGTTTCAGAAGGTTGTTTTTTAAATTCCTTTGGATTTTTTACTTTAGACAGTCATGTCATATAAAACGAGAGATTTATTTCTTCCTCTGCAATGTGTATGCCTTTTACTTATTTTTCTTGCCTTAATGCTCTGTCAGGACTTCTGGTAGGATGAGACTAGAAAGGTTGAGTGTAGACATCTTTGTCCTCTTCCCAATTTAAGAGAGAAAGCATTCAGTATTACAGCATTGCATTCCTAGCTACATAGTTATTCTCATAAATGTTTTCAAGGATGCTGCCTTTTGTAAAATGCCTTTTCTGCTTTTTGCTGACCTTGTGGTTTTTCTTCTTTAATTTGCTAATATGGTAAATTATATTTTGGATTTACAAATGTTGAAATAAATTTGCATTCCTAGGGTGAATCCCACTTGGCCATGGTATTTTTAACCTCTCTGTATTGAGGGATTTAATTTCACCATATTTGTTGAGGTTTCTTTGCATATGTGTTCATGAATGATATCGGTCTATAGTTTTATTTTCATTGTCTGGCCTTGGTAATGGGGTAATCCTAGCCTCACAAATGAGTGGAAAAATGCTCCCTCCTTTTCTGTTTTCTGGATTATCTTATGTAGGGTTGGTTGTCTGACTCACCATTGAAACAATCTGGGCCTGGAGTTTTCCTTGTGAAAAGTTGTTTACTACCCATTCAATTTATTTCATAGACAGAAAAAAATTAGGTTATCTATTTATTCATGGCTGTGTTTTGGTAGTTTGAGATTTTAAAGGAATTTGTACATTTCATCTAGGTTGTTGAATTTGTGAGCATTATGTTACTCAGATTATTTATTCCCTTATTGTTCTTTTAATGTCTGTGATAGTAGTGACAGTCATTTTTTTTGTTGTTCCTGATATTGGTAATTTGTGTCTTTTCATTGTTTTCTCTGTTATTCTTGCTAGAGGTTCTTAATTTTATTGATCTTTTGAAAGAACCAGCTCTTGGTCTCATGGATTTTCTTTATGGTTTCTGTTTTCTATTTCATTGATTTCTCATATAATATTTATTATTATTACTATTACTACTAGTATTATAATTCCTGCTTGATTTGAGTTTAATTTTCTCTTATTTTTCTATCTTATTAAGGCAGATTGTTTGAGACCTTGATTTTTATTAATATAAACATTTAATACTATAAAACTCTAAGTACTTCTCTGTTTCTCATATATTCTGATATGTTGTGATTTTACTTTTATTCAATAAAAAATATTTTCTAATTTCCCCAAACAGTTTATCTTTGGACACTAGGTTTTTTAGAAGTATTTGGGGTTTTTTAAACTTTGAAATATTTGAGAATGTTCCTGATATCTTTTTGTAATATTTTTTGTTTCATTTTGATGTGGCGACAGAACATACTTTGTTTGATTTCAGTTATTTTATTCTTGTTGAGGTTTGTTTTATGACAAAGCATAACAGTTTATCTTGGAGAATATTCCATGTTTACTTCAAAAAATGTGTTGAATTCTGTTCTTGTTTGCTCTAAGGATTGCGTTGTATATTCTGAACTATGTTAAAATTACAGAGGAAAAGCTTATAAAGCGTAATTGTGCTATTTGAAGGCCATAAGAAGCTGGAAACTGGAAAATAGGAGAATGGGCTCACAGAGCTGACTTTATGTTGATAAGATTATTATGATTCATCATGTTATAACACTAGAGAGCGATGGTAGTACAGTCTGGTAGTTAGCTCAGTTTTCATTATTTATATTTTAAAATAAACTGTAAGTTCTTTGAGTGGAGAGACAATGTGGCTTAGAGCATAGCACGACTTGCACACAGCAGGCACTCAACATATACAGATAGATTTATAGAGATTACTAAGAACTAAATTTATATTTCTTAGATTTTTTTCCAGTTCAGTAGGAGACTGAGTTTCCTTCAATAATTAACTGTATTCCTTCCTAACACATGCTGACAGGAGTTAAAAATCTAATCAAGTGCCTGTAGATGGATACCTAAATAGTTTTCTACCAAGGCGTGAACACTACTTTACTAAATCTCTCTCTCTCTCTCTCTCTCTCTCTCTATATATATATATATATATATATATATACACACACACACATAGATAGATATAGATATAAATTTTGCTGAAATCTCATCACAAGTCTCTCTCTCCCTATATCTATATCTATATCTATATCTATATCTATATCTATATCTATATCTATATCTATATCTATATCTATAGAGACTTATGATGTGATTTCAGCAAAATTTACTAGACTCAACATTAAAGTATGTAACTACACATATGATAGCATATAAAGGCTCTAAGTGGTTGCCTGTCTACCCTGCAACCTATGTATACAGAAATGCCCATTTATGTTTATTTAATGTTAATGTTATATAAATATAATATAATAAATATATTATATTATATTATAAATGTAATATAATGTTATATAAATGTTTATTTATGTTTGGATCCCTCTAGCAAACATGTGCCTCATTTGGCTGAAGGTATAATTTTTCTGTAATCAAGGAAAAGAAGATTGATGAAAGAAAAGACAAATAAACGGTTAATCTCTCAATGATGTCAGGAGTAAATTGTTTTCCTCCTCTACAAAAAAATGGGCTAGATGACCCATAAGGTTCTAATTATGATACCTTATGGTGCTAGAAGACAATACAGGGCTTTCACATTTGCAATTTGCAAACAGAAAGCTTTTAAGCTAGAGGAAGTGTCCTGGAAATAGAGGACTTGGTAGGACACTACAATGAGAGGAGTAGGTAGTGATACGCAGCAGGAACACACTAGGAACTCAGGGAATTGCACATGTACCAAACTAGGATACTTAAAATAAGGACAAGGGAGCATCAAAAACAAACATTAAATTTCACATATGACTAGGAAAATCAAGTTGTCTATATCTCAACTTCTATATGTAATAATAGATATAATCATTCAAATGCACCATATATTTCAAAATATTAATTATAGTAATACCAAATATATAAATTTTTATTATTAAAATATTCTTAAAGAAGCTAATGGAATATATTTCCAAGCAAGAAAAAGAAAGTCTATCTATACTGAAAGAAATACATACGTTATATACTATGCAGCCTTCTGGAAGAAATTTGGGCTTATTTCCAAAAGGTCCAGATAGGTTCCCCGTTTCATTTTCCTAAATTTGATATATTATGTGAACACATCCTGGAATCTATCTTTAGAGTCATTAATTGTCTTTCTTACTGAAGTTTTCCAGAGCATGCTTTAACTTTATAGATCCTGTGTATTTATCATTAGATAAAGCAGTTTCCCAACTCATTTATCATTTCATGGAGATCTGCTGTGGTTCTTTCTTTATTAACTTAAGCTAGAGTCATCCATTTTCATTGCTGTAAGGAGGAGCCTTAGATTCCAGAATCTTACCAATAGCGAGATTTCTCTCTTTGGAGTTGTAAGTTACTACCTTGTCAGACAGCCCAAATGGCCTCCTGAACAGGTAACTTGTTATATTGATTTAAGAGTTAATCATATCTGGGTCTGTGATAGTTTGATTATCTTTTCCAATTTTCAGCTAGCTGTTATCGCTGTAAAGTTTGAGTAGACAGGTATTAGCTGTTTCATATAGCATCTATGAGGAATTTGGGAAATATTTCTTAATGAAATGCCTAAATGAAAAACTCCTTCATAGTATCTATACATTTCTGAAAAACACCACAAGTGTTAAAAATTACTGTTAGTGGTTTAGTGACATTTTTAGGCATTAATCAAAATGTAAGATCTCCACTGTGGGCCTGAAAGATGGTAATAAATGTGTTTTACTGCAAAGTCTATTCATGCTTTGATATGGCTTATGAAAATAATTCTGGGAAGTGGAAACTTAATTACTTGGCCTAATCAATTTAAAAGAGATTTTCAGGTACCATCCTCCAAAATGTTAACTTCAGAAATTTTCAGCTGGAACCCAAGATTTGGCTGAGGTACACTTTTATGGCAATTATCCCATAATAAATATGTAGAACCATAGTTCATAGACAATTTCCACCTCTAGTTTCTGTACCTTGCTGTAATTGCTTCGTCCACAAGATCAGAGTTGACGGGAAGACTGTGTGTAAGTCTGCCAGTTTGAAGAAATGTAGCACTCAGCAACGTGAAGACTCTCACAGATGGGTCAGCCTGAGGGAGAATCAATGTTTTCTCCCTGGTCAATATCTTCTGCAGTTCCATGTTGGAGAGACATGGAGCTGGTAGAGAGAGTGGGTCCTGAGGAAAGAATAAAGCGAGTTTTCTAGTCCAGGCTGGGGCAGAAAGTTGTCAGGGAGTGATGAGCCATGGTGTTGAAGAGGTGAGTGGGGACGGGATCTTGAAGCACCTTGCAGGTATGCTAAAGAATTTGGGGGAAACATAGTGTGAGGAACTTGAGGCCTTTTTATTAACACTAAATACAGAAATGCCTCTTCATAAAAAAAAAAAAATGGATCGCTTTGAAAAGTACATTATTAGTGGGGACATTTCTTTCTTACTCCTAATGTTTCCTCCTGAAGAGCCTGAAACTCTGCATTTTTCTCCCCACCTCTTCACCACTTACTTTACTCCAGTTGAAAGAGGTGGCTTATCTCTGACAAATTTGCAAAGAAGTTATACCCAAGTTGAGAACCCTTTACCTTTTCACGCAGGAAGTCTGAACCTGGTCATGTTCTATTTGTAGTAAGGCCATTTAGTTCTCACGTGAAGTCTTTATGAATTATTCAGTAATTTTTTGGCCTCTGCCAGATCACTTTCTCCTATTTCTATATTTGTTCAGTATTTGGAAAGAGAACAAATATGCTACTTATTGGGCATCTTGGGGCACCCCATCAAGAACACCCACTAAAATTTGCAGGGCAGTTCAACTGTCCCAGGTCCCAGACTGTCCTGGTTACTGAAATCACAACATAGGTCCTGTTTGCACTTTGAATGTGCCCAAAATGTTTGTCCTAGTATAACTGTAATTTTAATATTCCTATTTTATTAAGGATAAAAATCTCCATGACAATTAGACTGGAATTGCAGAATTTTAAGACATAGATATGTAGGTCTTAAAGAAATGTGATTTTGTGTAGAATTTTCTTTAAAACAGGATTCTTCTACCCAAAGCCAAATCTCACAAGCGGTTTGTACATAAAACAAACATGATGACTTTTGTTGATATTTCCAAGAACCACATCAGTTCTATGTAGGTTGCTTTCTTAGAACAAAGAGGTATTATTTCTTTTGCTGAGAGATGGAATAGTCTGTGAATAGTTTTTGTTCCTGGCTTAAAATATCAATTATTATTATTATTAATTAAAAATTATTATTATTATTATTATTTTTTTTCCTTTTTGAGAGATCCATTCATTTTTTTCCAAGTTCACTAAAAACAAAGCCTAGGTTGTGGCCATGTAAATTTTACTATCTGCGTATCTCCATTTGAACAAAGATGGTGGTAAAGGACCTTTGAAGATAGTAATAGGTACTATAAAGGCTCCTTAATCAGTGGTTCTCCAAGTGTGATCCTTCTAATAGCAGCGTCAGCATCACCTGGGAAATTGTTAGCAGTGCAAATTCTTGGGCCCCCATCCCAGACTTACTGAATTGGAAACTGTTGGGGCGTAGCCATTTTGCTTTTTAACCAGCCCTCCAGGCGATTGTGACACACGCTAACCTTTGAGAACCATTGCCTTACTTTAGAGAAAACATCTCTCTGCTGAAATTGTCAGCATGGGAGCATCCAACTCATTTGGGAAATACATTCATCTGCTAACCTTGTCTGCTCCTGTAAATTTTTTTAATGCGGCCAGAGGGCAAACAGCCCATTTCTGATATTAGCAATTGTTATACCTCTGTTCTGAATTCTAACAAGATTCCACAGTTATTTTCTGAGTAGCTGCTATGTGCCAGGAAATGTGCTAGGCTCAGTGAATGTATGAGGGAACTTAAAAAGAAAGCATCTCTGCTATCCTGGATCGTACTGTTCAATGAGGAGAACAGTTAAGAAGCAGGCAAACAGATATATATATATATAAATGATTGCAGATTGTGGTAAGTTTTGGAAGAGGAAGATCAGAATGTAGATTGACTTACAGAGTGTAGTCAGAAAAGGGGCCTACTATGTTAAGAGCTGCTGAAGAGTGTTACAAAGGTCATGAGAGAGGAATGAGTTTGCCCCTTCAGAAAACTGATGGAAAACCAATGTGACCACAATGTGATGAGCTATGGGAGACTGACACGAGACGAGGTTGGGTTTGCAGGCAGGGGCTAAATCATTCTATTCCAAAAGGGTTAGTCTATGCACCTCTCTCTGCCTGATTCCTCATCCACTATGAATCTCAAAAGTAATTCTTTCCTCTTATAATCAGAATCTACTTGCAGAGCTTGAATTTAAGGCTACAAATATTAATCCTTGTCTGTATTGTCCTGTGAGGCTCAGTACCCTCGGACACTGATCTTAGCTTTGCCATCATGATGGTTATTTTTCAGATATTAGTATATATAATAATACCATTCTCCCCCAACCCACTTATTTTTTAGGGCTTTTTATTAAAATGAGGCCCAAGGTAATTTTGTTATCTATGCATTGCTATATAACAAATTACCCCATGACTTATAACTTGAAAACAACAAGTATCATCTTGCAATTTCTGCAGTACAAGAATACAGGAGTGGCATGTGGGTTGTTTTGGCTCAGAATCTCTGATGAGGTTTCAGTAAAGCTGCCGACCATGGCTTCAGTCATGTGAAGGCTTGCAGTCCTCTTGGAGAATTCATTTATTTATTTATTTATTTATTTAAATTAAATGTCTTGGGGTGACAATGGTTAGTAAAATTATATAGGTTTCAAGTGTACAATTCTATAATACGTCATCTATATATCATATTGTGTGCTCACCGCCCAGAGTCAGTTCTCCGTCTATCATATATTTGACCCCTTTTACCCTCTTTTACAAGCCCCCGTCCCCCCTTACCCTCTGGTAACCACAAACATGGTGTCTGTGTCTATGAATTTTTGTTTCTTTATTTGTCTTGTTCCTTTGTTGCTGTCAGTTTTATGTCCCACATATGAGTGAAGTCATATGGTTCTCGACTTTTTCTTATTTCACTTAACATAGTAATCTCAACATCCATCCATGTTGTTGCATATGGTATTATTTCATCTTTTCTTATGGCTGAATGCTATTCCATTGTATTTATGTACTACATCTTTATCCAATCATCTATCAAAGAACGCTTTTGTTGTTTCCATGTCTTAGCCACCTTAAATAATGCTGTAATGAACATTGGAGTACATGTATCTTTATGGACAAATGTTTTCAGATTTTTGGGTTAGATACCCAGGAGAGGGATTGCTGGGTCATATGGTAATTCTATTCTTAACTTTCTGAGGAAACTTCATACTGTTTCCATAGCGGCTGTACCAATTTACATTCCCACCAGCAATGTGTGATGGTTCCTTTTTCTTGGAGGATCTACTTTTAAGATCACATATATGGTTGTTGGCAAAAGCCCTCAGTTCCTCACAACATGGGTTTCTCCATTGGGCTCCTTATGACATGACATCTGGCTTCTCCAGAAGCAAGTGATCCAAGAAATGCAATAACCAAGATAGAAGCCATCATATCTTTCATAACCTGATTTCAAAAGTGACATATCATCACTTCTACCATCTTCTATTGATCACACAGAACATTGCTGATACAATGTGAGCAGGGATTACACAGGACATGAATACCAGTAGGCAGGGATCATTTGGGTCCATCCGAAGAAGGCCATCACATAGATTTTTGGATTAAAATTACTAGTTTTGAATTTTAGCTCTTCCATTTACTAGTTACATGTATATTTGCATGGACGTATGCCCTTAGAGAGATCATTTTTACCTCTTTGCTTCTCATCTGTGATTTCTAGCTATGTACTTCTCCAAAAATTTTGCCTACCTATCTGTCCCTTATTTGACTCTTTTGTCATTGGCCTAATAACAATCATGTTATGGCAGCAGTGGCAGCCACTGAATATGGGAACAGGCCAAGAGCAATGCTTAGAAACAAAAAGCATTTGAAAGCAAAAATGAATTATGAGGGAAGATCATATATATTTCTAAGTATTAGTCATGAATCTCCAGTAAGGCCATTGTCCTACAGCTGAATTTCATCCTTGGATTTTTCTCTTGTAAATTTTCCAAAAAGTTTGTAGAAATATTATCCATTAACTCAAATGTTACTCAGTGCACACGTTTTGCTGAATCAAGACCACTTTGAAAATTGCCCTCTCATTATAGTTACCAAAGGGAAGAAAATCCTAGACATTAATGGTAGTTAATGAAGCTAAAATAAGAAAATCATTATCTTTTAAATTTTATTTTCTTTTCTTTTGTGCATTTGGTACATTTTCTGACATTTTTAATCTAAAAATCTGCTTATCCTATTATTTTCCCCAGTAAAGCAATTCTCAAATCATGCTTCAATGAGTCCCATGAGACTTTAACAGACAAATGGAGGAGCCATTGAACTCTTAATTATAATCACTTAGTTTTATGAAAATTTGAGATAATGAATTTGTGGTATTTTTTGATGGTTAATAACAAATGGGTAGGAATTATAGGATACTCCATGCCTTATTGGTATTCTCTTGTTAATTATATTTATCATTCTGAAGTCTTATTGCTACAACATGTGTATGAACTAAATTCACTCAATAAATTTGTACATATTTTAGGAACTGCATTATTAAGCAAAACAATGCCAAGACTCTCTGATAGAGTTTGAACGGCTGTGCATAAGAGATAACAGCATTTCTTTAATTATAATTATTCCTGAAGCTTGAAAGTGATGTATAAATGGCAAACTCTTTTTCCCTTTGTGCAATATCTTTATGCGGAGAAGATTAGTCTGGATAAGAAGTAAAATAATAAAAATGTCACTTGGTTTTTGTTTATGGCCAATTTATGCTATTTTTTGATGCAGAAATAAATAAGGAAGTTTGACATGTAAAATTAAATTTGGTACTATTAAGAGTCGTAAATATTGAGGTGAAGGAAATAAGAGTGTATGGGGAAAAATAAACCCCTGGGTTCTTGATCTATTTCCCTTATGAAATTTATAATATAATATTAGCATTATCTATGCACATGTTTATTTTCTTCAGTAGATTTGAACTCTCTGGGCAAGAATTGAACTTTGATTATATTTTTATCCACAGTAGTGAACACAATACATCAAACATACTAAATGCTTTATAAAATAACAATGAGTAAGGGAAATTCTCTATGACCCTGTGTCAAGATAAAATGAGAAACAGCCTGTAAATAGTACAATAAATACTTAATTGAAATATATACTATTAATATTAGAAAGGGAGAAGTTGAGCCCAACAAAGAATGGGAAAAATGTATTTCCGATAAGAAGTGAGGGATCTGCCATTCAGTCTCAGAAGGGAAAAAGATGTGGCCACAATTAGAACTATATTTCTGTCTATAGAAGATGGTAAGTTTGTTTGGAAAGTGTATAGCACCATGTCTAATTGTTCTTTAGCTTCTCCTAAGCTCTGAATAGACTTGTCCAACTGATATCAAACATGGGAGACCGACATGAGATGAGGTTGGGTTTGCAGGTGGGGACTGCATCATTCTATTCCAAAAGGGTTAGTCTATGTACCTCACCTTGCCTGATTTCTCATTCCTTTATGAATCTCAAACATAGTTCTTTTCTCTTATAATCAGTGTCTACTTGCCCAGCTTTGTTGCGAAGGCTACAAATACTGTTTAAGAATATGCAGTCTTCGTGATACCCAGTCTGGGAAGTTTCTATTGACATTTCTTTACTCTCTCTGATTCTGGCCTTCACTGTTCTAGTCTACTAATGAGCAGATGAAGGCATTCTTCATTTCTGCTACAGTGTTTTAGATTTGTAGCATATCCTTTCTCTTCTTTCATAGAATTCCCATCTCTTTGCTTATATTATCCATCTGTTCCTGGGTGTTGGTTACTTTTCCCATTTTTCTTTAACATACGAATCATAGTGATTTTAAACTCCCTATTTGGTAATTCCAAAATCTGTGTTGTAGCTGAGTTTGGTTCTGATTCTTGCTTTGTTTCTTGTTCAGATTGTGCTTTTTCTTGCCTTTCAGCATGCCTCCATCTACACTGACTTCATTCCCTGCTCCCAGGGCACAAGCCTCCAGGGGCTCCAAATGATAATCTGGTATGTTCACTGGGGCCTGTTTCCCTGGAAGACTCCTGGAGCCTTCCAAGTTATGGCCGCAAGACTAGAAAATCCCATTCTGCTTTTCAGAGTCTTTTTAGAAAGCTTGTTTCTTTAATCCGTTGTTTTGTGCATCTTAATAATTCAGCATATTTCTAGAGAACTCTGCCATGTATTAAGATCTCTTAATTTTACTGTTATATCATTTTGTCCTCACCTGATCACCAAAGTTTTGCTGGTTTTTATGTCCCTTGGAGGCAGTCTTATTCCCAAGGAAAGTCTGAATTCTGAAGAGCTCTTCCATTTTCAGAACTGGCAAGTACCCACAGGGAAAGGTGGTCTGTCCGTAAGATAATTTGTCTGAGGCTCTTCTTCTTTATAATTTTAGCCCTTCTGGTCTTCATTAATTCTGCAGCTCCCTAGTACCTTGAAACTGGTAACTTCTTCAAACTGTTTCTGATTTCTTGGTTGTTTTTGGCAGAAATGTTGGTTTGCTAAACTACTTCATCCCACTTTCAAGTGGAAGTTCTCCAAGTCATATTTTTTAAACCAACACCTTTATAAAAATCGTTCTCAGTATTGTCTATTCTGTAGCAATAACACTGTGGATATAACAAAATTAATATATTATGTAATAAATTTCTTTAGGTTGAATGAAGCAATTCTAATCCAATTGAAACATTTACCTTTTTAAAGAAAAATTTTTTATGAATGACATCATAAAGTTTACCTAAATGATTATTAGCCATAACTTCCTGATTTTATACGTAAGAGTTTTTAAGGTCTAAAATACTGCATTGTTTTTCATTCACTTATTTTTCTACCGATGTTTGGGGACTGATTTTGTGCTGAAAGCAGCACCGGTTGATGAAGTTACAAAAACAGCAAGTGAAAATTTCTACCCTTCAGTGAAAACTTTAACTGTGGTAGGGATATAAACAGTAAATATGCCCAGAGCAACATAAGTACTAAAATATAAATATGTATGGAACTATGTATGAGCATATTAGAAGTAGAAACGAAGGGAGGATTCTGAGAGAGTTTCACAGGCTATTTTAACTGGGTTTTCACAACTAAAAATACATTTTGAGACGGAGAGGTGAAGGGCATTTTAAGTGAAGAATGGCATGGGAAGGGTCACAGACATGAAAGAGCATGGGGCTTACCGCTGAGGGTGCATAATAGGTTGGTGGTGGTATGTTCAGGTGGAGTGAAAATGAAAAGTCAAGGCTTGTATTGTCAAGGGTCTTATACACCTCACATGGGAATCTGGATTTTACTGTGCTGGCTAGGGGAGAGTTATTCAAGTATTCAAGTGTTTATGTAGATAAATCTTGATTAGGGTCTGGTTGGCTAAGCGGAGGTTAAGTGTCTTGTATATCATTCCACAGAGAGTAGCGTTAAAATCTTTTTTTGGTTTCGTTTTATTAGTTTCAGGTTTAGAGTTAAAATCTTCATTGAAACCCAGTATTCTTATCCTTACAACAAGCCGACTATAACATTAAGAGTATAATATGTAATAATCATAATAATATTTGTTGTACATATACTATATGTTAAGTTCCAAGTGCTTTACTTTGGTCTTAATCACCACCACAGGGCTGTGGAATAGAGGAGTTCTGCCCAGAATGACTCGCTGATCGTAAGTAGGAAAGGATACTTTTTGAAAGAGCCACTGTGCTTTGCTCTTTGACCCAACCCTGCAGATTTGCCTGCAGTTCCTATTTGCCTGGGAAGTAGGAGAGTGAGTAAAAAGAGCTATATCACTTCAAGAAAAAGACCTTTATCACTTCAAGAAACTGAGAGACCATTTGGTGAACTAGTAACAAAGTCCATCACATGATCAAGACACTGCAGCTAGAAGAAAGTAGGTGGCAAGGGAAGAAAAATGGCACATGGACAGAGGAAAGACCTTGAAGAAATAACACGAATGCTTTAGATAAGTTACCGCATAGATCAAAACCATGCCAGTGTCAGCTCATGCCATTTTGATGCCATCCCAGAGCAACGGAGTGTAGGTACAGAGATGCAGAGGGAGGATGCCAGCCTACATGGCAATGGTGAAAGATTTTAGTATCCATCTAGGAGACTGGATGGACCATCTTGAGTCTGCCAGGAGAAGGAAGGCTATTTCAGGGTGAGATGATGAAGACTGCTTCTGTTGATTTCTCTAGTGAGAGCCCAAAATCTCAAACTACTATTAATAAGATACATATGGTTTTGGTTATATCCACAAAGGTTGCACTGGAAATTAGAAAGACATAAGACAGCTGAGTTTGGTTAGATGAGAAAATTACAAATTATACTCAGAGAAAAAGAAGCAATACGAGACCATCAGTTAAATGCTACAAATATTTTTTTATTTAGTTGAGAGTCTCTATTTCATTTATTGTTAAAAGTGTCCTTGGAACTCTCAGGAGGAGAAATCACTTAGATATATAAATCATTTTTAACAAAGTCAATGATTAAGACTGGGGGCACTAACAAAGCCTTTTGTTACAAATAGTTTGATATGTCAGATGATATCCTCTGGAATATATTTCTTCCATGAATCTAAAGGAGTAATCGTTTTAATAAAGGCTTAAACTCTAAAGCACTAAATTTTGTTTTGATCATATATTACATTACTGTTAAATGCCCCGGCAATAAAAGTAATCCATTCTGTATTCCTGGAATATGAAATTGAGAGAAGAATTGTGACTTTTAGTAGAATGCTCTTCTGTTGGATGTTACATTCTCTGGTGCATGCCTTTAAAAGTGACCCTTCTGTGCACTCACATTATGGATACTGCCCAATAAAATGTAAAAAATCTGTCTCCTGAGAGAGAAGGAGGATGACACCTCTGAGTGCTCCCAGTCTTTCTCCAGGTTTCTTGTGTTTTTCTGGGACGAGAAGTGGTCAATGCACTGGGCTAACACAATTCTGGTCTTTCAACAGTTTCCTATTGGCAGGTTATAATCAGAGCTAACCTGCCTGCATCTCCAAAAGCCACTCTGATTATCCTCACCTCCCAAAGGAACAGAAACAAGTCACTCTAGGGTTTTGAGAATTTTATGCAATTGACCTCTCAGGTTTCTATCGACAGAGCTAGTGAGCAAGACTTTGAGACGCTTCCTTGTTAGAATTTCAGGGATATTACACTGAATGGCTAAGATAAATCAGCTTAGAAAAACATCCTTAACATATAACTTTATGGCCTGTCTAAGTATGTGTCCTATAAATAGTCAAAAGGAAACAAGACACTGGGGAGAGGAAGATTAGAGAAAGAACGAGGGATGAAGAAAAGGGAAGCCGACGGCA